>NC_133783.1:12474417-12633910 GCF_003597395.2 Chelonoidis abingdonii | reverse complement strand
GAATTCATTTCCTGATGTCCACTCGTTGAGGGTCAGCACACATACAGTTGTACACACAAGAGTACTTTGTCACTCGTCCATGCAAGTCTTGATACTCGAGAAGGCGCCAGCTTGGACACACAGGATGTGTGGATCTGATCGCTATTGGTGTGAGGACTCGTGCTCGACACGCCTTGCGTTTCCAAAAAGACTAACTACTGAAAAAGGTTTTGAAGATTTTCAAAGTCTATGGTGATAAGGCACAGCAGAGACTTCCCTTCAGGCGACGTGAAGGAAGAACTTAGGAAGGGTTACCAGAACAGCGAAGCAACGGAAGGTTGCAGGCTCTGAGCCGAAACTGCCGCTTTATGCTGACTACATGCACTTTTTGGGGTTCGCGACTTTACCAGTGCCCACCCCTGTCCGTGTGATTCAGACTTTGGATTGCAATATCAGTGTTTCTGAGAGATGTAGCGAGGGGAAGATGGAGACGATCTCTGTGTGATGTAACTACCCATGAGCCGTTCCGCTTGACTCGCTACTGAGTTTCCGTTATCCCCCGTAAACGCTTGGGTATTCTCTTTCATCCAAGGTCCATCCAGATTACAGTCCTGCGTCCCAAGCAGGAAGCCAAGCCCGAGCATGAAGCCATGGAAGCGACCTCTGGTAAGATAGTCACTGTCATTCTGTACCAACCACCGAATTAAACAAGATGTTTTTTTAGATCACTTGACACGGGCTTTTGCTGCAGTCGCCGCCATTACTGTTACAGGAAAATCGTCTACTGTCTGGGTGCTGGAGGCGATCCCCACATTATCTCCATGAATCGTCGTGGAGGAGCTGCAACGCCCCTTATGCGGTATATGAGACATTTCTGGCCAAGAAGCCTTCTCCGTCCTCTAGTAAGGTAAGCGTTTTCAACGCCATGCATTTTGCAGCATTGACGCAGGCATTGAGAGGCATTGCACCTGAAGCAGTTGCATAAACAACGAATCTTGGCTCCTTGCGGGTTGCTAGTGTCGAGGAGAGAGAAGTCGATCCATTGTTTACCTGAGTTAGAACGATCAGATCGGTAAGATAGGCAGACGCATGGGCGATTTTGCTAGCGGCCAGGAGCGGCGGGTGGAGGGGGATTAGCGGGCGAGTTAGTTCGGCGGTCTTTGAGCAAGCGAGGATTGGCTTAGGCCGCTGGTTACCAGCAACGCGAGTGCGAGGGGTGAATGTGGGTGATGCCGGTAGCAGCGGAGTCGGTATCGATAGGAGCGCTCCGCTGTTGGTGGATGGTGAAAGGAGGGGGGTTTGGGCTTTGCAGTTCCGCTTGATAGGAGAAGGCATTCAATTAATAGATCATGAGTGTAATATGAACGGCATGGAGAAGTCAAATTTTTTAAAGCACTCACTTGACCATCGCGCGGTGGCGTACGGATCCTGGATCGGTGTGTGTGCCACAGCCAGTCCACAGGGAGCATGAATATATTAAACGATACAAAAATGAACCTTGCTAGTTAGATCCACATTGCTTCTGTAAGGGGATGCGTGTTCTAGGTGGAAAGATACTGTCATTGCTCTGTTAGAAAGGTATCTTGTCCACTAGTTATCACCCTGGTTGCGTTCCCCATGCAGATGCACTTTCTCTGAACAGTTCCTATGCCATTCAGCGGGGCGTGCCGATGTTGACTACGGCGGAGGAAGAAGAAGACGGCGGAGATGAGAATGTTCACAAGAATTATTGAAGAAGTAACACGCAAGTGAGAGGATAAAACAGACGATTGGAAAGGATGTCGGTAGCAAAGTACATGGAACGTGCCAGTGAACGATCCTGACAGAGGGCCTAGGCAGCTTAAGCCAGCGTTGGAGAGGAAGCAACGCTGGCGATCTGCATGCGTTCTCGGACTGAAATCCCTCAATGCGATGGTGGAGCTTCAGGAAAAGCGCAGACACGGTCGCAGAACGTGCCACACTGCAAGCACACTCATGAAACAACATAATAACCTCCCTGCCGAAGACACCACTACACATATCTCCACTCACACAGACGATATAGTAAAAGAACGCAGTGGGGAAGCTATTCTGCACCACGAACCTACTCACTACCACATCCTGCAGAAATTCAGGAAAAGCATGTATAATATACGAAAAATAACATGTGCTTAGTTAGCCTTTCCCGTTCCCTCTTCCAAGCACGCAGTCAGGGACACCTTCCTTATTCTCTGCTTTTTTTTATTCCTGTGTTAATACAGAATACATCGAAAGGGGAGAGGGTGGTTGGCTTACAGGGAAATCTAGTAAGGAAAAACTCATGATTTTAACGAATGAGTAATACTTTTAATAGAATATAAATGATTTTTAACGCTACAGACATTTTATTTTCCTTCGCCCACTGTAATGAAAAGGGGGGGTGGTTGCTATAGCACATGATAAGTCGCAGTCAATCGGCGAGGGATTCATCAAGGGGAAGCACGAGTCACACCGTACCTGGGCCGTGCTTGCGTGAGAACTCGTTTTCAGGGCTTCTTCTCGCCA
This sequence comes from Chelonoidis abingdonii, assembly GCF_003597395.2. Classification (NCBI taxonomy): domain Eukaryota; kingdom Metazoa; phylum Chordata; order Testudines; family Testudinidae; genus Chelonoidis; species Chelonoidis abingdonii. The sequence goes on along the minus strand of NC_133783.1, from coordinate 12,631,408 downwards.
TGCGCAGCCGCTCAGGTGTGCTTTCTAATCGCCTGGTCTCTGGCTTCGTACTCAGCGGGGCCATGTGATTTGTCTCAGAGCCTCCCCAGCCATAATGTCGTCCCCTTAGTCTCACAAAGTTTTGGAGACACAGCAAGCAGAATAAGCAAGCGGCGACATTGGTTGGCTGAGGTCTGAGCGGTAAGTTCTGATCGCCAGGAGACCGTTTAACAGCCAAATGACATTACCAACGATCGGCCTTGGCTCAGCTGTAGTTGAACAGGCTCTGACAACTGTCCAGGCTGCCAGTGGTATGGCTTGCATGAGCCATGGCTTCAAGGGTAGGATGGGTCCCCAGGGTACTATAGGCAATTTTTCTGAACTTCCACGGTTATTTTTCTGTTGTCTGGGAAGTTCTTTCCCTTGCTGCAGCCGTTTAAACCGACTAGTGCTCTGAAGACGCGAAGGCGTCATGAACCTTCCTGGCCATCCCACGTGAGATGTTGGTGAAACGTCCCTTGTGTCACCAGGTTGCGAGCACCTGAGAAAGTCCCAGCTTTGCTGTTCACGTATGGGTGCCCTGTGTTTGGGGGCCAAGATTAGGGATATGGTTCATCTTATGGCCCCACCACAGTTCGGGAACACCATTGCAAAGCCACGCACTCTCACTGCACGGTTTCGCCGAGGTCACACGTTTCGTAGCAGCGACTTAACGAGTTCTTTGGCTACTATGGCATCACTTGCGGCCCACAGGTAATTTGCCCACTCCAAATGATTTCCCCGAACTGACGTAGCTGTCTGCGTTGCAAGTTCCAGAGGGCTATTGCACTCGCTTCTCCTGTGTGGCCTGCTCTCTGTTTGTATTCGGGTTTCACGCAGGCAGGGAAGCTGTCAAAAGTTCTCAGGAAGTGCTCTTACGCAGCGAAGTTTCGCAGCCATGCGATGTCTCCACACCGTCAACAATGCCCGTCCACCAGTTCTTTGTTGTTTCCACGTGCCAAAGTTCGGCGTTCAGGGTAGTAGTTGCCCGCGGGTATTAGCGTAGCTCCAAAACGCTGGGCCAGGCAGGTTTTATGAGAATTCCTGCCTCCATCTCGTCATCGTGTTCCTCGCGTCTCAGCAATATGCTGCCTCCTCCTCTCCTCTGCCTTTGCCAGTTCGATTGTTCAGTATTCAGCACGAGAGGTTACGCAGAGGTGTTGACAACGGTCGAATCCCTTTGGTGATCTCAGGCGTCATGCTTCTTGTCTATGGTGTTTGCTCAACTGCACTCCGCGAAAAGGGCCCAAGGGTTGTTCTGGCTAGGCCATTCACAAGGGAGGTGGTCGAGGCCTGTACCGCACCCGGGGCAATGTTTTATGCACCATCAGGCACTGTCTCTCAACGGAGTGGGAACTTGGGATAGCTAACGGACAGCTACACAGTGCACCGCTCCTGAATCGATGGTGCCTTGGACCATGGACATAGCAATCGATTTTTGTCGCACTGTGGGAACGGCAAAACGTTTTATAATCGGTTTTGTAACATCGTTTAAGACGTTTTGTAATAATAATCGTGCAGTGTAGACGTACCCTAAGTGACTTCAAGAATGAAGACATGAACAGGGCTCTTATAATTAATACATTCAAGATTTACCACTGTTATCCCTTTCAGTCTGTTTGTACACACAGCAATAATTCCTGTTTTGAGTGAGAAGTAATAGAAAAATGTTTCTCTTTGAGAAAGCAGCTTAACTATTTCAGCATTTTTTTCTAGCTTTGACTTAAAGCTTGATCCTGAGACATGCTGAATGCCCTCTTATCCCATTGATGTCAATCTGAGGGTGCTCACTGCTTATCAAGGTCATTGCCATAAATGTTTGGGGCAATATTTTAAAAAGTCTTAGTACTCAGCACCTACCATTAAAGCACCTAAATTGTGGCTCTATTTTCAAAAGTGCATCTCACCTGTTGTTCTCAGTGGAAGTCTCCTATTTCCCTAACTCACAAAGTACTTGAGTCAGTGTCGCCAGGAGCTGACTTCTTGACAAACTCCTGTGCACTGTGCTGCACAGGAACAGACTCCCTGCATTCCAAGTCGCAACACCATTTGGCCCGGCCACCCCTCCATCCAGATGGAGGGGGGGCTGGGCCAAATTTGAGTGGTGGTGTGACCCTGAGCACCACGTCACAATGCCTTTCACTGAAATTTGGCCTGGTTGCAACCCCATCTGTACAGAGTTGGGCCCAATTTCAGTGCCATTGTGACCAAAAAACTGAAGTAATGCTCTGGCAGCAGCTGTACTGATATAGTATGGGACCACTGCTTAAAAGTGGTCAGGCCGTTCCCCCAACCCTCTATGGCTCTGACTTATTGAACTTGAGCAAGTGCAAAAAGTGTGCGAGTAGGGCAAAACATCTGCTACCCCCTCCCCACTCCTCCCTAATTGGTGCTGTGCGTTCACAGGTATTTTCAGCCAGAGCGTAGGCAGGGCTTGTTTTCATGGATTTGATTCCATATTCACAGCAGGGCCAACTGGAGCATTTTTGCTAGTCCTGCAAAATATGCCACCATCCACCTTACTGCCCAAACTTTCCCCCCTCCAAAAAGATTCCGGTCCCCCTCCTTGCAATAATAAATATTAACTGACTCTTGTCCACTATTATCACTTGCTGGAGGATTCTCTGCAGCTTGAGGTCTTCAAACCACAATTTGAGGACTTTATTAACTCAGACATAGGTTAGGGGTTTGTTACAGGAGTGGATGGGTGGGATTCTGTGGCCTGCATTGTGCAGGAGGTCAGACTAAATGATCATAATGGTCCCTTCTGACCTTAAAGTCTTTGAGTCTATGTACATTTTAAATAAGTATTTCTGTAAAATTACAGTAATATCATTTAAAATCTTTTCAGAGTCTGTATACAGTTACAAAGGAGAAAAGCAAAGAAAAATTATTCTAACTGTGGAACAGATCAGAGATCAGCACTTTCTGATGGTATTATGGGGAGCAGGGGCAGCCTGGTGTCCTCAGCTTCAAAGGAAAAAGGGTAAGTATAAATAAACTCTTTGTATGTATTATCCAGGTGAATGATTAATATATGTAATCTGCAGTCATAGTAAAGGTCAAGAGAAGAGCGAAAAAAGGTAGCATGAGCACATGTTTTGCATGATGCTGTTAACTGTGTTAAAACATTCATTTAGTAAATATTTTTATTCAGTGGGTAAATGTCCCTCAGTCCTATTGTGGCAATGTACATGAGGTTTTTAGAAGTTTTAACAATTCCCACCACTCTACACTATCTTTTGTTATGCAAGTTGGCTCAGAAATTTCAGCTTGCTTCATCCACTTATTCTGGAACACCAGTGAGAGTTTTAAATTGCTGTTTAAGAGTTTAGCAGTGATTTCGTAATGCTTTATCTATATTATCATATATCAGAATCTCACAGGGCTTTACAGATGTTAGCCTAGCTTTGACTTAGAGGTTGATCCTGAGAAATGCTCAGTGCCTACCAAGATTATTGCGATAAATGTTTGGGGCAGGATTTTAAAAAGACATCACTTCAGTGAGGTGCAATATTACATGCATTTTTACAAATGGGGAAACTGAAATACATAAAGGTTAAGAAACTTGCCCAAGTCACATGGTGAATCTGTAATTGAGCTAGAAATAGATCCTGGAAATTCTGACTACTGCTTCTCCTGCTCTAACCTCTGGAGCACATGTTTTTTCAAAACTCAAGTAGCTGCAGGTAGAACTAAAGCAATAAGACACAAAAAATAATAATGGGAAGAAAGTAGACTACCAGCAGAAGTTGAGCATTAAGCTGATGAAACCTTCATGACCTTTATTTTTTGGTATTTTGTAATAAGAAGGGAATAGGACATGTGAATACTGTCCAAAAGAAATAAAGAATTTATGGGAGATTAACATGAGGTGAAATCCTGGACCCATTGGAGGCAATGGCAAAACTCCTGTAAATTCCTTACAGAACTGAGAGAGGTGAAGTATTAACTGTTAAATAATATTGGAGATCACTGAAAAATTTCTTGACACAACAGTATGTGCTGCAGCAAGTTAAATAGTTACAACGGATAATCAAGCCATAAGATACTATGCTATAATAAAGACTTTGTTGTTTGGTCCCTTCAGTGGACAATAGCAGGAAATTCTAATAACATATAACCATGCATAGGATTATTATAACTGTTTTAACTGTGCCAGAGAGCTTGTAATTTATTCTCCAGTTAGTGTTCTATGAATCTAGCAATTCACATATTTTAATCATTAAAAGACTATATCTAAAATGCAAGATAAAAAACTGATTTCTCAACTGTCCAAATACCCATCACTGATAGACAAGCCATGAACATTTGATCCCAGCAAGACAGCCAAGAAAAGTCCACATCATGCCAAACAAGTGTATAGGTCACAACAGTTAATTGGCATGATTGGGTCACAGGAAGAGAGCACATGATGGTCATTCTTGCTAGGAGACAAAAACAGCTAGGCATGTGATGGCCATGTGTATAGAAGGTTAAACTTTACATAGTAGTCTTGATAAGTGGGATGAGGAATTGCAGTTTTTTTTTATACTTCTCTGGAAAGACAGAAGGATATTTAGTGATATTAATAACTCTATCTTGAAACATCAAAGCAAATTCTTTTAACAAAGAAGTACAGTTATTTTCACCTCTCACTGAAGTTGTAAAGAAAGCACTCTGCCACTAAAAACTGTTCCAGTTCTATAGACTTTCTTTGTAATAGCATCAGGTAGTACAGACTCTATTATCTATATTACTCAGATCTGGCTGAGGTTACCAAACATGATGACTTGAATGATGAAATCCTTGTCTGTAGGCCAACAGCCTTTGGAGAGCAGAGCAGGCCTAGTAACATGGGGTGAAATCCTGGACCCATTGAAGGCATTGGCTAATTCCCATTAAGGACAGGATTTCCCCTATGAATACTTTACAACTAAAAATGTATTCCTTGTGTTCCTAAAAAATGAATTTGCAACGCATACTAGATAAGGTTGTGTCAAAATATTGCAGTCCTTACTAATGTATGTAAGCACCTCCTCCTGACTAAGTAGCAATATGTAGTTTGTCAAAATCGTAGCACAAGTAGAGAATTTACTGCTGATACAAAATAAGCTTTTATGAGGCCAAAGAAATAAATGTAACGTTTAAAAAAAAAAAAAAAAAGGCAGTACTCTCTGCTGTCAAGTTGACTGAATATCTTCCATGCTTTAAAGAAGGACATGAAAATTAATATCTGAGAGCAGTAGTTATTACAATTATTTTTATATTGTCCTGGAAAGAATACAGCAAGAGCTACTAGGATGATCCCAGCATTTAGGAAAAGTGAAGGTCTCTCTATTAGAGAAAAGCCAATGTGGGTTAACTGAAGCAATAGAGAAAATTATTATGAAGCAGTTTGGAAAAGTGAAAAAGATCAATGCTCACACTAGTGAGGAGTATTAAAAGCCATAGAGAACAATCTAAAAATTGAGAATACCAACAGAATTGTTTTTCCCCAAGGAGTAGTAGCACTGGGGAGTGTACAAGTTGCCAGATGAGGTCATAAAAGCAAATAGTTTAAAAGAGATTATAAGAGCTAGATAGACTAGGCTAAAGAGACAATGACCAAACACACAGCGAATGGCGAAATGAGCATGGCAGATCTGATTGAAAGCCCATGGAAGTCTGTGGAAAGTTTCTCATTAACTTTAATGGGTTTACAGTCTTCTGTGCTTGTTGAGCCAATTTCAGGCAGCTTTTTTATCAATTCGTATTTTTGGCGGGGGGAAGCGGTAGTGTATTTTCTCAACCATAGTAAGGTGATTTTTAAAAAAATCAATTTAACATATGAAAATTGCTTTCTCAAGAAACCGCTTTTCAGATGATTGACTGAAAAGAAATTAAATTATATGGCAGTCATGTTAAGGATCCACGTGATATTTTTCAAGACACCTAAAATACAATTCTGCATAATTGTGGAATCTGCGTTAACCTGCTCTAACCCAATGTACATAGTGATAAGACAGGAATTTCTTCAGCTTGATCCAGAAAAAGAGTGAAAAGGCAAACACAAAGTGGCTTGCTTCAGCCAGAGGAATGCAGTCTGCAGCATTACTTCTGGGCAGTATAGTTTGTCCAAGGCCTTGCCTACACTATAGAGGAAATTTGATCTAAGCTGCACAATTTGTGTTATGTGAATAGCATAACTCAAATCGATGTAGCTTAGACCTACTTACTGCAGGATCCACACTGTGTGATGTCGACAGGAGACACTCTCCCATTGACTTCCCCTACTCTTCTCAATCCGGTGGAGTACATGAGTTGATGGGAGAGCGATTTGTGGTTTATTTTAATGGGCCTAGTGAAGACCCACTAACTCAACCACTGATGCATCGATCTCCGCTCCTCAATCCCCTGGTAAGGTAGACCCTGAGGGCTGTTCTACACTACACAGGTTGACAATGGCAGTTTATATAATATATAACTTATCTCATAGAGCTGGAAGGGACCGTGAAAGGTGATCGAGTCCAGCCCCCTGCGTTCACTAGCAGGACCAAGTACTGATTTTGCCCTGGATCCCTAAGTGGCCCCTTCAAGGATTGAATTCACAACTCTGGGTTTAACAGGCCAATGCTCAAACCACTGAGCTATTCCCCCCTCCATTATGTCGACCAAATTATGTCCGTGTCTACACTACAGCCTTCCTCCTGCCAATGTAAGTGCCCTACCATGCTGACATCATAACTCCACCTTCACAAGAGGCATAAGGCTTATGTTGGTGTAGTTAGAGTGGAAGGAGTGTCTGTGTAGATACTGTGTACTTTACATCGGCTGTCTTGTCAATTTCATGGCAGGAGCCATGAAATTGACAAGAAAACCTGCGCTCCCCTGGAGAGCTGGCTGGCTGGACTCTGCTTCTGGCTGCAGCTGGGGTGAGAAGCCCAGCAGGGCATCTCCCTGCTCCTAGCTGGGGTGACAAGTGGGGGCGGCTTAGGAGCCTGCTCCCCACTGGGATGAGAAGCCCAAGTGGGCCTTTCCGACTCCCATGAAGGAGGGGCAAGAAGCCAGGGCAGCTGGACCCCTCTCCCCAGTGGTGAAAAGCCCCAGGCAGCTTCCCCCTGCTCCTGGCAGGAAATGTGGGAAAGAAGAGCCCTGGGCGGCTTCTCCCCAGCTCCTGGAGGGAAAGGAGAAGCAGCCCTTCAGGAGCCTGTGGAGAAGCAAGACTCCTGGCAGGGAGCTCTCAGCTCCCCACACTGCCCTTCTTAGGTTGGTGGAAACACTCCTGGTGAGGATGTGCACCACCAACCAAAGGAGGGTAGTGTGGACATGCATCATCACAGTAATTACTGCAGAGGTTGTAAGTTAACCTAATTTTATATACACACACACACACACACACACACACCCTACCTCTCCTCCGCTATAACACGGTCGTGGGGAGCCAAAAATCCCTACTGTGTTATAACTGACATCCTGTTATATCGGGATAGGGGCGGCAGGGCTCTGGCCACTGTGGGGAGCCCCAGGCCCTTGAAATTGCCGGTGGAGCCCCACTGCCGCAGCCCCGGGGTAGGAGCGGCAGGGCTCCAGCGGTGATTTAAAAGGTCCTAGGCTCCCTGCAGCAGCTGGAGCCCCGAGCCCTTTAAATTGCCAGTGAGCCCCACTGCCACAGCCCCAGGGCAGGAGCAGCAGAGCTCCAGCAGTGATTTAAAGAGCTCTGACCTACAGCCGCTGTGGGAAGCCCAGGCCCTTTAAATCGCCAACAAGCCTCACTGTTGCAGCCTCGGGGTAGCAGCAGCAGGGCTCCAGCGAGATTTAAAGGGCCTGGGTCTCCCCACAGTAGCCGGAGCCCCAGACCCTTTAAAGTGCCTCCCGAGCCCCACTGCTACTGCGCTATATGCGAACCTGTGTTATATCGGGTCACATTATAGCAGGGTAGAGGTGTATTATATAGTGAGCCTCCAAATTAACCCCATCCTTGTGTATCTTAGTCTGAGGTAAGTACATCCTCTCACACACTTTGTATGTTATGGCATCCAAAAAGAGACACTACATTGTCTTCACATACTAAATAATATGTAATTATGTGATCAGATACAGGCAACCTTGATTGGCATTCCTAATTTTTGTGTGTGACTTTACAACCTTAAGATTCTTTAATATCATCTTTTTGTTTAATGTAGTTTCCTTCATTTTAGAGTCATTAGCAAGGTTGGGGCTTTTAGATCCACAGTATAGTCCTCTACCTCTTGAGCTAACAGTGTTATGAGTAGTAATAGAGGATGTTATCTTCTGTGCGAACCAGTCATTAGGGTGGGCTGGAAACACACACTTTGCCCCTGGTTTTCATAGCTAATTGCTAGACAGAAAAGGAATGCTGAGATTCAGGAATAATGTGTGCAGTTTCAAAATCTGTAAGAGAGTCTGTAAGAGTATCATAGGCAGTTCTGCTCCTGTCATCTCCTTTCCTCCCAGAGTCCTGTGCCCACTTCTGCTCCTATCCCACCACCTCAGCCCAAACTCCTGCCCCTCCACTCTTACCCTCTTGCTTGACTCTTGCCCTTATCTATCCTATCAGCATCTCCTGCCTCTGTCCCCTATCACTTCCACTTCTAACCTCTGAATTCCTGTTTTCATCTTGTAAGTAACTGAAAACAGGGTCTTCTATTGGAAAGTGTCAGGCAACCTTAACTATAGTTGGCGTTACAAGCACCACCTATAATATAATTGTATTCCCAATATTGACAGTTTCCCTCCTTTCTCCAAAAATAGGTGTTTTTCATCTAAGAAAACAAGTGAATAACTGAAATTTGTAGGCTAAGCCTTTTTGGAGATCTGATAAGATGAAAAACCTTACGAAAAGTCAATGCCAGGGAATTGCTAAAGAAATGTAAAAACTTTAAATCCCCCCCCCCTCCAAACTTTCCCTTGCATGAGATATGTGAAATTTCACATGGATTGGTTTCTTCTGAGAAATTTGGGTCAAGAGTTGAAAATTGAGTTCACTCTAACCTGCAAATGTGAGCTTCAGCCTCAACTATGGAGTGGCTAGCACTGCTCCATAAAACAGTTTATATTTATGGGTTTCAGAGTGGTAGCCGTGTTAGTCTGCATGCATCCGATGAAGTGGGTTTTAGCCCATGAAAGCTTATGCCCAAATAAATTTGTTAGCCTCTAAGGTTCCACAAGTTCTCTTCATTTTAGGGGTTGTATTCTTCACTCAATGACATGCATTTCTCCCACAGAATAGAGGAGCAGATTTAAATCCCATCTGAATGAAATACCTGCACAAAAAAGATGGTAACTCCATTGTTTTAAACTTTTGGTTGAAAAGTAGTGCAACACTAAGAAGGTACTGAACTTCATGCCTCAGTTATGCAGTGGAGCTTCATCATGTGATTGTGTTTCAAGAATATGCACAAATGTGTGGTTTAGTGACCCCTGAACCAGATAGTGTAGTATTTCTGTATTTTAATGCCTTCATCGTTTGCTGTGTGTGATCTGTAATTGTGCAAGTCAGTAAAATGAAATGTCCTGAACAAAGTACAGAGTTTTGGAAAATGGATCAATGTTTGGACAGTGGCAAAATGACTTTTATCAGTGATATCCGCTATAATTCTCCTACTAATATAATTTCCTTCTTCAAGTTCCAGGATTCAACTCCATAAACTAGTAAACTAATTCTGGACAACAGCTGGGTTTAGTAGTGTGTATTGACAGTTGGGCCCTTTTTACAAGTCATAAAGGGAGAAAAAATCCACCTCTGAGCAGTTGTTTTATTGTAAGTTTAAGGATTGCTGTTTCATAGTTAGAGCTAAATTCACCACACCAAGCCCCCTTCCCTCCCCCAACAATTGATTTCTTCATGGCTGTTCTACTCTCCCAGCATTCACTGAACATCTTTCAACAGGAGTTCCAGGCACAAAGAGAAGCCAGAATAGCTTTGAAGAAACCATTTTGGGGACTGGAGAGGAGAATTTAGCTTAGTGTTTTTAAGTCATCTTTCTCATAATTAACCCTTTCAACATTTAGCACATTTTGCCCTTTTGTTTTCCCAAACACAGATAGGAGCTTTTTAAAACAAACCAAAACATAAAAAAAAGTTTAGTTATGTTATAGGTAACTCCTAAGGAATAGTAGTATTCATAATACAAGGTGTTCTGAAAGAAATTTTACAAGAAATTATTACAATACTATTTCGCTCCATTAAATAAGAGTCTTTTATGGTCTCGTGACTGTCCTATGTCAGAGAGCAACAGCATTGCCAAAGACAAGCATTCACTATTATCAGCCAGCACCCCACACCCAGTTATTAGATTGCCTTAAAAAACACGAGATTTTTAAAAGGATAAAAATGGGGTTCATTTTACTTTCTGGGTTTGCTTTTTGGGTCATATGTTAAAATTTTTATATGGAACCATGAAGACTAAAAAGCTTACATTTTTTAGTGAAACCTGAGAGTCTGGTGCAATCAATTTGATCCAGGAACTGAGTTTTTAAGAAAAATGCCAGCTGTCATGAGACTTATGATACAGTTGCAATAGCAGACGACACTGAGCACATCATTCTGTTTTATTAAGGAACCCTGTAGGTGTTTGCAGCTTTCTACAAGTATTAACCATAGCATGGAAGTTAACTCAATTTCTTGGGTCTTTATTTGTTCTTACTTTATTTTTCAGATCACATATGGGAATTTAAATATTTACTTGCCCAACGTAGTTCTATTTCAGGTGACATTGAACTGCACACAACTCCATGGTCATCCTGTGAGTGTCTGTTTGATGATGATAAAAGGGCAGTTGAATTTAAAGAGAAGTTTCAAAAAAGTGAAAAGTCTCTCATGAAAATGACAAATCTGTCAACACACTTGGAGGAAAAATGTTCAGGTGAGATTGTAATCCATAGCTCTTTGTTGACTACCTATTTAAGTGAGAGACACATTGATAAACAGGAAAGCTGATTATATTTATGACAGTTAACAGTGTTTTCATTAAAACCAGACACACACAGCTGGCTGTAGGCCTGAAATTGTGTGTCTTCGAAGCAGTTGCTCAGTATCCCAGCCAAAGTGTGAATGCAGCCTTCATTCAGAAGGCATAGGGATGACCTGTGAAGGGGGGCAGAATAAAAACAGCTTGGGTTAAATGTGTTAATATCGCCATCTACTCTCCACTGTAACATTTTTTTATTGTGAGGATAATTACCCATTGGAACAGCTTTCCAAGGAATGTGATAAATTGTCCATCATATGAAGTCTTTAATCAAGTTTGAAATCTGTCTAAAAGATATGCACTGGTTCAATAAAAATTACTGGGGCAGGTGTAGGAACTACTAGATGAGGGTTTTTGGCCTTTATTATGCATTATAGTCCCTTTTCACTTTAAAAGCTATGTAAACCCCTGGAGCAGAACAAAACAGACATTTTCTCTCAGAGCATAGGATGGACACCTATATCTGTGTATAGTCATTCAGCAAAACTTCTGGAAGAACATTGTTGAGGATACAAAGTCAAGTGTTTAGAAGATAGAAAATGAAAGAGTTATAGTTTCCTGTGCACTCTAGTGTGTGTGCATTATGATATAGCTTTTATATAGCTACATACTGTGTTTTCCACAGGACTCCTCTCAAGTTCAGTGCACAGTCTGGATAAGGTGCCTGTTCAGTATATATATATATATATTTTTTATCCACATCAATAACCAGTTGTTTTCCACTGGTTGTAATTGTGATTAGTTTTAACAGTACAGCCATTTTTGGGAACTTAAGTAATGAAAATAGGTAGTTTTTGCTAGTATATGTTTTGTAATCACATTTTGAACAAATCTAATGCCTTTGAAGTTTGAATCACAGACTTAAAATTTGGCAGGGGCATAGTTCTGAGGTTGAAGAGGTGTCTTTTTGCTGTACCCATGACAATCTGTCCAGATTTGGTTAAGTTATAAGCTGTGGAAAATCACCATTTACACATACACAGTAGGACTTGTTTAACATTTATCCTTTTATTTTCTGAATGTTCCAGCTGCACTTCTCATGCTCCTGGGTTCCACTGAGTCTTGGTCATTGTGTCCATGTGATACACACAGAGCTAGAACTCCAGGTGGAACAAAGGCAAAACAAATGCTCCTGCTCCACTTCGTCAAACTGTCCTTTGATGCTGTAAACTTTTGGTGTATCATAGCATCCTGTTTCCCCATCATCTGTTGTTGTACTTGCCATAGAAAGTTTTTTGTTTCCAGGTTTATTTACCATGACACCTCTGTATATGAGAAATGTTTGAATAATCCCTGGCACTGTTATAATCAGAGAACATCTTAGCTATTATGATGTATAGCCTATCTGATCTCGAAGTCTGGTTTTTAGGTTGTTTTTTTTTTTTTTTTAAATATTGGCATCTATCACAGTAATATTTAAGCACATAGGTCATTACTTTCAGATTTATTTTTCTTTATCATAATGATTTCATCACTGAGGAAATCATTCTTTGTAAAGCAAGTCAATCTGCAGTTCCAAAAAGATGAAGTAAATCTCAGGCTATTGTTATTTATACACAGTGTTTGTTTTGAATCAGTTGAGCCATATCTTCTTGTTACTGCTTTCTATGATATTATAAAATACTAAGATGGCACAAAATTTGATCTTATCCTTTTGTTTTTGTAGGAGTGATTCAGTTGAAAGCCCATGTCTTAGACTTGAAGTTTACCATTGCTACACCCCAGTACAGGCAACTCATCTTAGATGCTGACACTTCATTAGAATGTATTTTGGCTTCTCTTCCTATGATCATCTATTCAGGTTGTGCAAAATGTGGGTTGGAACTACACATTGATGAGAACAAGATCTACAAGCAATGCCTTAGTTGCTTACCATTTAACAAAGTGAGAAAGTTCTACAGGTAAATCAAATAAGAAACTAAGACCAGTAAAACAATGTTTAGTATTAAAGAGAGAGATTTAAAATATGTTGAATAACCATAATAAATTTCATGTAAATTTGGCTTCACATACATTAACATTGTGAATGGAAATAAGTTTTAATCCTTACTATACTGTATGTGTGCTCTTTAAGAAATAGCATTTTCTGGCGGTCAGAGCATATTTCTGGGACTCAGAAGGCAGTTCTGTTCCTGGATTTCCCATTGACTTTTTGTGTGACAAAGGATGAGTCTTATAACTTCATTTTGCCTTAACTTCCCAGCCAGCAAAATGAGATGATAATACTTATCATCTTCTTCAGAAACAATATTAGCTTTACTGCATTTGTGTTTGTAAAGTACATTGGATAGAAAATTTTACAGAATGCAAAGTATCCTTATGCGTTACATTATTTTCATCATTACTTAAAGGTTATATTCCATCTTTGAATAATCCATCATAATTTAACTCCCATTTAATGTGATGAGGGGGTATTAGTGATGTTTGGGGAGTCACTGTAACACTGGACTGGGATCAAGGAGGATCCTGGTCCTAGTGCTTATGTGAGAACCCAAGAAATCCATTTGACCATGTCATGCCTCAGCCTAGCTTTCAAATCTGGTGAAAGCAGAACCTCATCCTAAAACGAGATATGCCATCTATTTTAAACTAAGGGGGACAAAAAGCATCTTTCCAATTGATTGCATAGGAAAGAACAAGCATACCGTAATGAACAGCAGATGGCAGCATGAGATAGGCTGTGCAAGCCCTTGGATTTATAACAGGTTAAAGCAAACTTGAGCCTCATCATTTGATTTAACAACATAATTATTAAATGTAGAGATCATTATTTGTTTTAAGTAATTATTATTTCAAACACCTACTTACCTTTACCTTGTTTGCAAAGTGGATTATGCATAGCATGCATATAGTACAGGTGAATTCTGAGGCAATGAGCATAAAGTCTGTCATATAATTTACTTTTATATATAACTCCTTATTTTCCTAAATTATCCTAACTTGCTTTATAAGGAGATAGAACAGGGAGTGTGGTGATTGAGTACGAGCAAATAAAGCAGTCATTTCTCACTCAGTAATAGCTGATACAGCAATTAACATAGGAGTCCCTTTTATTGACTAAGGTAATATTAGCTTGGTCCTTGGAATTATCCTGTACTCAAAAATACCAGGAGATTAGTTCTTGTATTATTAGAGATTTTACCAACTATTATTTTGTTCTTTTCTGTGTGCTGACAGTGTGCTTAGGACTGTATTAAATAATCATAGAGGGCAGCATGATCCCCTTCCACAAAGAAATACAAGAATTATTCATGGACAATACAATGTGAACGTACATGGGTACAGTCCTGCCCACTAATGTGAGCTACACAAGTGGGGAACAGACACTGCACACCAGAGCATGTGGCTAGAGGAGGCCAGAGAGTCTAGCCAGTCCCAAACTGTCAGACTGTACCCCCTAGAGCTGTAGTGTGCCAGACCCTGCAATTAGGTAGGTCCCTCCCGTAGCACTCAAGAGGATGGTAGAACAGTACCCTGCTGCTTGGGTGCTGAAGTAGTACATCATCTGTACCTTCGCTTCTTTATGCAGCACTGTGATGAGGTGAACTAGGTCCAGAGGCCCCCTGCTGGAGGCCTCAGGGTCCAGCCACACCCTATCCCAGAGAGGAGCCAGAAGAGAAGTCCTTCAAGTGGCCTAGAGGTGTTGAAGGGAAGAAGCCAATGAGAGAGGCTTCAGGGAGCAGCAAATCAGACCATATAAAAGAAGCTGCAGAACAGAGCAGTAGTCAGTTGCTGCCTGGAGCTGGAGGCGAGAGGACTGTGTTCCTGGCTGGCTGAAAGAGCAACAGGACCCTGGACAGCTGAGGGTGGGCAGGGACTAGGGGAGATAAGAAGGAGCTCGTGGCTGGCTGCTGGGTCTGAGCCCAAGACACTTGCTAGCACGGACTGGGGGAGCTAAGAAGGACCTTCTGGCTGGCTGCTGGGACTGAGTAAGGATAGCTCAGGGAGGGCTTCAAGAAGACAGTGTCTCCAGGGAGGAAGCTCTGGGGTTATGTCTCCCATACCAGGGCCGGGACAAGGTAAAGACTGTATACCCCAGAAGGAGTTTGTTCTGTTTCACCTACAGACAGTGTGTGTGACTCAGGGCTGAGTCACTGAAAAACCACCTGAGAAACCACTAACAGGGGTCACCATAAACTGAAAGATTGCAGACACACCCGACCAGAAGGGGGCGCTTGCGGAAGGTGGGTGCTGCCCTGGTACAAATACGGATAAGGATTTGGCATTATTTTTTTTATGAAAGACATCACAAGAATACCGAACCCAAACTAGTCCAAACCTTTGAGAAAAATAAATAAATAACCAGCTGCGTAAGTTAAAATCCATATGAAGCAGCCATCAGTCAGTCAACCTACCTTATAATAAAGCCAAGCCTATCTGTCTACTGTAGGTACAGAAGAAAACAAGTGTGCACATGACCAGTCCTGGAATAGATCTGGGGCACATGGGAGGAGATTGCTTCTGTAAGATGTTAATAATGCTCATTTTGTTCTTGTACAGTTCCCTAGACCTTCAATTTATATATCTTAGAATTGCTAGTAGGGGATTTTCAGAAGAGGCCCTTAACTCTGGAATTTGCTTCCTACCTTTGCTGTAACTCAGGCCAAATCTTATGTCTTGCAGGGCACGTCGCAAAGCTTATCTGTTTACTCAGTCTTTTCCTATGAGCATGAATTAAATGAAAAAGATTTCATTTTGTCCAGCAGGGAGAGATTTCTTTTAACATTGTTGGCATTTTATCAGAGGAAATTTTTTTTTATATTTGTTTTTCAACTTGTTGTAAGAGCATGAAAGAAATATGGTTGGTCCATGATATAAATAAAATAAATAAAGTGCCCATACCATGGAAATTTTAACTTCCTATTTTCAAGGCGAGTCTAAAGGACCTCTGTTTAACCTCTCACCGAAGGCTGGCTCAAATGATGGTGAGACAATCTCCTAGAGTTGCATTGTATATCAGTTCCTGAGTCTGAGCCTTTATGTGGAGCTTGAACCCATAACTTTTATAAAGAGTAGTGTGTATCTAGTGTTTTCACATTGACATTCTGGTCTTTGGTGTTCTAGTAAAACATCATGCATATTTTAATAGCAATTCCAAATTGCATGTTGTAACACTGCTTAGTGCAGTCTAACAAGAGATGTCTCTTTCCCCAGCTTCACCAGAGAGACATCTCATATGAGATACAATTTATTAACAAAACATGTTGTTCTCATTCTATTTCCCTATTTTTGTAAGGGGATGAAATGTCAAAATTGGTTCCATTTAAAATAGTTAATATTAGTGATTGAGATCAAGTAACATTTTTTTCTCCTCAGCCCACTGAATCATGTCTCCCATGACTTCTTCCGAAGGTTATTTAAAGCTATTTGCATGAGAGTGTTGTAAATTCAGCATGATTGGTGGTTCCAGAAACAGAACTGCTCCTTGCACCTTTTTTGAGAGTCAAATTTTTATAATCTGCATGTTGTTTGTACTTTGTTACACGAAGAGTTCTAATATGGATCATCTGTGACCTTTAAACAGGTCTCTTTTTAACTAATTCATATTCATAATTGTAACCACTTTCACAAATTTTTAGGGCATAATTAGGAATAAGATATAATATCTCATAGTATGTTTGCTTGTGTTTCTGGTGTCTCACAAAGCAAGGGAAATGCCTAACTTGAAATAGCATCTGATTTTGATTCAGTAGCAGCACAAAAATTACAGCTGATGAGCTGTTTTAATATCTTAACAAATACATCATTATCCCTGGAACTATAAAATATTTTGACTGTCTTAGCTAGATTTTTTTTCCTTTTAAATGTTTAATCTTTATTTATGAAATGCAACCATGATCTGCGTACGCCCAGGTTTATTAACCTTCCAGGCATGCTATAAAGCTCATATTTCCCCCCTGTTGACTTAAGCTCTACATGGCCTGGACTGAGGTGGCTATTATGGTGTTTATATATAAATGTTTGTTTAGATTTTTAATTTAAAGACCAAGATCCCAGAGCACTGAATGGGTACCTGCAGTTGTATTTTAAAAATTCAAATAAATAAATAGTAAAAATAAACCACATTCCTTCTGGACTACGGTTACAATGGCCCAGAAAAAAATATTGTCAACTAAAGGAGATTGGAAAGAATAGTAAACTTTTCATACAATCATGCCTCTTTTGGATTTCAAGGGTCACAATGCTATTTCTTTTCTTCCTCTTTCCATGTTTTTATCCCAGATATCTACCATTTTGCATCCCCTCCTTATACTTTCTTTATGGAGGAGGATGTAATAGTGTTTCCTTCAAGTGGCACAGAGCTGTATTTTCTTTATCTATAGCTAACAGCACTTTGTTAGTTAAAAAAAACACAGTAGTGCCAGTAATAATGAGCAAACAGATTCCCAGTGCACAGGGAATTACACACACAATGCCTGTTTTAGTTCAAGGCGCTTATATGCTTTAGTCCTCAGGGATTTCTTTAAGTGAACAGCATCATACTGTTTTGGCCCAGCAAACTGGTATATGTTGTATATTGCTGTGGAGAGCTGGAATTGTGGCAGCATTTAAGGATTAGAGAGTATGGAATGAAAATACCCAGTTTCCTAGTACCTGCCTATCTGTACCAGTAGTGAATTTTAGGGGTATTTTTAGATAGCATGTTTGACTTGATAGAGGTGGCTATATATACGCTTTCCATGGTCACCAAATTGTAGCTGGATATCTAGTTTGCAATGGGTTAAAGTAGCCATATTAGAAAATATAGTACTTGTGCATAAGAGATTAATTACAGATCAGTATTTTCTGTGGTATGCTACTGTAAATAAAAACTGACATAGGCTATGTCTACACTACAAGCTAGGAGTGCGATTCCCCTGCTCGCGTACACATACTTTCACTTATTCTCATTGTGCTGGCCATGCTGAGTACATAATCACCTAAAACCAGTGGGTATGAATTCGGTGGGGCTAAGCTGGTCCTCTGCCGCCACCCGTGCTACTGTGATTACATTGCTATTTATCTTTGTGTTAGCTCTCATCAAGCTAGCTGAAGTACTGGTATGTGTATGTGAGCAGGGGAATCCCACATATAGTTCATAGTCATTGTGTCAGGCACCAAACAGAAGGTTGAATTGAGAGTGACAGATATTTGAAAAAAATTACTACTAGGTATTACAACAAGATGTTGATTTTTATTAAACTATGTAAGACCTTTGAGTGAAGTTAGATGACATTAGGAAGAAAGTCTGAATTAAGAACCTGAGTCCAGGCAGCATCCCAGAATAAGCATAACCAAGCAAATGTAAATCTTTTCCAAATGCCTCATTTGATCCACTACAGGCTTTTCTGCAATCTGTTTTGTACTGTGGATTGCAAAAGTTTTAAGTGTTTGTCCAGAGCCAGTCTAA
The DNA here is from genome assembly GCF_003597395.2 of Chelonoidis abingdonii. NCBI lineage: Eukaryota > Metazoa > Chordata > Testudines > Testudinidae > Chelonoidis > Chelonoidis abingdonii. Next base: position 12,613,048 of record NC_133783.1, on the reverse strand, counting down.
GCAGAAATCTACCTAAGTTTGTTAACCCACATGCCCTGAGAATCCCCAAAATGATGAGGCAGCAAGACTCACCCCACAAAGTGTTAAGGATACATGCAAAAGACAATATTTTGCATTTTAGAGGTCTAAAATGAAATCATTTCTGGGTTATCTCTGATGTGAAGGTTTTTTGCAGTTAAGCAGTTTCTCCAGGAGATTATTTGAGTTTATTAGGAAATCCAGTGAACAGTTACTTATTTCCATATTTTTGGAGGAAATAAACTATATTGGTTGAATGCTCACAATTCTGTAGAAGATGAAAAATCCAAGACTAAATATGATGCAAAACAGAATCACCTCTTTTTTGTTTCTTTTGCCTTGGATAGTGCTTTACTTTCATTATCTTAAAAAAGTATCCCCCAGTTAGGTTTTTCTCATCTTTTGTGATCTAAAAAAAACCTGGAAATAAATCCAGCTTCTCTGCAGTCTTCTTAAGCCCTTTGATTTACCACTTTACATTCTCAGGGTCTCACAGACCTTTGCTTCTTTCTTATGATGCACTAAAATATTTTTTTGTTTATCTTTATATCTCTATGTATTTATTCACATTTCTTCTTAATCGACATCTTAGCTAACAAAGTTTATGTTCCTTTCTTTTAGCTGATTATATGAACTTTGACTGCCTAACTCTTCCCTTCAGGCAATTTTAACTAACTTCCTCATTTTTTAAAGACTTGAAGTACCAGGTCTTGGTATGTTTCCCTGAAAAGGTATCTAAATTAATTATATTGCTGTGAAGTTGTGGGAGTGGCATTTCTGGAAGCCACTAGTAATTACTTACACTTATATATGACACCTTATATATGTCCAAGGATCACAAAGTGAGATCTAAACTATCTGCACTGAAATGTAACCATCTCTTCTGAAGTAAAACATTGCATCTGTTCAGCAATTCTCCATAACAGCTCAGGGAATTGAGTATATAGCCTCCAGTTAAAACTACTGGGAGAATTTTGAGTAAGCAGAATAGCAGTACCCAAATTAGAATTTAGCCAGGACAACGTCATAATTAAAAGTACCACTAGATCTTTGAAGACCACATGTGGTCAGGGCCTTGATTTTTATCTGTCTAATCCAACAGATTTCAGTAGCACAGAGCTAATATCATCAACACCACTTTCTGTAATACCTCACTAACTTCTTAGAGGTCTCCTATCTTAACTATTTACCAGGACTGTCTGTGTTTAGATAATAAGATTTGATCCAAAGAAATATGGCTGCGACCTTAAGTGTTTAGGGGATAGCAGATGGTGTGTCAAAGAATTTGCTCATAGAGACAATGTCACAGCCACAATCAACTTATCTATGTGCTGCAGATATGTTGAACGTTAAGCATTAAAAGGTATTGCAGTTTGGTGCATTTTCTCCTTATATTACCTGCTCAATTGTATAAATAGTGATAACAGCTAAATGTACCCCAAATAGGATGCAACACACTGGAGCTATGGAAATCTGCCATTCTTACCTTGTACCTCATCTGTGGTTGCAGATCTCTTCTATGGAAGTGACTCCTTCCCTTTCTCCTCTCTTTCTCATGCCATGCTAGTGGAGTGGCCCCTGAGATGTGGACGTATCCACTGTAAAGACCCAGACTTGGAATGATTTCGTGCCTGTCTTTTATTCATTTATTTATTTAGATTTAAAATGCGTTTATCCAAGGCTCTGGATGCCTATCACAATTAATGATACAGTACAGTGAAACTCTAGCAGCATTTAAGTATTCATTCCAATAAGGAGTCAAACAGACCCCTAAAAAACGTAGGGTTGGTTTCAAATTTTTTATTGATTTGACTGAATTATCGACATTCTGTCTAATATTTTCCTGAACAAAAAAAGCTGTATATATTTCTTTTTTAGCATTATACTTATTATCTGCATGTGATAGCTGGTGTCATTATAGATTAATTATGCCTTTGGCTATTTCTCAAATGTCTTTTATAGTGAATCCTGCAATGTCCTTAGTTCTTGTCAGTGTTTGTTGGGAACTCTACTAGAGACAGATGCAATTGGTCAGTCCTTGTGTAGTCTTATGGGCTTTGGACTTGCTTATTAGAGTGACGAACTCTTTGTTTTTCTGTGAACACATGGACTTCCAAGAATCAGTTCTTGATGATTATCTTGTTGACATCGGTAAGTTACATTGTGATGTCAGCACCAAAAAGGAGACGAATGTGGGACAAAGATCCAAAATGTGAGCAATTAAAATATATTAGAAAAGGGAAAACATTGATTTCATATGATTAATTGGGAGAGTGAGGATCAGTCTCTAACTGTGGGATTGTTATTTTCTGTTTCTTTAGATCTGATGATAAAGCTTTCTGTGGCTGACGTGTTATTTATTTCAAATAATTAATTTAGTATGTGAAAGTTAATAGAGAAAAATAATTTTTAAAGATTTTTAAATTGGCATAGGCTCCAAGAGTAATATCATCAAAAACTAATAAAACTATAAATTAATTTGAACTTAGTGTTCTATTTTCATTATTTATAATTTTTATTTATTTCTGAAATAGAAACATATGACTCTCTCTTTGATATTTCAATTTATTCTTAAATGATTAGAAATTTCAACAGGGGGTCTGAAGCGACTGCTAAGCTGCCAACAGGTTCTGCTAGTTTAATTGCTTGCATACAGAGAGTACGCTGATTAGGCTGAACCACTGGTCAAGGGTCTGGAGTTAAAAGCAGAAATGTCCTTCACTCCTGAAATGCCATAGCTAGCCTTTAGGTACTTGAGTATATTTGTTTTTGCTATAATTTAATTGTAAGTCATGTGGCAGGATTGGTGGGCACACTTGTGCACTGTTATGTGCGTGCTCTCTCTGATATACGCACACCTTTGATCTGCTCATTGTTGGCATTAGAGAATTTAGCATTTCATCCTCTACTAAAAATACCTACACCTTTTTTTTTTTTTTTTTTTTTTAAACTTCCAGAAGAAAACTGTTATGACTATATCTTTGCCAACTTACTTTGGAAACAAATGCCCTTTCTGTTTGTGGAGGTCAGGCCAAATGTTATCATTACTAAGGTACAATTTTCCTTTACTTAATGGAAGTTGTGCCTGCTAAAGATGGCAGTTTTTGGCCCAGAGTGAATAACTCATGTTAATACATTAATTGAAACAGAAAGTTGAAATGCCAAAGGCTGTAGTGCATTCTCTGAGTGATGAAGGGAAATAGTTCTGTGATTCAGTGGTAAATGACTATTAGTTCTCCTGACATCTTCTTAAGGAATCTTAATCTCAAGACTAAGTTTTTAAGCTTGAAGAATGAGTTAGATGCTCAGCCTGGTGCAAATCAGTAGACCCCTACAAATCTGTGGATACTTGCTTTATATCAATGGTTATCCGCAGACCACGTTTGTGGAACACGGATTGGATGCAGATACAAATTTGTATCTGCGCAGGGTTCTACAAATCAGCCAAGCTCCATGGCTTCATCATCTGAGGGTGTGGCCCTAAACATGTTGTATGGGGCAATTTTCATTTTCTTTCAAACTAAAGCACAGGTTACAAAAAGCATAAATCTATCCCTGTTTTCTAAAATCACAGCTTGGTTGATAATTCTGTGGCATCATCATGATGCCATTAGAGAATCCATTAAACTATCAGGCACAGATTCCTGATCTGCAGGTTGGCAGAAATTGAGAGCATAAAAGAGATTTGCCAGATCAATAATATTAGGTAAATAAAGGCAATATTATATTTAATTACTTTGATCATAAATTTTGTTTCTGCTGCAAAAATAAAACTATTTCAAATTCAAGCATTTATGGGAATCTGTTTTCTGATTTAGACCAGCGCTGATGACTGCAGAAGACAAAGGATGTGAGATTTGTATTCAAGTAGTGTCAGAGTTGATGGAGAAAATCTTCCTTAATATTCCTGCAGACTGGCTGAACAGATTCATAGGTACTGTACCATACATCATTTGTGAGAAAAACAATCAACTGCAGCACAGAACCAGAAACACTAAACTGAAACAAAGTTATAGTTACTGCCCACACACACCAGAGGCCTGGACATTGATCTGGTTTGGCATGATGTTTTATGTAACGTAGCTTTAAAAGAATTGCATATGTTTCATGTTCCACTGTGGATTTTTCAGGCATTTATACTTAATTCCCAAATATTATTAGTTTGGAGTTAAGTTTATAAACATTGATCAATTGTTCAGAATCCTGAAAGCAAATATTGTAGTTGTCACAAAAGATAAATGTGAGACATCCAGGAAGTTCAGAATAGAATTTAGGTAACAGGAGGTATTTTGAGATGATTATTTATAACTAAGGCTACATTTTAGTCACAGATATTTTTAGTAAAAGTCATGGACAGGTCATGGGCAGTAAACAAAAATTCACAGCCCATGACCTATCTGTGACTTTTACTAAAAATACTAGTGAATAAAACTTGACGGGGGGCTCCCTGGGGGCCCCAGTGGTGCTGGGAGAGGGCGGCCTGGCTGCTTGGGGGGAGCTGGCAGCACTGCGCGGCTCAAGACCTGTGCTGGTGCTGGGGAGTTCCCATCCAATGGGAGTTGCAAAGCGAGCACTCTGGGCGGAGGCAGCCCACAGAGCTGCCTGGTCACGCCTCTGTCTAGCAGCTGATCAAGGGGGATATTGCCACTTCCAGGGAGTTCCCCAGGTAAGCACTGCCCAGAGCCCACCTCATTCTGTCCGGGGCCCCAACCCCCTGCCCCCTCCCACACGCAAACTTTGCTGCTGGGGCAGAGGGCACGGAGGCCCGAGACTGCTCCAGCAGCGGACAGTACTCGGTGCAGGGGCTGCTTCAGCTGCCCCTCAGCTAGACACACCAGTCGCTGCAGAAGTCAAGGAATGTCACGGAATCCATGACTTCTGTGACCTCTGTGGAAAAACTCACAGCCTTACTTATAACATTATATAGCTCAATATAGTTACTAGCTAGGAGTGTGTGTGTGTGTCTCTCACTGTGTGTGTGTATGTGTATAATGTATGTATATGGATTTTCATCCTAATTTTTAAAAATAACTGCCATAGTTTCAGAATGTATATAATTGCAAATGTTGTTGGTGTCTTGCTGAGAATTCCCGTGTTGCTGACATATCCTCAAAATAGACTTCCTGCTTGGGAGCTGCTATAGGGTAAGTCACAGGAATTGTAGTTTAGCTTATGAATGACAGGCTCAGCAAATCAGAAGGTGTTCAACACTCTTCTAAGAAGAGGTATACTTTTTAAATTACTGAATCAATTATTCAGCCTTGTTGTTCAAATGCTGAGCAGTATTTCCTGTGTTTTATCCCTTCCAGGGAGGAGATCTAATCTGATGATGTGACACTACAATGGCAGCTTTTGAGGGCTTGGAGGGAGAACTTAAGTGTAGATGTTAGCATGATAACAATGAAGCATAACTGGTTCACTGTCTTTTGCAGTGCCTCCCTCAGATACTACCTATGGCATGATAGTGGCAGACCTGTGCCACTCGCTGCTAACAGACACTGAAGCATCCTATCTGTTGGACGTTAGAAGCCATTTTGTGCTGGATGAAAACAGCTATCCTTTGCAACAGGATTTCTTTCTGCTGGATTTCCATCCTGATCTCTGAAGCCCTGTCCTCACAGTGACTGATTAACAGAGACCTTATGAACAAGCAGATTGCAAAAAAAAAAAAAAAAAAGAGAAGAAAAATTAATTACCTCATAGGAACATAGGAGAAAGCTGTAAAAAAAAAAAAAAAAAAAAAAAAAAAACACACAGTGAAAAAGGTTTTTATCTTTACTTTGTACCAAAAGCTAAAAGGCTAAAAATGAAAATCCACCAATTGTATATATTGCTTCTGTAGTATTTTATGAATTGTCATATAGTGATTTTATATCTATATTTTAAAGATTTTGCATATATCTTTATTTTAAAAATGATTTCACCAATGTTTTCTCCTCATCTTCCTCTTTTCTTAGCCCCTTCAGAAAAGTCTTCTGGTGTTGATAGACAGTGAAGTCTTATGAACATTGGCAGAGGAGAGGGAAGCCATTATTCTGTAGTGTGGTCTTAGTTGTAAGATACTCTGTTTTTGTTATTTCTTATGCCTTTTCTTTGGTTCCCCTCCTCTCTCCTGCAGACAGCAGAGTCTCTTCTTCATTTTCTCCCAGCAATATAGTCTTGCCTTTGTCCCACCAGAACACTTTCTCACTCAAGAATCTCAATTTCTGAGCCCACCATACAAATTGTGTAGCTAGGGACTGATCTTCACACACAAGTCACACTGGTTTAACTAAAACTGATATTAAAAACTGTTGAGTTAAACTGCTGCAAACTCCTTTGTGGACCCTCTTAAATTGATTTAACCCTGGTATATATTGATTTATTTTAAGTTGGCAAGAAATTGATTGAAGCCAAATCAATATAAGCCAGATTTCTATCTCATTAACACTATCCATGCAGGGTTTTGCACCAATTTAAATAGATTTAAAAACACATCTTCAGTTAAATTTTGGCTCACCTTTGCATTCAGACTGGGACTAAAACGAATATATAGAAATCATGAGTTGACTCCCATCTGGTCCACAGTTACACTGCTGAAGGGGCTGATAGAGCCAGTCTGTGTGGATAGTCCTGTGAGTGGCTTTAACAATTTTCCCATGTTTAGTATTTAAGAGAAATCTTGTCTGAGCACAGGATTGGTAACGAGCAACTCCTGAGTTGTAATTCTGGGTTTGTCATTTGCTACTTCTGGTTTCATTTAACCCTCTACCTTGTTTGTACCTTCAGCTCTAAAATGGGATAACCTCTCAGGAATGTCTTGAGGATCAGTTAATGTTGGTAAACCACTGAGAGTGCAGAAAGTGCTGCCCAATCTTATCCAAGTATAGACCTTTTTCATCTTTGTTTTGCTGTAGTCATCTCCCGTCTATATCAAGCCCATTTTAGTTGGTTCTTATCTCATTGTGTTGTTGTGTTCATATTGAGTTTGAAAAGTTTACAGTGCAAATAAACTATGAAGCATCTTGTGATACAAAAGTAGGCTGAAATTCTAATCATTCCTTACCTCTCATCTGGTGCTTGCTGACCCGCCCATCATAGTTTTAATTGTTAATTCAACATCTATTACCACAAATCAAATAAATTCCTTCATCCACAACTATATATGCATTTGGAAATTTCATCTTACTTCCTGGACATGCATGAGGGTGGTTCTGCAGAGCAAAAGCATTTGTGTATCTTTTGGATAGTAGCATGGTTTCAACAAAATAGGGAAGAAAGATTGTTATACTAAAACTGTCATATTTAATAAATGAAAATCAAGAGAGTTCTGCTAAACTTGATACATAAAGCAACAACCTGCTTATTAAGCCATGTGTCTTGGCAGAGCACATCACATCGGTGCTCTGCATCGCTGCCTATACAGCTGCCTATAATAACCTGGATTTGCTGACCTTCAGGGCATACTGCAAAGTATAACCATTAGCTTTTCTGTGGAGGGAGCAGTGTAAAGGGAGCTGACATTGGGTTGGGGGAGGAGAAGTTCTGTTGTGAACTGAATTTTTTTTGGAGCAGTTGAAGGGGTTTGCTTGTTTCAGCTGCTGTTGTTGTTATTTTATTTTATTTATTAAGACCAAGGTGCGAAAAGTGCTAGAAAGATGCCTTTTTGAGTACTTTTTATACATTAAAATAATAAACTATGCTTTCCTCTTTGCTGATTTGTATTGGCAATACATGCTTGTCATATCTTGTTCTGGGTTAGTTTTTCATGGCAGTTAAGCAATTGTCACCTTGTGCCACTGATAAAAAAACAAATTAGCATTTAAATGAAGATCATTAGTTAACATGTACCATCCTATGTTTCCTTAACAGTTAAGGATGGAGTTGGGGGTGAGGGAGGTATTTTATGCTCTCATTGTCTAAAGATCTCAGATATAGCCTGGAGAGAGAGGTAAATGTTTGTATTATAACTTTGTTACTCTTTGACTTGGTCTATACACAGTATTTGTACCGGTATAACTATTCCTGTCAGGGGCCTGATTTTTTACCAAGATAGCTACATCAGTATAATATCTAGTGGACACTGTTTTATCAGTATAACGGTGACTTATACTGGATATAACTTATTCTCCTTCCCCTATGGGAATAGGTATACTGGTATAAATCACCTTTACATCAATATAATTGGGTGTAGGTTAGGCAAAGTCTTTTTGTGACCCAAAAGATTTTGCATCATATAAGGCACTGGTTCTCAACTGGGGGATCTGCAGCCCCCTGAGGGGGGGGGTCATGAGCAGGTTTCAGAGGGTCTGCCAAGGACTAGACTTCAGCCCTGGGCGGTGGGGCTTGGAGGGAGCATCATCTCCATCCCCTGACTCCCCTCAGCGGGCGACCCAGCCTGTCTGGGTTAGGGGCACACAATCAAAAATTGCAGTGTCACTGCAGAAGGGAGAGCTCTCCCTGCTATCAGAAGGTGTTGCCTCATAGCCATTAACTCTCACTGCAGAAGGGAGAGCTCTCCCTGCTATCAGAAGGTGTTGCCTCATAGCCATTAACTCCGTGAGCAGGCAGCAGCTGGCCAAGAAGATACACCGCTGCTCTTCCCTGCTGCATCAGCTCTACCAGGAGCAGGGCCAAATGGAAGGCAGAAAACTGTGGGTGGGAGTGGGGAGAGCATGTGGCATGAGTCAGCTGCAGGTTTTTAATTGCAATATAGAAATACCCTTAGGCCTGGGCTACACTAGCGTGGGGGGAGTTCAAATTAAGATACGCAACTTCAGCTATACTATTTGCGTAGCTGAAGTTGAAGTATCTTAGTTCGACTTACCTGGTCATCCTCACGGCAGCAAGTCGACTGCCGTGGCTCTCCCGTCGACTCTACTTACTTCTCCTGTCGAGGTGGAGTACGGACATCGATTAGCGGATCGATTTATCGTGTCCAGACGAGACGCGATTAATTGATCCCCGATACATTGAACACTACCCACCGATCCGGCAGGTAGTATAGACATACCCTTAGTCTCTAGCCTCTGTAAGCCTTAGAGGTCTTCAAGTCCATGGTCATGCCCTTTTTTGTCTTATTAAGTGCTTCCTTGCCCATACTTCAGTGCATTGCCATTTGTCCTTTCATTCTGTGACACAATTTTTTTTTAGTAATTCACAAATCAAGGAGATTCTGGGATTTGTAGTCCAAGAACCATTGGAGTTGTAGGCCTGAGAGCAAGGCCTGCTGGAAAAGGAAATGGAACAGGCAAGACACTTTTCTCAGGATGAGATATCTGGGAAGAGTCAGAGCTGCAGGCGGGTATCTCCAGTGACTGAGGTGTAGTCAAGAACTATGGTGGGACTTCTGCTGAGAAGGAGTTTGGAGAAAGCTGTGGAAAGGCTGAGTTGGAGGCCCAAGAGGCAAGCAAGCACAGGAAGTAATGTGGAGGGAAGAGTGAAATGAACCTTTTAAGGCTGACAAGGACATTTGCTTCATAGCTTAGGGCCTCAAGGCTGGAGATGATGGTAGAAGAGAGAGGATGGGTTCCCCACATCTTTGTAGCCCACCTTGAAGTGGTATGCTGTGAATCCTCCAAACAAAGAGTCAAGGACTGTTTGTGACAGCAAGAAGGGCGAACCCCTGATACAAAGGGAGATGTTTGTGGTCACACAGATTTGGAGAGCACTGTAGCCCAGGAAGGTGTTTATGTAGCACCATGAATGGTGGCAGTTTGGACTTACTTTATTCTAAACTTTTATTTATCCCAGAAGAGAAGGATATTTTAGTTAGTTTTGAAGGCTAGGTTACTCTACAAGCAGAGTGAAACAGAGGCATAGAAGGGGGAAATGAGGCAGTGATAGCCATATCAGGATGTGTATATTAGTAAGGGCTGGTAGTTTCTTCTCAGGTGTAAGGTGAATCTGGCAGTATTGGGAATGGGAGAAGCTGCAGAACAAAAATATTTGACTTGTTCTCTCTCACTGTGTCTTTGCAGGTCTTGATCTCATTTATCATCAATCTCCCTCCCAGTAAACATGACTCCACTGAGCTCCCATGGACTGTTGTGGAATTGGTTGGACCTTTTAAACCGCTCAACACTGTTTCCAGGAAAAATTAATTTCCTAATGAGTCAAACTGTCAGATGCAGTAGAGAAAATGTTTATAATAATGAGCTGAGATGATACTGACCAGACACAATTTTCTTTGCTGTCTGATGTAAATAGTTGCTTACAAATGAGAAACATCCTGTTCTTCAAGTACCTGCCACACTAGAAGGTTTTTTATTTAATACAAGTATCTGTAGGGGCCACGAGTATGCCCTGTGCCTTCTCTTGTTCCCATATGAGGGCATAAAGGGCAGCAAGAGTCCAAACCACTAGGTCTTAGCTTAGGCTAAACCTTTTTAAAATCTTCCATATTCTTCAGTATATTTGACTACATGAACTGATCCAAACTGTCTCGCCCAAACTGCTGATCTGACGCTTCCTTCAACCACACCCCTGTACAGGGTTCCTTATCATGCTAAACTCAAAACCTGAAGGTTTCAAGCCTTGTCCATCCTGTGATGGACTAATTCTCCTGAAGGATGGACACAGTAGGTGTTTCTTTTGCCTTGGAGGACTCATGTGTTCTGAGTAGATGCTCAGTTTGTCCTTCTCTGCTAGAACGTGCAAGCTGTGAGACAAGAGGCTAAAACTCCATATTCTGGAACAATCCCTGAAAGTCTCATCAGACCTTAATTAACGAGCTCCAGAATCCTATCAGTGGGTAAAACATCTTAATCCAGCAGGCAACACCTAAGACAGCACCTAGGAAAGATTTGGTACGGCCAATAGATGGTGCTGATGCCTGCAGCACCAAGCTCACCTCAACATCAGTGTCATAGCCAGCACTGACACCTCCAATATTGAAGCCAGGCACTGAGAGGCTGCTCCAAATATCAAGAAGTCTGAGAAAGGAGCTCAATGTCCTCCCATATATTCAAACACAGCAAAGACTCTGGAAAAGACTCTGCTAAGCCTCATGTGGTGTCAAGGACTGGGGAGGAGGAGGAGTCTGTGACACAGCAGTCTTTGTTGGTACCATTCCTGTCTGCAGTGATGCACCGCTCAGTGTCAACCCCAGCCTTGGTGGAGGGGACTAGGCCTGAATGTGAGCCACCGTTGGTACCAAGATACCTAATGGCACTGGTACAGACTCCAGCACCAAGAGTGCTTATGTGTTGGCACCACCCCAGAAGAGGTTTGCTCCTCACTGTCACCAGAGCATACATTTTCCCCATCATCAAATAGAGAATCCTGTTCCCTGAGATCTGCGATCGCACAACCGAGACCAACTTCATCTCTATCATCCTGTCAAGACTGGCACCAGACTGGCTAACCCCCATTGAATCAAGTTGTACTCCTACAGCATGTCACCATGACCCTACTGGGTAGTGAAGGCCCACCATCACAGGCATCAAGAAGCTGGTCTCCTCCATTGCCATCAGTGCCCCACTGAAGATTCTCTCCTCTTTGTCACTGGATGAGGCAGTGTACTTGGCACCAGTATTAGCACTGGATGACTTTTAAAGTATCCCAAGAGCTCCTTGTGGTGATTGACAAGATTAACTCAAGACTAATATGTTTGTCATACTGAAGAAATCCCACAAGCCGTTCAACATCCTGTCAAGTTCTGGTGTAGCCGGGATTGCCCTTCCCATTGATGAGACTCCTTGACCCAGTCAAATCTATGTGGCAAATGCCACTCACAGTAACACCAACAGCAAAGCAAGTGAAAAAGAAGCACAAGCTTCCCCCTATGGGGTTTCAGTACTTCTGCACTTACTCCAACCCGAGCTCCATATTCATGTCTGCCATACAAGAGAAGTCAACACTGAGCAGAAGAACACCTAAGGACAAGGACTTTAAAAGACTTGGGAGGAAAGGTTGTATTCTGCTTTACTGAAGCAGCATTTGGCTAACCGCCAGGCTGTGCTGGCCAACTACAGTGTTCTCACATGGGACACTTTTTTCCTCATGACAGCAGAGAGAAGCTTAAGGATATAATTAAGGACGGTCAGTGGATGGCCAAAATAGACTTGCAGAGGGGTTATAACCACCACAGTGACCATGCACAGAGCACTGTGGCTGCAAGCATTAGGCATACTGAGAGAGTTACAGGCCACAATTGAAGATTTGTTCTTTGAAGTCTCAGAGTTCTTTAGTTTTAAAAGAAAAATGGCATTCTGCACTCACTGAAGGACTCTGTTCGCATCCCTGTTCCATACCACAAGTTGTCATGTCTTCAGCAATAGCTGTGCGAGTTCACAGAATATCACACCAAGAAGAGCCCAAGTCGCAGCAGCCTTCCTCTTACTGTGGAACACACCCTGCTCCTTCAACACAGCAACAGATTTTACAAGACCATCCAGAGCTACATCAGACCCAATCTACAGAGCATAATCTTCAGAAGCTATCTTTTCCCATTCCACTATGTGTCCTCTGCCATGACATCAGACAGGAGGATACTAGAGATTATTGCGCAAGGCTACCTCATTCCCTCTTCAGGGAATCTTCTTACAAGAGCTTGCTGTGATGTTATTGATATAAACTGGGACCATATAGAACATGGGTTGCAACCAAGGTCCTGTAGTGGCACCAAATCTTATGTAAAGGGGGTCATATAAGGTGTCTAAGACCAGGTTACGGGTTACTGGTTATGATTATGCTGTCTGTATGTCTGTATCATTTTGTAGTTGAAGTATGAAACTATTGGCTGTATACTGTCTATATTCAAATTTGTTGCTGTTATCTGGGAAGATCCCAGACAAGTGGGTGTTAAGCACTCTGTCTTAGCCTGCTTGATGGCCCATTAAGGACCACAGCTACACAATTGACCCAATTGAGAGGAGGCAGAATACGCCTTGTGACTCAGCAGGTGTGCAGAAACCTGGCCCATGTGACTGCAGACTCCATTTTGCCTGTAACTTCCACAGTAAGGAACAAAGAAGTGTCCTTACACCTGGAAAGAGCCTATATAAGCTGAGGCCTCATCTCCATCTTGTCTTCAAGTCCTGCTTCTTACCTCTGGAGGGACTTTGCTACAAGGCTGAAGCTCTACACAAGGGACTGATGACCCATCCCAGCTGGGGATGTTCTCCAGAGACTTGATTGAACCTGCAGTTTACTCCATCACTGCTACAAGCCTGAACTAAGAAACTTTGCATACTATTTAATTGATTCCATTTAACCAATTCTAGCTCTCATCTCTATCTCTTTCCTTTATGAATAACCTTTAGATTTTAGATTCTAAAGATTGGCACAGCGTGATTTGTGGGTAAGATTCTGATGTGGTATATTGACCTGGGTCTGGGCTTGGTCCTTTGGGATCGAGAGAACCTTTTCTTTTACTGGGGTGTTGGTTTCATAACCATTCAATCCCCAGGACGAGGTGGGACTGGTGGTGATACTGGGAGACTGGAGTGTCTAAGGAAATTGCTTGTGTGACTTGTGGTTAGCCAGTGGGGTGAAACCAAAGTCATTTTTGTCTGGCTGGTTTGGTTCGCCTTAGAGGTGGAAAAACCCCAGCCTAGCACTGTGACTGCCCTGTTTGAGCAATTGGTCCTGATTTGGCACTCTCAGTTGGGTCCCGCCGGAACCACTTCGTCACACTTGCTACAAACAGAATTGTTCTTATTGCTTTGTCTAGAAGCCATTGAGGAGTTCCCAGTAGAAATGAGGGAAAGAGGCTTCCATTCCCAGGATATTTTTCTCATTCCAGAGAAGAAAGGGTGTCTTCATTCTATCCTAGACTTGATTATATTCAGTAAATATATATGCCATCTCAGGTTCAGGATGATAACACTTGCCTCCATCATTACGTGTCTCCAAGCTCAAGACAGGTTTGTTGCTCTTGACTTGCAGGATGAATATTTCCACATAGCCATCCACCTGGCCCACACGAAGTACCTAAAATTCACAGTGTGGCTCAACCATTATAGAGCTCTATCATTCAGATTTTCAGCAGTACTCAGTGTGTTCATGAAATGCTTAGCAATATTAGAAATGTGTTTAAGAAGACAGGAAATCCACATCCACCTATAGCTGGACACCTTGCTGATTAGAGAAGGTCCCAACAGGAGACTGCAGCAGCCTTGCAATCCATCCTTTCTCTGTTCTCTCAACTAGGACTCCTGGTGTACTATGAGAAGGGATGCCATTCTTGGTCCCTTCCCTGATAACTCTTACCACGAACATTTGAAGGACAGATTAGGGTGCCCACCTGAACTATCAGCAATGCAAAGACACATCTCAGGACAACCCGAAACCTCACATGACAGCCTTAGCTCCAGGATGTTCATACTGGGCTGCATAATATTCCTGCCAGTTCTATGTAACTCCATGGTGCAAATCCTGATGGACATACATCTGTAATGCGCTCTGTAAACAAGCAAGGAGGTGCTCAATCATCCCTTCTTTGCCAGGTGGCCCTTAAGCTGTGGATATGCAGTTATCAACCGGGGATATCCCACTAGCTCTACATGTTCCATGGTTACCAACAACCTAGCAGACTTCTTGAGCAGACAGTGATGACCAACCACACGTGTCACTGCAGAAATCGATCCTAGACCCAATATTCTGTCAGTGGGGGCCTCCATCATAGACTTATTTGTCACAGAGGTCAACACCAAGCATGTTTGCACTTCTGTCCAGAGGACACGTGAGCCTGGGCTCCCTACCAGACACCTTTCTCCTTCGATAATCTCAAAGATTCCTTTCCCCCCAAGTCCCCAGATCTTCAGGATAATGTTCAAGATCAGACAAAACAAGGCCTCAGTTGTCATCATAGTCTCATACTGGCCAAGGCAGTTTTGGCTTGTTACAGTGTTATAGATGAGTGGGAGGCCATCCAGACATCTTTAACCTTGTCCAGACATGCTATCTCAGAATCAAGATCAGATACCCCACCTAGGCCCACAGTTGCACCTGATGGCTAGGATGTCAGCTGGTTCAGCACTACCGACAGAGACTGCTCCCTACAAGTTAAGGAGATTCTTATCCTTTGTGCCCCACATGGAGGAGGCAGAGAGTGGATGTGCAATCCTTTGTGCCCCACATGGAGGAGGCAGAGTGTGGATGTGCAGTCCCAACAAACACTACTATTAAAGAATCTTGCACTCATGAGGTATCCACACCTATTATATCTCAAAGAACCACAGTCTCTGTAAGGTAAGTACCACTCAAGTGTTATGCTTAAGGCAATCGAGTTAATCCACACTTACACTACTATGAAATCAGAATTGGGCACTAGTAGAACAATAAGCTTTAGACTATGCAGGGACAGTAGGATCTGCCTATCTGCAAAACCTCACATGGAGTTCTTTTCAGACATCTTTTGCTGCTGTTTTCTTTTGCTGTATTTAAATTTGAAGTACTTTCTATCTCTCTCTTCTGTTCATAAACCCCAATATGGATCTATTAGGACCTTAGCAAACTTCAAGGTCTGTTCCTTCTGCACTGAGGTGAGAATATAATGTTAAGTACAGCAACTGGTCATCAGAGACAAGTGAAACAGCGCTATTCTAAGCTTTGCATACACAGTCACCATAACTCACTGTTACAAAAGAAACAGTTGCTGAGAAATTATTGTTTGTGTTTCAGCTGTGGCCTGTGGGGCACTCATAGGTACACATCTCTGACTCTAAAAACTCTCTTGATTGTCCTTTCCATCACAACCTATGCTTTACAGTAATGCTTCACAGTGCAAGGTGAATGTTGCAGAGGGCCTGACCCAATCTGGCTTTGAGCCCTGCCACTGCCTCAGTTTCTTCCCCTTGAGCTCTTCAGTTACTGCACTTAGGCTCTCATCTGCTAAACAGTACCCCCTGGGGTCTGGTTTATTAACATATCACAGTTCAATGTAAATTTAAATCAAAACCAGCCATTTTTCAGCTCAACAGTTCTTAAAGCCCCTTGCTAGACTCAATGGTTCCTAGGACTTTTCTCCCTGTCCCCCAAAGCAAGAAGCTCCAGCCAGGCCTTTTCATCTGGCTGGTGTGGAAAGACCGATCCCAGAGTCTTCTTAACCCGGGGTCTCCTGCAGGAGCCTTCCTGCTCCTTGCAGGTCTCTTGTCCACTGGTTGACTCTTATAAGAAGCATCACCTATTATCTGAGGATCTTAGCTCCAAGCAAACACCCAATGCCTAGCTTCAAAAAGCCATCATCTGGGAAGGCAGTTTAGACCTGGAATGGATGAGTGTAAGCCTGGGGTGGGCAAACTACAGCCCGCAGGCCGGATCCAGCCTGTCAGGGGTTTGGATCCAGTCCGCGTAATTGCCACCCCCATGGTACCTCAGGGCTAAGACAGGCTCCATGCCTGCCCTGGCCCTGCACCACTCCCAGAAGCAGCCAGCACCACGTCCTTGTGGCCCCTGGGGGAGGGAAGGGGGGGGTATTGGGCCCACAGGTGAGGGGAACGTGTGGAGCCCTCTGATCCCCCTTTCCCCCCACCCCCGGGCTGCTGGGACATGGTGCTGGCCCCTTCTAGGAGCAGCATGGGGCCAGGGCAGGCAGGGAGCCTGCCTTAGCCCCACTGCATGCTGCTGCCACCCCAGAGCCCACCCCTCAAACCCCTCCTGCACCCTACACCCCAACCCCCTGCCCTAAGCCCTCTGCCGCACACCTTCTTCAGCCCAACCCCCTGCCCTGAGCCCCCTCCCACACTCCGCACCCCTCCCTGCACCCCAACCCCCTACCCTGAGCCCCGTGCTGTACCCTCCTGAACCCCAACCTTCTACCCTGACCCCCTGCACTCTGCACCCCCTGCACCCCAACACCCTGTCCTGAGCCCCCTGCTGCACCCTCCTGAACCCAACCCTCTGCCCTGAGCCCCCTCGCACTCTGCACCCCCTCTTGCATCCCAATCCCCTGCCCTGAGCCCCCTTGTACATCCAGCAGCCCACCTGCACCGCACCCCCTTGCCGTGAGCCTCTTCCTGCACATCGCACCCCCTCCCACACCCCACACTGCCTCCCTCACCCCATCCTCCTGCCTCAGCCCTACATTTATGACCCTGTGTGCAATTTCCCCACCCAGATGTGGCCCTGGGGCCAAAAAGTTTGCCCACCCCTGGTGTAAGCGCCAAACCCCTTAAAGGGTTATCTTATCCTATAACATATGTAATTTACTTTGTGGAGCTGTGTTAATATGGCTAGAGAATGACTCAAAGGGAAGTACACAGCTCTACATACTAACTGCAGAACAACTGTTGAATAAGCAATTCTCATTTGGGGGCATAGTGATAGGAAATACTGTGAAAGATGTTGTATCTTATACAAACTTAACTCATAGCTTCTGTTTCTTCTTTTCTATCTACTTTTAGGATCTGGATTAATTATTTCATTCGCTTACATTCAACTGTGAATATTTGTGCTTTCCATATTTAGGAAGTGAGGAGATTCCAGCCAGAAAAGTGATTGGAGACTGGTAAGTATTGCTGTTTGTTCCTTATCTTCACTCCATCATAGACCTCTCTCAAGGACAATAGAAGATCAGTGGGCTAAACCTCAGCTGGTGTGACTTGCCGTTGCACCACGGACTTCAAGTCAATGGAGTTCTGACATTTTACACGAGCTAAGGATCTGCCCCCAGTTCTGTCATGCCTCTTTTTTGTGGCTTTGTATTCAAGCAACAGCATCCTCTAGTGAGGAATCAGATGTGACCTTTCCAACTCCTGTTACTCAGGTTAGCCTTGAACAGCAATTCCAACACCCATGACAACAGCCCAAGTGCAAGGTTACTGATGAGTATCCTTTAATCCCCACAGATCCATTTCTCCATCACTTCATTTAGAATCGGTGAATAGCAAACCTTATGTTGTCCCAGCACTCGTCATTCTGTAATATATAAGAAGCATGAATAAAGGAGACAGCACTGGTGCAATGTATTCTTTTCTTTTTTTATTACATACAGGATACTGTGCAGCGAGAAAGAGGTGGATGTACTGTCAACTTGAAAAGTGCAAGCAAAGAAACAAAAATCCTTTGTTTCCTAGCCTAGCAGCATTTATATTAACAGATATAGTACATTACAAAATTAAACTACATAAACACACACCATCTAGTAAAACCTAACTAACTGAAACACATTATTGTTCACCTTCATTTACAGCCAAATTAGTTAGGTTTTACTAACTTAAGGGGGGGATGCACAAAGAATAATTTTAGTGTCTGTTACAATTTTACTATAACAATATAGTTAGCACACTGTCATATCGTTTTTCTGCTCAAATCAGACTTGCTGCATATTAAACTGTTTTTAAACGGCTTTTGGGGAATAAAATTGGGAAACCAGATCTATTCAAAGTTCTGGGGACTTAACAGTACTGATTCAAAGCAGACATAGTGTGGTCAGGTACTTTACAAGTTTCTTTACATAACCAGTCCAATATGTCTTCATCCCTGATTTACCAATATTGGACTTTCTTGTACATACACTGCTATTCATAACAACTATGAGATATGAGGATCCCACATGACTTCTCACAATTAGATTGAAGCCTCCAATATATTTCACCTGAGAGCTCAGGCAGATTTGAATCTTCTGTACTATTGCCCATTTCAGACATTCATGCTACCATCTTCAGACAGCAGCAATGTTTTCAAAAGGAAAAGTGCTCTGATTCTCAAGAGAGCTCTACTTTTGACATATTAGGTTAATTAACACTGTATCCGGTTTGAAAGGAAGCCTGTTTTATCTCAACTGCAAAGATTACAATGCTGATTGAATCATACTAAATGCTGCATTAGAAGGCAGTTTGTTGGTCTGGTTTATGATTTTAGATTAGGATGTAAAAATACTGTGTTCAAGTCCTAGGTGAGCCATCAAGAAGTGAGGCTGTCCTGATGCTTTTATTCTAATTAAAATATAAGTGATCCACTTTACTTAAGAAATGAAGGAATCACCACCACCACCATCACAGTTTCATTCTGCCAGAGTTTAAGCTAACAACAAGGCTGTAATATGATCAGAATTTTAGCCAACATTTTCCATACTTTCACCTTGTCTTCAGTGTCACCAGAAGGTGTTTTTTTGAGTCAATAGCAGACATTCAACTAAACTCTTGATAGAAGTATAGTGTTATTTTGAGATTCACAGAAATATGTTACAGGTGCTGGGTCATTATAAACCAGATTCAAATTTACACTAATTTGAAATATAAAGCAGTTGTCCTGGATAATTCAAATATTTACAGTGCTTACTGTATTCAGCTGACACATATTTTGGGCCTGATTGACCCCATTATGTTGCTCCAGGAGGTCTATACCTGTGGCACTCCATTAATTTCAGTAAAGCTTCACTAGTCTAGAACTGAAGTAGTGTTGTGGTGAATCAGGCCCAGTATTCTGAAGGACCATTTGTAGCTTGTTTGGGGTTCAGTCCAAATGAGGAAATGAGTGGCCAAGATTAGCAGCTCAAATAATTAGTCACGGGATAGGGTACTCGTGTTTGTCTTTCTGCTTTGTGTGATCTACTGTATGTTGACCAAACAGTACTGGAAAAACATTTTGGAGGGAGAGGAAAGACTCTGTTTCAGTCAAGGAGAGACTGACTTTTCTGTATGTTTAGTGGAGGATAAATTTTAAGCTGTTGGCTGGTTGTAGAGGTTAAATGGTGGGAAAGTTTTCTGTGTGTGTCTTTGGATTCAGAAAAAATATGAGAGCTTCTACATTTTAAAGGAGTCCTTGTCTTTCAGGTGCTGTTCAGAGGGAGTGATGCTGCTCAATTAGGTGTTGCGGCAGAGAGCGTGCCATCGTTTAACCAACTCCTTGGGCTTGCTGATCATTTCATTCCAGTGTTCCAGCTCTTTGCCCCTTGTGTACATGAAGGGCCCAACCACTACACGACCCAGTAGGTGGGTTTCTGAATAGAAAAAAAAAAAACGTGATTAGTGGCCAGCATCCTTACTATGTTCTGGCTAGATCCTTACCTAGGCGTGGAACAACAGCATTTCTTTTACTGTCTGTGTAATAAGAGACAATATTTTTTTTAATCAAAATTTCCAAAGTGTGTGCTGTAGATCTGGGGATATAATGTTCTCTCAGTACACACACATTAAAGATGATCACCCCCACCACTGCAGAGTTCCCACCAGTGACTCAACTGTTGGGAGATATTGCAGGTGGCGCACACCCAGTCAGATCAGCTTCAGCCTGTTCCGTCACTTACAGTTTACTGCCAGTCAGAGCTACTGTTCTGGGCAGACCGATCTTTATCTCCTCAAAACCTTCCACCTAGAGATTTATTTCAAAGATGTGCCCTGCTGTGGTCACCACCAATTTGGCTAGGATTCAGACCAATGTTAAAAGATGAAAAGCTTTTGGCTCATGGAGGAAGCATATTTAGTTAGTGGAGCATCTGACTAGGAGTCAGAAGATCTGGATGCTGTTTCTGGCTCTGCCAGTGACTCTGAGACAGTGGGCAAATCACTTAACTTTTCCAAGCCTCAATTACCCATATGTAAAATGGGGATGATCATCTGAACCTGCCTCACAGAAATGTATTAATGTGTGTAAAGCACTTTTAAGATCTTCATATAAAAACTGTTATACATTTAAATCTTAATCACAATGCAGGCCATTACCAATCCCCCAATGTCAGTCCATTCACCTAAACATTTTATATAGTAACCCCATGAAAGCTTTTGTGTTTCAATACTGAATTCATACTTGGGCTAGAGAGAGAGCAGAATGCAGCTGCTAATATACAGAAATTGACTAGATTGCAGCAGTTCTGGTGCTGATTTAAAGTTTCAGGTAATCTCAAACCTTTGAAACAGGATTCCCTCCTTCCCAACTCAAATTTCAAATGACAGGCTATTGTCTGTCTATATTACTTCCTTACTGATATTGCTGTAAAGCAAGTATTGCATTTATGAATATGTGTGTGGACAATTTCCACGTCATTCTAATATTACATTAGATATCTAATATCAAGAAACATTCCAGATATATCCAGTCTCTGAAAAACATGTAAGGAACATACCCAAACAGACTAGTGAATGGCTCTAAAATGGTTTTTGTTCATTTTCCTCATTGTGAGACTCAAAAATGTACATGATTAGAAGATGACATTAGAATGAATGACATCTAACATATGAATTGTATTTAAAATCATTTTTTAATGTCAGCTCTTTTAATCTTTCTTCTGGTGATTTAGTCATCTGAACAACAGCTTCTGAAATACCTGGCTGCCCATTAGCTCCTGATGGTTATCAGTGCAGGTTACTGTGACACTCCTGTGTTTAGAATTATCAAGAGTGAGCCTTGCCTTGCTGCAAATGTACAAGAACCTAGGAAGAGCTTTAGTATATCTCAGATATAGTAAATTCTGTTTCTTACTGTCTCCCTCAGCACTCTGGAGCACAGACAGGCTCAGGCTTGCTGTATCCAGCTCCGTCTGGTCTGCCTTGAAGCTGAAGGTTTCATTATAGACTGGATTGGGAGATCCCAGAACAGCTGTTGTCTTTTTACATTTAATGAATTTATTGTGGTTCATTAGGGACACTTTGATATACACACCTGAGGTGAAAAAAAAATTCCAAGGAGAAGAAAATAACATGTCAGCGGCACTTGAGAGAAAAGGATAAAGATAATTCAAAACAATTTCATGATTTCAGAAACTATATTTAAAACAAATTAGGTCATAAAACTAATTAGATGAAAGCCTGATGACACATGCAGAAAGATGGCAGTATGCACGGACATTATCTAGCGAGTACACTGACTATTCAGATCCTTAGTCAGGAAGGCAGAATCCCTGTTCCAGACAGTACTTAAGCAGGTAGTTAAGTCTCATTGACTCTTTATACTCCTTTGAGTGGATGTGTAAATTTGTGGAAGGGATTAGCAATTGGGAAATAAAGAGGTGGCTGTTTAAAATTGTCCCTTTGTTTGGTTGATTATTTCTTCTAAGAGACCTTGCCAAATAGAAAAAGAAGGGTGAGGTGGGGGAAGAACAGCAAGAAAAAGTCTTCCTTGCTTCCTGTCTGGACTGACCCTGCTCCTCAGTGTTGTTTAGCCAACACTTGAAAATAAGGCCACGTCTACACTAAAATCGGTTTTATAAAACTGGTACTATAATTTCGATTTCATGCGGCCACACTAAGCACAGTAATTCGGCGTTGTGCGTCCATGCTCCGAGGCTAACGTCAATTTCTGAAGCGTTGCATTGTGGGTAGCACTTCCGTAGCTATCCCATAGTTCCCGCAGTCTCCCCCGCCCCTTGGAATTCAGGGTTGAATCTTAATTGTCGCGGGGGGTTCTGGGTAAATGTCGTCAGTCATTCCTTCCTCCGGGAAAACATCAGCTGACAATCTTTCATGCCGTTTTCCCTGGATTGCCGGCAACCAATAGCGGCAAAACCCAGGACCCGTTCAGCGTTGTCTACTTTTTCCGCACCGCTTACGGATCTGCGGAGACAGAGGCATACCGCACGCTACACAGCAGCATTCACTTGCTTTTGCAATGATAGAGAGAGATTACTGGTTCATTCGTGCCATACTACTGCCCAGACTAGGCAGTGAGGTGCATGGTTAGTGCTCTTCTTCTCGTACTGGTCTGCTGCTAGGTCATGGAGTGCCCCTGGCGCTGAATCGGCCGGGATTTCGCGCAAAAGCAAGCAAAATTGGATGCTCACTTGGAACGGAGTCCAACCCTCTATAATCGGTTCAGTTGCAGAGATGAAGGCAAGTGTATGAGACCAGTTAATCAAAGCACAAGCTCTCCAGATCATATCACAGGGTGCCCTCACACCACTGTCTGCTCATCCTCCCAACTCGAAACTACTGTGGCATCCAAACATGTGTCATGAACTCTATAAAAGAATGCAGGAATAAGAAACAGAGACTTGTTAGTACAAAATAGGGGGGCAGCTTCCCGGGTATATTCCAGGCAGTAAGAATCTTTTGCTTTACAACAGGAAAGGGGTAGGAACCAGTGCATAGATGAAGTGCTTATTAGCCGTTCAAACTGGAGTAACCAGGAAGTCATTCCTGAATGACAATTATCAGCATGGGTTCATGAGACGGTTACCTGTCCTATGCCACCATATCTACCACTGGGAGGGGAGAGGACAGATAGTGCTCTTAACGCTGTAGCATACGCGTCTTACCAGCAGCTTAGACAGTAATACATAGGGTGACCTGAAAAAGAAGTGCATGAATATGATTCTTCCCTTTTCTTCACATAGGGGTGGTGTGGTGGGGAACTGAGGAAAGCTATTCCGAACTCACGCAGGAACTGTTTTAACCTACAGCATTGGGAGTCAGCCAGATGCAAATACTTTCAGACTGACTGGTGGACTGTGGATAACTGAGAGTCCTTCATACCCCAATCATCCTCATCAGAGTCCATGTGAGTCTGATGCTTCACGCGTTACGCTGTCACCAGCGCTGTGACTATCTGGAGATTTTTTTCAAAAAGCTTGGCATTACTGACGTGTTCGTAACGGACTCAAGAAAAGAATACAGGATAGAATCCAGTATCTACACGCGTACGGTCCATGTAGGCTCCTTTCCTTGTTTGATTGAGACTGCATCGCACCGTGCTATCAGAGCTCTCTACGCTGGGCAAACAGAAATGTATCAAACAAATCGTGGCTTTTTCTGTTTACCTGCCCGCGATACCGAGTTCAGATTGCTATCCAGAGCGGTCAGTGTGCAGCTGTGGGATACCGCCGGGCCAATAACGCGATTCCGTCTACACTAACGTAACCGATATGTTCAATCAGAATTAGCGTACTCCTCTTCTCGCAGGTGGAGTACTAGAAATCGCATTTAAAGAGGAGCCCTTTTATATCGACATACAAGGCCGTTAGTGTGGACGGGTAGCGTAAATCGATTAACGCTCTTTAAATCGATTAAACGTGTAGTGTAGACCAGGCCAAGAGCCCAAAGCAGCCTCTAAATCAGGGGGTTGCCAATCTTTCAGAAAGTGGTGTGTGCGAGTCTTCAATTTATACACTCTAATTAAGTGTTCACGTGCCAGAAACAATTTAATGTTTTAAAATTCGCTTTCTAATAGATTATAACGATAGAACTAAACTATTGTTGTACATAAAGTAAATAAGGCTTTTAAAATGTTTAAGAAGCTTCATTTAAAATTAAATTAAAATGCAGAGCCTCCCAGAATGGTGGCCAGGGCCCGGGTATTGTGCCACTGAAAATCAGCTCATGTGTCGCAGGTTGCCTACCCCTGCTCTAAATGATTCCATTTTCTCCCTTCATCTTCAGTATTCACTAGCAAGCATAAAAGAAGGTTGATCTTAGTGGCTAAACAGTAATGTTTTCCTGAGGGAGAAATAAGAGCTCCCTTGCTGCAACTGTTCCTTACTCCCTGCCATTCAGGGAGAAGACAGCAGAAAAAAATCCACCCCCACCATCGTTTCCAGTCTTTTGTTGCAAAACTAATTAAAATTATGCTCAGGCTGGTCCTGAACAGTCTGATTCACTGGGGAATGGTATGGGGAGCCCAATTATCTTCAGCGTAAGAACATAATCCCACTGTCAATTAGTAGTTTTTGAAGATAAACTCTAGAAATTGCCATTTTGAGTCAAACCCAACATCCGTGTAGTCCAATATCCAGTCTCTGAGGAAGGGGCAAAAACGCAGCAATAGGCAAATGTAAGAGAATTCCCCCCACCCACCCACACCTGTCATAGATCTTCTCCTGGTCTCTATAGTTAGGGATTGACTTAAACCCTGAAGCACAAGGTTGAATATCCCTTCCAAAATGTTGTTATAATTAATTATGATAACTGGATATATAATAATTGAATATTTTTGATTTCCATATAAATATCCAATCTCTTTTTTAATCTTGGTAAATTGGTTTTGAGTTAATGTAATTTCTCAGTTCCTTTTACTTCAGATCTTGGTTTTGCATGAATAATGTTCTTTGATCAGAAGAACAATTGTTTTGGTTTCATTGTGGATTATCCTTATAGCTAGAGAACCAGCTTTTGAAAGGACATCTGGAAGTTCAAGTAAATTATAGATGATGTTTTAGATGCTTTGTGACCCACTGTAGCTAGTACATGAGATTTTCATCTATAGAGACCTGAGTTCAACTTAAATCTCAGGTGACTTACTGATCCTGCTTCCCTTCAAATCAATGGAAATCAGTGGGTCCCAACAGGAGTTTGGAGATTAACATTTTAGTCCTGGTTTATCCACATCACAAACTTAGTTAGTCAGCAGTTTCTGCACAAGAGAGACCATGGTTTTAGCAGAGTAGTGGCTTTTCACACAACAGCTGAGGTATGTTGATTGTGGTATGCCTTGACTTAAAGAAATTAGCCCATAAACTGCCTGCACTAAGCCTGGATCAAGCCACTCCTCATTTTCACAAGCATTACAGTCACTCAAGTTTTAGTCAACCAGTAAACATTCCCTTATTGGCCTATACCTTGCTATAGAATACAAAGCCCTTGCTCCCAAGATCAGCTCTTTGGGGAAAGGACCTTTGTTCTGTGGTTGTACAGCACCTAGCACACTGGGATCCTGGTCCATGACTGAGGATCCTAAGTGCTATAGTAATACACATCATCATAATTAACAACAATCAATATGGAAACAGAGAGCCTATAGACTGTAAATGTAAGAGCCTTCTCATTCAAGTTCTTCCCTTTAGGATTTGCCAGAGAATCTGCGGTCACTTTAAGTCAGTTGTAGCAGTGGGCATTATCAAAGGAAATAAGGGCTGTTTGTTTAAAGGTCTTTAAATATTAGCCATTTATCCTGGGGAATTGCTTATTGACAGCATTTCCTTCCTTCCTTTCTTCCTCCTGGAAAGCTTCCACAACACTGTCAATGGATTGATTACTACAATAATGTGCAAGAGCCTGGCATCAAATTAACACAGCAGCTCAATGGCCAATGTGATGAAAGAAATTTAATCTGACTCTCACTGGTGCACAATTTAAAGTCCTGCACTTTGGGCCGGAGCGGAGATAAGATGTGAGAGGAGAACGCAGGTACACACTCTCTCTCTCTCTCTCTCTCTCTCAGAACCCCTGCCTTAACCTTTTCCAACCTCAGGACCCTACATTCACTTCATTTGCAATTTAACTCGTGGAAGCAGGGCCGGCTTTAGGAAGTGTGGGGCCCAATTCGAACAGTTTCGACGGGCCCCCGGCAGGGATGACTTTTAAAAAAACAAACAAAAAAACCACGTGGGGCTTGTACTCACTGAGCGGTGCTCCAGGTCTTCGGCAATGTGTCCTTCACTCACTCCAGGTCTTCGGCAGCACTGAAGGACCCACCGCCGAAGACCTGGAGCGAGCGAAGTACCCACCATCAAAGTGCTGCTGGGTGAGTAAAAATTAAAAAGGATCCTCTAGCCAGGGAAGGGATTCTCACTTAGGCGCGGGGCCCGTTTCGGGGGAATTGGTGGAACAGGCCTAAAGCCAACCCTGCCTGGAAGTCTGTTGTATAAATATCCTTATCTTAGCTATCTGTTCACTTTCTAGTGCCCATTTATAATAGTTGCTTTCTGCGTGTCCATTATTTACCTCTTAGTGCGGAGGCATTACTTGTTAGGTCATGACTTTGCTTACTTGAAAGATGGGTATTTTCAGTGCTACTACTGTACAACTCCTCTTACAACATTCCTGGCCTAAACAAGGAAAATTCATCTCTAGTGACATTATAAAAATTTTTGAGAGAGCATTTATTCTGGGGTTAATAGCATGAGTCCCACTGTCTGGATGTTTATAGATATCTTGTACAAAGACAGTTCATCTCCATCACTGAGACTGTCACTCTACGCACTTTATAATTACAGCTACTGAAGATCTCTATAGAGAAAATTAAACTGTACTCAACTGTAAGAGAAAATCTTTTACATTGATATGACTCCTTTTATCCCCAATCACTTCACAAATCACTAGAGATAGACACTGTTGGATTCAGAGATATATTTGAATATCCACCAGTTCAGGGTGTTTGGATCTGTGGGTTTTGGGGCCAATCTCTCCGTACATGAACTCTGAAATGCAGCCCCTACCCCAACTTTCCCCCTAGACTGAAGGACAGCAACCAGCTGATATTCACCAAATAAAAGGATGTTGGGAGAGTAAAGCTTGGCCAAGGACACCAGGGCAAACCATTTGCATCCACAGTTAATTGCTGGCACAATCCCACAGGCCTCCTTATTTGTAGACACAATATTATGCCTCACACAAATGGTGGCCCGGTTGAGACCTATTTTAAAGGTCAGGCCCTATTTATCTAGATGTGCCAAACAGAAGCTTTGATTCACATTGGATCTACATACTGGAAAAAATGGGTATCTTTAATTAACGAGCCTCTGCGATTTTAGCACATGGAGATTTCAAATTACTAAAAAGAAAAGGTATGATCTGACCTAAAGCTAAGGGAATTTCAGTCTCTTGCTAGCTATCACCTGATCAGCAAACATCTACTAACAGGCTACATTAGTGCTGTTACACAAATATGCATTTTAAAACTATATACATTTTTCATGCTTTGAAAGTTCAATGACTGTATACTCATCCAAAGCCATGATTCCTGCCTCCTCTATCTGCTGTCCTTTTTCTTGCCATCAGTATTTGTCTTGAGCAATGGACATGTTCAAAAGATTTCCTTACATATTGAGCCCTAGTCTGCCTTCAGTCCACATTCTGAAATCCCAGGGACATCTCTAAGATAGCCCAACAGAATTTTGCCAGAATTATACCTTCCAAAAATCGTTTGTTTTCTGGGCTGAACATTAAGTTCAGAAATACAGAGTTTGTCCAGGACATGCTCTCTCAACCGTAACAGCAGATTCGCTGGTGCAATGCTCTACCTGCAGCTTCCTCAGGTTGTAATGGAGGCAAAGCAGAAAGCAGGACACAACAGGATTTGACAAGCGTTTTGCCTTCCTTTCATTTCCCTCCTCTCTGCAAACCAGGTTCCCACCCAATGAATATGCAAACAGCAAATATCCCAATCTAGTTAGCACAGGAACACAGCACAGTTTGCTTCTGTGCAGAAATTAAATCTCCCTGGTGTTTGGTCGTTCAGTGGAGTCACTTAACGTAAGCACTGTGAAGATGGACCAGGAAGAAGCAAACCAGAGCAGGAATCCAGGGGTAGTAACAGAGGAAGTTAATACTCACTGGCAGCATCTCTCGCATCCTGGAATTTTAATCCCTTCGCTCTCAGCACCACTACAGTGAGACGGCCCAGGTAGTCATTGTAGCTGAGAGAAAACT
The DNA here is from genome assembly GCF_003597395.2 of Chelonoidis abingdonii. Classification (NCBI taxonomy): domain Eukaryota; kingdom Metazoa; phylum Chordata; order Testudines; family Testudinidae; genus Chelonoidis; species Chelonoidis abingdonii. The sequence goes on along the minus strand of NC_133783.1, from coordinate 12,584,807 downwards.
GGATATCGCCGTACTCTGAAGGAGGCTTTGGAAGAGGAAGGTCACTATTAAAATGCATTTAGAAGGCTTTCTTTTCAATCAGATATATTGGAAAACAATGATTTCTGCCACTTTAGGAATGGGACATGAATTCTAGCATCTCTGTATTTCACTGCTAGGGGTAATTGAAAGGAACAATCAGCCACTAGTATAATTGCCTATATAGTGATTATTGCTCTATGGTTCTTTGCAGAAGATTTTGGCTTTATCCCTCCCAGTAAAATCTGCTTGCTCTTATTCACATAAATAGTTATTTACATCAGTGAACAGGATTTGACCCTTCTTTCTGGATCCTAGTCTCAGCTGTGCCTCCTATCCACCCAACACTATCAAGGTGTCATTTCCCACCCTGCCACCCCTATACATTCACTGTCTGCGCCCCCCTATGCCCCCAAGGCAGGAAGCCATCTCCTCCTCCTCCCTGTTCCCCAGCACCAGCAGGAGGAACTCTGCATTGTAACAGGATGAAGTATTCTCAGAATTGTCACTAACCAAGTTTCTGGCTTTTCTAGGTTTACATAAATGGTGGTCAAACCGTCTTGATGCGCTATGAAAGTATTACCCACTGAGTCATATTAACACACATGAAAAAGGTTTCCCTGAAGCCAGCCAGCAGCTTTCCTGCATTCCCATCCCTCCTCCTCATTTGGGATACAGCATCATTCATCCTGCTTTGTGCTGGGCCTTTCTTGTGTCCCCATTAATTCATAACACAAGCAAACAGCAGCAGGTGTTTTTTCATTTAGCTTTTACGCCTCATCACTGGGGAGATAGCTGTGTGCAGATGCAGCCATTTCATTCCTGTGCTAAACACTGTGATGGGAAGCATTAAGTGTTAGTGCTGCACATGACACTTCCCTCCCCCACGGCACATGTTAAGACCCTTGGTAAACTCTAATCCCCTAGCTTTTAACAAAAACAATCCCATATTTGATCTTGCCTTCCTCTGCCTCATCTGTGCCCATGTGCAGGTACCTACATATGTGCTGTAAAATTCCCTGGTCTCCCCAGTAGGCCCATCACGATGGGAAAGCTCAAAAATACAAAACAGAGTGGTATTTGCCTAATGAATGTACCCTTTAATTAGTTGCCTACCTCCAGGTTTTCTGCTTCCAAATCTCTCCAAATTACTAGTTTGCTGTCACCAGTAAATGTCTCATTTTTCAAAGGAAAAATTACTTGGCCTAGGAGATGGTGCTTTTTCTGTTTATCGACATGGTAGACTGAGAATTTCAGAGTCCGTTGATACAATGTCTTACTAGAAACCTGTACAAAGGTAGGCAGAACATTTCAATATAACAATATAATTTATTACATAGCTCTGCAACTTATCATTACCATACATGTGATGCATATATCTCTGAAATATTTTAAGGCATGTAATTTCTGTACTTAAAATAGGATATATATTTATATTTCTTATTAGCAAAATAGCTATGATGATCTGCATCCCAGTATGCCCACTGCTGCTTCTGGCTTTTGAGGTTGTGTTTTCTGTGTATAAATGCACTGAGAACCATGATAAACATAGACAAAGAATCCTGTGGTACCTTATAGACTAACAGATGTATTGGAGCATGAGCTTTTGTGGGTGAATGTCAGATGCATGACGAAGTGGGTATTCACCCACGAAAACTTATGCTCCAATATGTCTGTTAGTCTATAAGGTGCCCCAGGACTCTCTTTCACTTTTTACAGATACAGACTAACATGGCTACCCCTCTGATACTATGATAAACATAATATGTTATACAAAATCAGAAATGAAGATGCCAGTATCTATGCTACTTGGGGCAAAATGGTACAAACCAAATAGTGTAGATGAAATATCAAATAAGATTTGTTTGATTTAGCTTGTACATTTGTTGGGGTACGGGACCATCTCTTTTGTGTTTTTTACAGTGCCTAACATAAACACACACCCTTGATTGGCCCTGGCAGCACAAATAATAAAAATAAACTGCCTCACAGCTAGAGAGCATTGTGACAATGTATGTGCTGGGAAAGGTCCGCCATGAGATGACACAGACCTCCAGGCTGCACAACCTAGTGATCTTGTTTCCCTGACATCCAGAGTGACACATCAGATGTACCATTCCAGTTAAAAGGCAAGTACCTGAAAAATAAAATTTTCATCAAACTGAGGGTTGAGTGTTTTGCGTTTGGTTTTGGACTGAAGGTAACGCCTTTCATCAGGCAGCAGATAAATTTTCACCAAGGGACTGCACGAATCTGTAGGAGGCTGCAGTTTTCTAGCTTTAATCAAGGAGACGAGAAGCCTTTCAGCCTCTTGCTCATATTGCACTGAGAACCAAAGACGGCCAATGTTGCACTCAGGGAAGTCTGTCTCGCTCTTGTCTTCAGGGAACTTGTACAGCTCTGGGTTGATAGACCCTATGACATAAGCTCCAGCTTTGCAAAATAAAAAACAAAACCAAGCAAGTTAATCTCAGACTACAGCAGTGTTTCTTACAGCTACTGCCTCTTTAGGGAAATCATGTAAAGCTCTTTTTTATTCACAGTTTATCTCTGTGTATAAATTCTGCATTTGAGTTCCATTTTCCTCAATGATTGAAGAGAGTTTGTAGACTCATCTCTTTTCTTCTTAATATTGTTATGGAGGCTTCTGTAGTGATTCTGCTGTGGACAACTACTGGGGGAATACAGCTGATGTTTGTTCCAGCCCTCCAGAGTGCAGCATATGCTCCCTTCTGCAACTGGCCAAGTCCGCCCCTTGTGGATGATGCTAGCTCTGACCAGACACTAGCCCCGAGCAGCCCTGGTGTTGTCCCTATTTTGAAGATTCAAGGAAAGACTTGCTTCTTGTGCTCTACCCTCTGCCTTGTACAACAGTGTAAGGGGTGGCCCCAGTCTGGCCCAATTCCTATCTAAACATACAGTATAGTGTTTGGGGCTATTACTGAAGAATACCATAGTGTATCTACACTTTGTGATATTATATATTTAGATAAGCAATATCACTCCAGAGTGTGGCCAGATAACAGTTGTAGGGTATAATATTTGCACCTCAAATGTGTTGCACAGTACTCAAGCTTCCTTTCCAGTAATCTGTCCCACCTTTGCAGTGTCATCATACCCAAGGAGTGAAAAGAACACCGGGGCCCAGACTCCGGAGTCACGTAGGGGTCGCTGTCGTCCTGAACCTGCTCTCCATTTGTCAGGTTAAACCAGTCTCGCCCATGAAATTTTGGTGGAATGATGAACGGAACGCTTCTAGTTCTGCTCAGAACAACAACAAACAACTCTTCCAGTTTAACTAAGAAAACCAAACTCCGTCAGAGAATAATGCATTTAGTTGTAGTTCCATAGTTTTGCAGAAATTGTTTGTAGATGCATTAGTCCTTAGGTGGAAGTGATTCATAATGCAATACCCCTTGTTTAGCCAATATAAAAATTATAGAACGTTATTTATTTGTATGAGGGTAGCACCTAGAGGTCCCAGTCAGGGATTTGTGGCCCTCAATATGGTGGGCACCTTATATACAATAAACTGTCAGTTAGATCCCCTCTCCTTCTCTTTAATTAATGCTTCAAAGAAAAAAAGAATCAATTGAACCTTTTTGTTTGGAGATTGAGCACATCAGAATTTGAGAACCAACAAAGTTATCCATGGTCCACATAAGTTTCGTTTCCCCATCTTTTTATTGTTAAATTATATTCCATCATATACATCAGAAAAAAAGAATTACTGAACTGAGGTTGCAGTAACAGTCACTTACCCTAAAGGAATGAATCACGCAGTATTTTACCTTTCCTACATGATTGATTTCCTCCCCTCTCCCAACTTCATTTTGGGTTCCTGTCATACATTGTGTCCCACATTTGGGCCTTTGGCAGGTAGACAAGTATGTAGCTTTATAAACAGTAGCCCATAGGAAGAAAAAGACGTCTATTTACCTTATGCTTTTTGGTTGAATTACAGAAGATGGCTGGGTTAAAGTCTGATCCTCCAGACTGGCATCTGGATGCGTTGGTGTGACTGAATTTGTGAGTTCCTCATAGGAAGGTAAGAGGCATATCTTCTTCCAAAGCAAGTACACTGCTATTCCAATAAGGATCAGTAAAAGGATTCCTCCTATTACACCTCCAGCCACAGCAGCTACCTGTTCTAGTTACAGGAAAGCACACAAAGTGGGATCATCCGTACATATAGGGTTCTTTGGACAGGAATATTTAAATTTAAGAAAATGCTCCTAGGACCAAGAACTTACAGTTTTTTGGTTTGCTGAAAGATTTGATGAGAATGGATTTGCTTATTTCACTGTCAGTTATATTGGCTGAAACTTTGGAAATAGAATTTGACCCTGAAGAGTTTTCTTGGGGGGCCAGTCTGAGACTGGAATGAACTCCTCCAGAAACTAAGGACCATCACAAACCTTCACCATCTTCCACTCCAGCTGCAAAGCACATTTCTTTGACCTGCCTTCTCTAACATAAATATATAGCAACTTATAGTTAACAGAAACCTACCAAAACAAAACACTCCCCTGGATAGAGGATGGGAGAACCTAACACCACCTGATAGATATTAGTTACGTCTCTTAATACTCTACTGGAAGGTGATCAGATACTATGGTGATGAGCATGGAATAAGAACCTGCATAGAATATAAGTAAATGCCAAAGTGTTTTTATTTTTATTCCAATTACCATGAGAGATTTTGTAGTACTTCCGTTACAGGAAAAACAGGCTAGACAGTGTAGGGTGAAATACTGGGCAGCACATTATACCATTACTTTGATTTGTTTCCTTTTACTTCAATGATCAGCTGAGACTGTGTGTCCAAATGAGGAAAAAAGCAAAACATAGTTTAAAAATGAAACAAAGCAAAGAACCTTTAGTACAAAGGAAGTTTAGAAACAACAAAACAGAATTAGAGGATATGTATGTTTTCTGATCTGGAAAGATCAACTCAGGCACATCATTTAAAAGTTGTATCCTGAATCCTGATTTCTTACGATGAAAATGAAACCTTGAGGAAGCAATTTTATAGCCAGCAAAAATGGAAGATAATGTATCAAAATATCAAAGATGCCTTTAATTAAAGATGAATATGCAGAGAATCCTGGATGAGGATCACTTATTCAGTAAAGAACAAGAGTTGGATATTGATAATGGACCCAATTCATTGGTACCCCAGGGCTACTTTACACCATCTCTGCTGGAATATGGAAGCCATAAAGAGACCGTAAGGCCCATTACCACACCACCTGGACCAGGAACTCCATTGGAAATCAGAGTCACCATAGCTAGTAGTATGCCACCCCAAGCAGGAGTCTTTGGTGCAAGTGGCATGCCATCTAGATTCCTAGTGGGGAAGGATGCATTCCTACACCTGGCTGTTCCTGGCTGCTGGAACAGTCTAGGGCGATAGGGAGCATTGCAAGGTAACCCCTCAGGCTGCTCTAACTTGAGCTGGGGACTAAAATGTCAGTCCTCAGCCCCAGAATAGAGGGAGATGCTGAGGTGGTGTAAAGCCACTTCCTTCAGTGTGGCCTCTCGATCTTCTTACGCGTAGGAACAAGAGCCCCCTAAATCTTTTAGCGAGCATGGTCAATGGGGCCTCTCATCCCCTCCCTTGTATAGCATTCCAAGGGCATAAAAGAGGGAGTGGCCACAACACCGCAATTCCTTCTGATCACTGAAGGTGTGGTGAGCTCTGAATGTGCTTGGTGTCCTATATAATGATTCCTTGCATTTCCTTTTCTTATGCCTCACTTTTTGTAAGTGATGAATTCCACCCATGGAATCACTTCCCTCCTACCTGCATGTGTTGAGTCCTTTTACTTTCTCCAGGCCTCCCCATTGGCTTTTAACCCTCTCTTCTTTTGAAGGTCCAGAAAACCTCCTGCTTTAAACCCCCTCCTTAAAACACATCTTTTCTGCAAAGACTTTCAATGCTGATCATTGCAAAATTTCTCGAGTTCATGCTGTCCCCTGGTGATATGTTTTGGGGTCACATGGGCTGAAGCTGGAGTCACAAAGTCTAGATCTGGAGCTGAACTTTCCCAGAGTTTGGTGGTATTTTAAACCAGGCTTCTCTCTGGTTTCTGAATTATTCTGGCTGTATTTGAAGTTCTGAACTAGATTCTAAACTCTTTTTGTGATGGGAGGAAGAGGAATCCTGTCTTATTTGTACAGCATCAAGCACAGTCTGCTTTCAGTAAATAATACTGGATAAAATATTTGTTCAGATTTTGAAGTGACCAAATAGCATGAAGTGAATAAATGGTTCTCTAGTAGTGCTACCTCTGATTATACTTCACACATACATGTTATTTATGAATTCCCTGCTTTTCTTTATCTCCTCCTGAGGTGTAGTAGGGGATCTGTATTTAATCAGCAGCCTGCATGGCAATACAAGCAAAAACTATTCATTCAAAGATTTTTAGGACCAGAAAGGAACATTAGATCATCTAGTCTGATCTCTGTGTGATTAAATAGAGGTTGTGACCATACTTCTTTTTTGTTTCTTTATTTTTTTAATCTGCTTCTATATCTTCCCCCTCCTCTCAACCAACATATGGACTTTTCAGAACAATGAATGTCACCTTTTTCTTGTAATCTGTAGATAGTGTGTCTAGAAACCAAAACATATCCAGCCTATGATTATAATAATCACTCTGGGAAACAGGAAACTCGTTTGCCTGTTTGCTGTGGATTAATATTATTCTTGAAAGTCTGGGTGTGCTAAACCGGTAACCTAATTTCTTAACTGTTGCATAACTTTGAAGTTTGGGGAAACTGGTAACTCAGAAATTCACTCTTGAGCAAAGAACTTCTGTAGATGCACGTTACCTGTTAGTCTTAGAGAGCATACTCATAAACTTCCACTGAAACACTCATGTAGGTAAAACTGGCAAATGTACAAATCTTTATCCATTGCTTTTTGAAGAGCAGAATGAGAAGTGTTTGATGAAGGTAAGTCTTTTAGCTAAATTCCATGATAAAATGAGAACTGGTAAAAATGAAATAGTTCCACAGGTGTAATATCTGCACTGCAAATGTTTGTATGCTCCATGGTTTTATTCTCCATTCTGATGTATGTATATTAAAGAAAGGCAAGCATTTCAAGAGCCATAAAAGCTTAACCCACTTATCTTCTTTGCTATTTCTTTGTTTTCAATGTATTTCCTTCTCTCCATTTCTGAGCACTTACTCCCTGTCCAACTATCCTGTGTTCTGTTTATGTAGCCTGCCCACGCAGCCTTATCCACACAACCATCAGTGACAATAAACCAACTGATGGTGTGGTGTAACTACAACAGCCATCCATGGAATGCACTGAAGTAAATCCAAAGAGAATGAGCTCTTAACATTTGTGAAAATTCAGTGAGATTAATTTGTTCACTGTTGAATCACATCATTAAACATTTCTGACCCACTTGCCCCACCCATTGACAGCAAATCCATCTTTTATTCCTATTTGGGTAAATCCACAGGAATTTTATGGGGTTCAACAGAGCTGATTAGAATTCACACTCCTGTATCTAAAGTAGAATTTGGCTTATTGTCGTTTTTAAGCAGTTTGCCTTATCTGTTTAAACCAACAGCACTAGGCAATAGATAAGGAGGATACAGTGCGGCATAAATCAGAAAGACAGCCATTAAGATAGTTGTGATTGGTTGTGAAGAAGAAAAATGTTTGTATGATTAAATAACTACCTATGTTCATGAGAAATTGGTGTACTATATGTGTAATATAGAGCATAGGAGTTAGAGATGGAAAGAACTATTTAGAACATTCAGCTAATCTCCTCCAACCTCTGGCTTTGCAAGGATGAGCTATCAACATGTGTAAGATACTACCCTTGATTTTAGCACACATAATATTTTGATGGGTGGATTTTCTGTCTCCCTCAGGCTTAGAGTCTCTTGTTTATTATTTGCAGAAGTAACTGTGTATATATAAGCTTTCTCCTCCTACCGCTCCCCATCCTTCCCACCACTCTTTGGTAAATCTGCAGCCTGAGAAATGACCATACCAATGCCATACCAAATAAATTCTATTGTGGTTTATATAGTCAGGCAGCATTGCCTCACAAATTTTAATTCATACACAAGTCTCAGATCTGCAACGTATTTTCTCTTCATTCTCATTATAGTTTACACATTTGTCTTAGCATAAACCTTTATGACAGAAAAGTGCAGAGTGTTTTCTGAAAAATCTATCAGCTTTTACATTTCCTTATTTGTTTGCTCTCTCTGCCTTATATGCATTACATACAACAGAATCTAAGCAATTATTTGATAGGAAAGCAATCACCAAGGGCATATAATAAAAATCAAGTTGGAGACCTGAGACTTAGAGGGATGGTGCTTCATACCTGGGGTTCTGAAGGAGAACTGTATGGCGGTTCATGTTCACATATGTTACTAGAGATGGGTTGGAGCTGCAAAGTTCTGCTTTGGATCCGTAACTAAACTTTCCTAAAGTGTTTATTATTCTGTTATTTATTTAAGGAGCATGTTAGCAGGATGGAGCAGGTCACTCCCCCAGCACAGAAGCAACTTGGAGATTTCAGCAACTCAGGAAGTTTAGAAAGTGGTTTGTGAGAGGATCAGTGTGGAAAGGGGCTGGATTTTTGAAGAGGAGGGAAATTTCTGTTCAGACTGGGTTCACAGGAACCTAGATCAGAGAAGAGCAAGGATGAGCTTGATGCAGGCATGGGGGTGCTGGAGGGGACCTAGCCATGTATTGACATGCCCCCTCTCCTGGCTGATGAACAGCTGATAATGGTTTGGTATCCAGTTCCCTGAGACATTAGGGAGGGGGGAGATGAATGGGGGAGAACAGCTGTCTCTGTGTGCCCCTCTCCCCATACCAGGCATCACTCTCTTCTTGGTGCTTGGGCAGGTAAGTGTCCAGTGCCAGCACTGACCTCCTCAGGGGCAGAGCTGCTGGAACTAGGGGTGCTGCTGCACCCTCTGGCTTGAAGTGGTTTCCATCACATACAGCGTTTACAGTCTAGTTCAATGGCTCTCAGCACCCCCACTGCACACATTTGTTCCAAGGACACTGGCCCTAGGCAGAGATCTGAGCCCCAAGTTACACCTGACTGGCTCCCCTTGTATTGCACCCCATTCCCCAGGTGCCCCTGGCCCAGAGATGCCCTGGGCCCCTACAGACCAATCCCGGCACTTACCAGACATGGGTCTTGGGGCCTCAGCTGCTGGGCTGGATCCTTTGTCCCTCAAAGTCATAGGCTCTCCCCCAGTCCCCGGCAGGGTGATCAGCTCCCTGTCTCAGTCTGCCCTTCCCGCGGCGGGGTGCACGGGCTCCCTGTCCCGCAGCAGCACTAGCAGGGCCTCAAGTTCTCAGGTGTCAGCTGGTGACCTTTTTCCCACGTGCATCTTGTGTTCCCAGGCAGCAGCCGGAGATTAGGGAGCGGGAGGCAGCGAGTCCGTGGCCAACTGGCCGCTGCTTCCCTCGCCACTGCTGCCCAGCCTGCTCCTCCGCTAGTCAGAGATGAGCTGCTCGGTATTTAAAGGGCTGCAGGGATCTGCCTGCTACTGGAGGCTGGGCAGGGACAATGGAGCAGGCTCTGCAGTCAGCCTCTCCTGCCCACCCACCCCGGAGGTTTATAGCATCCGTACACTAAAAGCACCAACACCAAGCCGCTTCCTTCGTTGGTTTCCTGGTCCTTGAAGCTGCGCTCTTCGGCTGGAGGGATTAGTGGGAAGGGAGGTTTCTGGTTCCTGCCTTGTGCTGGGAAAGTCGCGCCGGGCTTTATCAGAGCGATGTTTGTTCAGCTAAGAAAACAGCCCTAGTCCGAGTGTATTTAAGTGTGCAGGTATCTAGTGTTGTTGGAGCATGTTATTGAAAAGGAGTTTTCTGCCTGCAGAGCGATGCCCTTTGCACTGAAAGACCTTGAAGTGCTCGTGCTAAACGGAGCTTAGTTGAATAGGGATTAAACTTCAGGGCAGGGACTGTGGCAAGCCTGACATTCGGACCCAGGTTTTTCTCCAGCGGTTCCAGCGCCAGCCTGGGAGGCTGGGGAGTGGGACGACGTCCTGAAGGGGCTCCCTGCAGGCTGTTGAGAGCAGAGTTCTGTTCTCATTTAACATCTACATAAATGGGCAAGAAGCGAGAGTATAACGGCATGTTAATGAAATCTACAGTTGATAATAAATCTGGAGTTCTGAATACCAGTGGGGAGAAAGAAATAGTACAAAGGGGATAGATTGAAAGCATGAGCATAAATTAAAAACAATAGTATTCATATTGGAAAAAAGTCAAGTACCTCATCTAGAGGAAAAATAACTGAAACATGGATATTCCTTGGGGAGGGAGATAAAGGTGGAAAACAGCAAGGTTGAAAGAAATCCAGGGGTGATCAGAGGTGTCAAATAAGACTCAAGCCTCCAATTAAATTCAGATAGATGAAACAGCTTTCCTGCCACTGCCACTGGATTTGGACTGGCAACTTCTACCTCCTTATTAAAGGTGAACTCAGTAGTGTAGTGATTAAAATAAAGAAGTGTGTAAACTCTATATTTCCTAATGCAGAAACTCTATATTTCCCAATGCAGAAGAGGGTTAACTCTGTTTATCTGTGTTTACCATCAACTACACTGCTGGGCGGAATGTAATGGTTTATAGACTGTAAGCTCTCTGGGGCAGGAATTGTGAGTGGGCTATTCAAAAGAATCTAAATGAGGACTATAAGTCTGACTGAAAGTCAATAAGACTTGTGCTCCTAATTCATTTAGGCACTTCTGAAAATCCCACGCCATGCCTTCATATTTGTTTGTGCAGTGACTAGCACAAGGGTGAAGGAGACAACCCTGACTGGAATCTCTGGGCACCACTATAATTTTCATAATGACAATTATAGGCAGGGCTGGTAGCACCATCTATTGTTAAGGTTTTCCCTTTATAAGACCCCATTTTCACTTGCTGATATATTTGTCAACCTTTAATCATTTTGGCTGACTTTTTTCAGGCTAGGTGTCTTCCGCAGCCAAAATGGTCCAGCTGTTTCTAGTAACAAGGCTATGGAAAAACACATTGTTTTGCCATGTCAGAAACTTCCGGCAGTCTTTTCTTTTGAAACACTTTAGTGCCCCATGCTTTGGAACAGGAATTTGAAATTCAGAAGCGGGGGAGGGCTCTCTGTCAGGCCTTATGTCATCTCTGAAAATCCACCCAAATTTGACCAAGTTATAGTAAAATTGCAGATTGTTCATGCTCAGTAGAGACTCTTTAGATTTTAGCAGCTAAAATATCTGAAGATTCCTGTGGAAAAATAGTGTGTGAACATATAATTAAATATTGTATCATAATGCATATACACGCAGGCGCAGATTAAGGTAACACAGGTAACCGTAACTCTGGGATTTCTTAACTTTTTTGTGGCTTGACTTTGCAGCCTTAATACTGTTCTTTACATGTTGATTTTGTGTGTAATAAATATACACAGATGCCAATTCATTAACAAAATATATGTGTGAACTTAAAAATTATAAAGGAGTATATTTGAAAACAAAATTCAATTCTTCTTTCACTTACCTGCCAAGACATGGAATTCAAGATTCTGTCTTTCTCCTACAGCAGCAGATGCCATTACTAATAAAACTTTAAGCACTGTAAGGAATGCGGCTCCCTTCTTTTTTACGTCTTTGAATGACATTGGCTGTTTTAGGAGAACTCCTGAACTCAGATTATGGTAACTACCAAGACTTTCAGTCTATTTTTAGACTGTATTTGTACTTTTGGCGTGTGTCCTGTTCATAACTTGGGCTCTCTGATGGGGTGTGCATACTCCACACCAGGCAGGAAAGGATTAATCACACAATATGGGTGGAGGAAGTCCCACTCCTCAGATCCTGCTGGGCATGCTCCAACTGCTATGCTAGTATAAAGGAGAGCAGCCCAGCTCAGTTTGGGACTGACCACCAAGGAGGAAGGATGCTTAGTGGAGGCTCCAACCCAGGAGCCATTACAGCCCTTGCTGTGGGTGCCAGAGATTCCAAGACACATACTGAAGACCTCTTGCCTACAGCTGACTGGCTAGAGTCAGAGTCCCAGGGAGTTACCTGTGCCGTGGAGACCCTGATGTCATATGGACTTCAGCTTCAGGAAGCCTGGTAGGAATTGACCCAGGGATGTGGTATCTTCCACCTGTGTAAGGTCTGCGTGTTGCAGCTGGAGTCCCTGCTGACCCAGTGGTGGACCACCCCGCCACTGTTAGGGCCCTGGGTTGGGTGGGCCCAGGTCTCCCTATCCTAGCCACCACCCCTTTGGTGATGGCCACTGGATCTGACTACTAGGCCACAGTGCCCTGCACTTGAGGATTGCTATATAAACTCTGTCTGCTAGGCCATGCAGCCCTTTACTCAAAGGCTGCTTTGTTGACTCTGGCCATTAGGTGACACTGCCCAGTGTTCAAAGCATCCATATTGTCTCGAGCCAATAGGCCACACAGCCCAGAACCCAAGGGCTGCTGCTTTGACTCTAGCCATTAGGTGGCATTGTAACTGCTGTATCAGCGCACCCACAATCCACCCCAAACAGGGTTGGGTGTACATACAGTGTCACATGCTCTCATATACTCTTTAAAAAACTGGTGTCATAAACAGATAGTTAAGGGTTAATGTCTCTTTTACCTGTAAAGGGTTAAGAAGCTCAGTAAACCTGGCTGATATCTGACCAGAGGACCAATCGGGGGACAAGCTACTTTCAAATCATGGTGGAGGGAAGTCTTCATTTGTGCTTTTTGTTTTGTTCGTTGTTCGCTCTTGGGACTAAGAGGAACCAGACGTACAGCCAGGCTCTCCAAATCTTTCTGAATCAGTCTTTCATGTGTCAAAATTGTAATAGCCAGGCAAGGCAGATTAGTCTTATGTTTGTTTTCTCAACTTGTAAATGTTCTTTTGCTGGAAGGACTTTTACCTCTGTTTGCTGTAACTCAGAACTGAGACTAGAGGGGTTTCATCTGGGCTATATAAATCAAGTACCTGTAAGCATTTTCCATCCTGATTTTACAGAGATAATTTTTACCTTTTCTTTCTTTAATTAAAAGCTTTCTTTTTAGAACCTGATTGGTTTCTTCCTGTTTTAAGATCCAAGGGAATTGGACCTGAACTCACCAGGGATTGGTGGTGGGAAAAGGAGGGGGGATGGTTAATTCCTCCTTGTTTTAAGATCCAAGGAGTTTGGATCTGTGTGAAGCCTCTCAAGGCAACCCAGGGAGGGGAAAGTCTAGGGGGGAAAGAAGGGGAGATGGTTAATTTCTCCTTGTTTTAAGATCCAAGGGGTTTGGATCTGTGTTCCCCAGGGAAGGTTTTGGGGGAACAGAAAGTGTGCCAGACTCTAAATTCTGGCTGGTGCAGTGTATCAGATCTAAGCTAGTAATTAAGCTTAGAACTGTTCATGCAGGTCCCCACATTTGCACTCTAAAGTTCAAAGTGGGGAAAGAAACCTTGACATGGTGAGCAGCCGTGTGGGATTTTTAGGAACTAAAAGCCAATGGGATTTTTTTTCTCTCCTTTCTAGCTGCTTGGAAAGCAGCCTGAGGGCAGAGGTGTTAAGTTCTCAGAAAGGGTCTTTGTTAAGAGGAGGCTTCAAGCTGTGAGCAAGCAGATAGCAAAAAGGAATTTACAAGTTGAATTGTTTTCTTTCTTTCTACCTTTCGGGTGAAGCTAGTTAGAAAATCTCTGTTAACTAAGCAGCTCTGAGAGGAGTGCATCCCAGGTTTCAGTGAGCTGCAGAGGGGTGTGTGGCCAGCACAAGAAAGCAGAAAAATGAGTACCAGTGGAGCAACTAACAAACTAGAAATGGCTAGGCTGAAAGCAACAGAGAAAGACAACGAACATAAGAGACGGATGGAACTAATTAATGCAGAAATAGCCAGGGAACAAGCAACCCACAAGAGAGCTATAGAGATAAAACAAAAAGAGATAGAGATGAAAGAAAAAGAGATGGAGATGAGAGAAAGAAAAGAAAAAGCCAAAGAGGCTGACCACCGGAGGGCTTTGGAGCGCCAGAGGGAGGCCGAGCAGCAGGCCCTGGAATTAGAAAAGGCTAAGCAGGATGGAACAGCCAACCCTAACATCACTTCTCCAGGTACTGTTCCCCATCCCAGGAAATTTCCCACCTACAAGGCAGGTGATGATACTGAGGCCTTCTTAGAAAATTTTGAAAGGACCTGCCATGGGTACAGCATCCCTACAGACCAGTACATGATAGAGCTGAGGCCACAGCTCAGTGGACCCTTAGCAGAGGTGGTGGCTGAAATGCCTAAGGAACACATGAATGATTATGATCTTTTTCAAACCAAAGCCAGAATCAGAATGGGGCTAACATCTGAGCATGCCTGTCGGTGGTTCAGAGCCCTAAGGTGGAACCCAGATGTGTCATTTACCTGACATGCCTACCACACTGGAAAGAATTGGGATGCCTGGATATCGGGGGCAAATGCTAACTCTCTGGAAGAGCTATTCCTCCTAATGCAAATGGAACAGTTCTTAGAGAGTGTTCCTGAGGAAATAGAAAGGTACATCCTAGATAGGAAACCCAAAACTCTAACCGAGGTGGGACAGATTGGAGCCAGATGGGTGGAAGTGGCAGAAAAGAAAAAAAACTGCTAGCAAGAGGAGCGAATATCAGAAGGGGCAAACAGAAAATAAACCCTATCACCGGGGGCAACCCAACACCCCACCTCCAACCCACGGAAAGACCCAGACACCCTATTGTCCCACCTCACCAGTCTCTAGCAACCCACCTCAGCCCAGTGACCAGTCAGCTGGGAGATGTTTTAAATGTAATGAACTGGGACATATAAAGGCCAACTGCACCAAGAACCCCAACTGAGTACAGTTCATTATATCTCCCTCTCACCAAAGATCCCCAGGCCCAGATGCCTCTCAAATACCCTCGGAGCGAAGGGAAACCTTGAGAGTGGGAGGAAAGAAGGTTATCGTGTGGAGAGACATCGGGGCACAAGTGTCAGCTATCCACCAATCCTTAGTGGACCCCAAATTCATCAACCCAGAGGCCCAAGTGACAATTCACCCATTCATGTCAAAATCTGTAAACTTGCCTACAGCTGAACTGCCTGACCAGTTTGCAGTCTATGACAATTATTCCATCCCCATGCTACTGGGGGAAGACTTGGCCAATCAGGTGAAGTTGGCCAAGAGGGTGGGAATGGTCACACGCAGCCAGGGCAAGCAAGTTTCCACACCCATCCCTGTTCCTGAGCCATCCACAAGGGCTCCGTCTGTGTTACCAGGGACCCAGACAGAGGTGGTGGAACCAGATCCCCTGCCAACGACTGCAACAGCCATAGTGCATCCAGTCCCAGAACCGGAACTGGAAAAGCAACCAGCACCAGAACCGTTGCCAGCACCGACGCCAGCGCTTGCAAACCCATCTACCACTTCCAACACCAAAGGGCACCAGCGGGCCTGAACGGCCAAGCAGCAACAAACCCTACCCAAAGGCTCAGCGGAGCTGAAATATCACCTAGTGCACCAGTGGACAGCGGTTCACACATCAACGAAAACAAACCCATCACCTACAACGCTTCCAGAGGGACCAAGCCCAAGTCACAGTCTAAGGAGGAACTGACGTCTCCAGCCTCAAGGGAACAGTTTCCAGGCTGAGCAGGAAGCAGATGACAGCCTTCAGAAAGCTTGGGTGGGCATGGGCACCCATTGCCTCTCAGCTCTTCTAACTGATCCCGGTTTGTTGTAGAACAAGGACTTTTATACAAGGAGACTCTTTCTGGTGACACCAGGAAGAACTGGCATCCTCAGAAAAGTTTGGTAGTTCCAACTAAGTACCTGGGGGAAAGCTCTTAAGTAGCCCATGAATCATGCCATGTGACCATCTGGGGTGACAGAACCAAGACAGGTTGGGGAAGTCCTTCCACTGGGAGGAATGGATAAGGACGTTGCTAATTATGTCCAGTCTTGTGTGTGCCAAAGAGTGGGAAAGCCCCGACCAGGTCAAAGCCCTCTCCAGCCATCCCCATAATTGAGTCTCATTTCAGCAAGTTAGCTGTGGATATTCTGGGTCCTTTTCCCAAAAAAGACCCCCAGAGGAAAGGCAGTACATACTTGACTTTCATGGATTTTGCTACCGGATGGCTAGAAACAGTAGCTCTAATAGCAACACCAAGGCTAAAACGTGTGCCAGGCCTTACAGACATTTTTGCCAGGTAGGTTGGCCCTCCAACATCCTTACAGATTCAGGAACTAATTCTCTGGCAGGACCATGAAAAATCTGTGGGAAGCTCATGGGGTGAATCACTTTGGTTGCCACCCCCTTACACCATCAAACAAATGGCCAGTGGAGAGGTTTATGGAACTTGGGCCATGATATGTTAAATCATAAAATGAACAGTCCAATGATTGAGATCTAGTGTTGCAGGCAGTTGCTTTTTGCTACAGGGCTGTTACACATCCCAGTTTGGAGTTTTCACCATTTGAACTTGTGGATGGCCATGAGGTTAGGGGCCATTACAGTTTGTGAAGCAGCAATGGGAGGGGTTTAACGCCTTTTCCCAGGAACTAAATTCTAGACTTTGTAAGCAACTAACAAAGCACCCTCCGACACTCTTTAGCCCTTGCTAAAGAAAACTAAAGGATGCTCAGGAAGAGCAAAAGGCCAGGTATGATAAAACATACCAGACAGCGTCCTTCAAAGTAAGGAAACCAGGTTATGGTCTTGAAGGTGCAACAAGCCCATAAAATGGAAGCATCAATGGAAGGGCCATTCACGGTCCAGAGTGCCTAGGAGCTTTAACTATCTATAGCAATTCCCACCTCAACCCAAGACTAAAGTGTACGCATGTTAATTCTCTAAAGCCCTTTTTATTCCAGAGACTTAAAGTTTGTCCAGTTACAGCCCAGGGAGAGATGACGTGGGTGGCCTCGAAGAGTGCATACTACAAAGGAAAAAGTGATGTGGCGTGGAAAGAGGTGAACCTCTCCACAACCGTGGACGTCTGCAGTGGCAACAGATCAAGGACTGTGCACTAGCTCGCCTCAATGTCTCAAGCCACCCAGACGGACGAACAGGCATACCACTCCATTGCACAGTAATGCTAACCCAATTAAGACCCCACCTACCGGGTGTCTCCTCATGCCCAAGCTGCTAAGAACGGGAAAATCAAACATGCTACAGATGGTATAATCAGCCTCTAAGCAGTGCATGGGCATCTCCAGTGGTTCTAAGTTCCCAACAGATGGGAAATGTGCTTTTGCATGGACTTATCCGTAAGCTAAAATCTGTTGCTTCGTCCCGACAACTATCCAATGCCATGCACCGATGAGCTATTGGAGAAATTGGGACGTGCCAGTTCATGCTCTACATCAACTTAAGCAAGGGTACTGGCAAGTACTGCTAGATGAACCCGCCAAAGAAAGGTCAGCCTCATCACCTGCAGGGTGTATGAATTTATGTGCTCCTTTCAGCTGCAAAATGCACCCGCCACCTTCCAAAGACTCTGTAGATGGTCTTAGCAGGATTGGGAGGATATGCAGTTGCCTACCTCGATGTTGGCCATTTTTTCTGAATTCATGGGCAGAACACTGGAAAAAGTCTTTGAGAATCAGGCAAGTCAGGCCTAACTGTTAAGGCTAAAAGTGTCAATAGGCCAAAACAGAGTGACTTACTTGGACACCAGGTGGTCAAGGAACAATAACCCGCTACAGGCCAAGTGATGCTATCCAAAAGTGGCCTGTCCCAAAGTCAAGAACAGGTCCAATCCTTCTTAGGGCTTGGCCAGGTATTACAGGCGATTTGTACCAACACTACAGCCAAATCGGCTGCCCCACTAACAGACCTGACCAAAAGACCCAGCCAAATGCAGTTAAGTGGGACTAATGCGTGTCAGAAGGCCTTTACCCAGCTTAAGGCAACACTCATGTCTGACCCTGTGCTAAGGGCCCCAGACTTTGACAAACCCTCCTATGACCAAGAGTGTGTCTGAGCGTGGTGTAGGAGCAGTTTTAATGGCAGGAAGGACCGGATCAAGATTTCATCCTGTCGTGTTTCTCGCAAAGAAACTGTCTGACGGGAAAGCCACTGGTCAATCAGTGAAAAAGAATGGAACGCCATTGTGTACGCCTGGAAAACTACGCCTATGTTTGGGATGGCGTTTCAGCTACAAACGACCATGCTGTGGCCTAAAGCAGTTCATCTCTACAATAGACTTAACCAAGGGGTACTGGCAAGTACCGCTAGATGAACCCGCCAAAGAAAGGTCAGCCTTCATCACCCATGCAGGGGTGTATGAATTTAATGTGCTTCCTTTCGGGCTGCGAAATGCACCCGCCACCTTCCAAAAGACTTGTAGATGGTCTCCTAGCAGGATTGGGAGAATATGCAGTTGCCTACCTCGATGATGTGGCCATTTTTTCTGATTCATGGGCAGAAACCTAGAACACTGGAAAAAGTCTTTGAGCGCATCAGGCAGGCAGGACTAACTGTTAAGGCTAAAAAGTGTCAAATAGGCCAAAACAGAGTGTTCCAGAAGATTGGAGATGGATGTACGTCTGGTCCCTCTATGTCCCAAGAGCAACAATGAACAAAAACAACAAGCAAACAAAGACTTCGCCTCCACCAGATTTAAAGTGTCTTGTCCCTTATTGTCCCTCTGGTCAGGTGTCAGCCAAGGTTTACTGAGCTTCTTAACCCTTTTACAGGTAAAAGAGGACGTTAACCCTTACCCATCTGTTTATGACACGCCCCCCAAATCTCAGACAGTGTGGAACCCACCTGGCGGGTGATTTCTTCCTAGACCTTTAGATAAACAGATTAATAAACACATGGCACCTTTATCAATATAACTACTAATTATGTAAAACTACAAGACTTAACACATTTCAAGGACAATTTTTAAAACACAGTTTGGATTCTGGGAACTCTCACGAGAGAGTGCATCAGCTACATTGTTTAGAAGCGCCGGAAAATGTGTTGAATTCAAAATCAAAATCTTGGAGAGCTAAACTCCATCGAAGAAGTTTTTGTTGTTTCCCTTGCAGTATGAAGTCACTTTAGCGTGGCTTCATACTGCCAAGGGAAACAACAAAAAACTGCTTCGATGGAGTTTAGCTCTCCAAGATTTTGATTTTGAAATTCAACACATTTCCGGAGCTTCTAACAAAGTAGCTGATGCACTCTCCCGCGAGAGTTTCCCAGAATCAACTGGTTAAAAATTGTCCTTGAAATGTGAAAAGTCTTGTAGTTTTACATAATTAGTAGTATATGCAAAGGTGCCTATATTTTTGATACAATTTACACCAAAGAGAAAATTGATCTCTATTTTGTTTTTCAGTTTCTGCTTCATGTTTGTGCTTTCAGTTCAGCTTTGTGTATTTGACAACATCGTGTTTATATTCAGACTCTCTGTTTCCCCTGTATAATCACTTTCCCTTGTTGTGTCATCACAGCAGTAGGGGGGAGAGACCTATTTTTAAAATATATGGTTGTAAAAACACAAAATTGGTAGAAGGATCTAAGACACACAAAGGTAGTATCTAAAAATAGCTATCTCTTATACACCTCTACCCCGATATAACCCGAATTCAGATATAGCACAGTAAAGCAGCACTCCTGGGGGGTGGGGGGCTGCATACTCCGGTGGATCAAAGCAAGTTCGATATAATGCGGTTTCATCTATAATGCAGTAAGATTTTTTGACTCCCGAGGACAGAGTTATATCAGGGTAGAGGTGTAATAGATTTTAGACAGACACTGCATCTGACGAAATGGTTATTCACCCACAAAAGCTCATGCTCCAAAACGTCTGTTAGTCTATAAGGTGCCACAGGATTCTTTGCTGCTTTTATAGACAGACACTGTCAACTTGAAAGCTAATCAAACACCTACTATATTTCATTTATAATTTTAGAATTATTACTGACACCTTTTAAAAGAAATGCCAATATAAGTAAAAACTGGTCTCAACCAGAGAATAAATACAAACCACAGGATTTACTGAAATAGCAAAGTATTTTAATGTACTTCCTCTCTTCTCCTGCCTCCCACGGTTCATGAGTTTTGACTTTCACATAATTAGCACACTAAGCTAAAATAATGAGCTCAAGAAAAAGGTAGATTTTTTCCAATTAAAAATGGTACTAAGACAAGTTTTGCTGAAGCTAGTGAATCATCCAGAGAGTTGTCCAATTAACAGGATCTGGGGGGGGCGGGGGTGGAACAGTGATTTGCAAACTGAGTACAATAAATAGATTACTATGCCAAGAGAGAAGGCCTAAGTGTAATTATAAATGAATGAAATAATACAAATACTTTAATGTTTCTATAGTATTTTCATTCCAGAGTTTCCAAGCATTGCACCATTACTTGTATTTAAGTATCACAACAGCAGTGTGAAGTAGTTATTCTTATTTTATAGATTGGTTGACCATCTGAGTTACTCCAGATTTATAGTAGTGTAAGTGAAATAAGAATTTCAAACTGCTACTGGCCTTATATTGGCATTTACGACTTAACTTCACTAGGCTTCAGATACTTGAATGTACTAGAAAAGAGTTTTTTATGAGAGAAAGACAGAGATTTGCAAAATATTCCTCAGTGGAGCTTATTCCAGGAGGCAGCAGCTCCTAACACTTCAAAATGAAGGCTGATAAATAAGGAAAGGAGGGAAATCCTAAAGGGGGTGAGCCTGACAGCCTTGTTTTTTGCCAGTTTTATTGCTGAATTTGACTTATCTCTAAGTACTCGTATGCCTCTCAGATCTGAATCCAGAACACACTCCAAAGAAAATTACACAGAGGGACAAATCCTGCCAATGGTGACAGAAGGGAAGAGAGAGGCAGGAACAAGGTGAATGAAAGAAAAAACACTTTGATATTTCAGTGGTAGACACCAATATAAGAGGGACCTAGATAGACAGGAAGAATAAGAAGAGAGAAAAGGAGGAGAGCATGAGGCTGCAAGAGGAAGGATTAGAGGGGCAGGAGGCCCTGCTCTGACATCGTGTCTGAAGCCCTGGGAATGCTAGCTGTGGCAGGCTGGTAGAATGTTCTGTCCACCTGCACAGGCCCTGGCACTTGGCTGTATCAGTCCCTGACAGTCGTCTTCTGCAGGAGTGCACAGATATTACCACAGCTGGCACAGAGAGTGGATAGATTTTTTTTTCAAATACTCTTTCCATTTCTAGCTGAGCACTAGTATGCCCCCCTCTGAGTCCATCACAGACAGTAATTCATTTATTTCCTCTAATTAGACCCCTCTAGAGCTTTATTGCAGACCTTTTCAGTGTAACTGTAATGTGACTCCTGATATGAAAGTGTAACTCAGTCAAGTGTTAAAATGGGGGCAGATTTTGGCTCACATGTCATCGCTGCTGCTGTCTTGAAGTTTTTTTTATCTCTTCACCTTTCTCATATATAGTCTTATCATAAAACTTACAGGAACAATAGTAACAAGACGTCCGGTGGCACCTTAAAGAAGCTTATGCCCAAATAAATCTATTAGTCTTTAAGGTGCCTCTGGACACCTCCTTGTTTTTTGGATACAGACTAACAGCTACTCCTCTGATACTATGAACAATAGTGCCACCTACTGGCAGCCTCTAATATTGCTCAGCAATGTGAATTAATACAGTAAACAGTTCTGTTAAAAATGGCCCAAAATATATTTATAAAAACTTGAGCCTGGGACCTTTATTTTTGCTTTGTATGATGTATAAAGACGGTCTGAAAAGAATTTTTGAAATTCCTTCTTTTTTTTAAATTGGAAGTTTCAGAGATGCCAATTCTGGTTTTGCTGGAGGATTTGTTGGGTTTGAAACGTATTATTCAGGTGCTTCTCTGGTCAGTTTAGACTGTATTAATGAAGAATTCCAGCAGTCAGGGCCAGCTCCAGGCACCAGCGAAGGAAGCAGGTGTCTGGGACAGCCATTAGAAAGGGACGGCAGTCGGTCTGTTGTTGGGGTGGCATGTCCGGGTCGGCAGTGGCGGCAGTTAGGTGGCAGCTCCATCGGCCTACTTCAGTCTTCGGCGGCAATTCAGCAGCGAGTCCTTCACTTCCTCTGGTCCTCTTTGGCGGCACCTCAGTCAGATTTATTTTTTTCTGCTGCTTGGGGTGGCAAAAAAGCTGGAGCTGGCCCTGCCAGCAGTTGCTGCTATATTTAGTAGAGATGTGCAAAATGTTGTTTTTTAAAAGTTCTGAGTGTAATTACAAGCCTCCAAATCAGGGAACATGTGTCACAAGCATTGCAGATATTTGCAAATGCAGAGTGAGCATTGTGAACTGAAGCCGTGTATGATTATTTATAAGATTGGTTGTGGGTACCATCAAAATTATTTTTATAAACTTCAGCACTTCAGAAAACAGTTGATGTTTAGTTTGGCTGAGTGAACTGAGATATTTCTGAACTGGCTTTCACGTTTTTCCTGTAAGCTGACAACTGGCTTACAAGAGATGAAGCTGAGTATTCAGGCAATCATGGCTGAAATCAGGATTATACCATTGAAGGACATCTTGAACTTGCATTTATGTTTTTTTGGAATAATTGTGAGAATTTCAAGATTTTGTAGCTTCTCTGTTCAAATCTTGATTGAATACTGGACATTTTAAAATCAATTACTTTGAAGTAGATATATTCATAAAATTCCTTTGCTGAATTTAGGTATCTGGTTTCACCTGTCCCCATTTGTATTTCCTTGGGACCTTTTCTCTTCCTTGGAAGCTCAGGCATACTGATTATCTCCAGCTTTAAAGTTTTCTGATGAGTTTGCTCCCAGAACAAGCACCCAGTGTATGGCTTGACTAGTATGCCCAGAATCCAAGTTCTCTGTGGCTTGCCTCTGGGCTTTTCTGCTCAGTCACAACAATGACATGTGCCTCTATTATATCAGGGAAGCTCATATCTTAGAATGTCAGGTTTGGAAGGACCTCAGGAGGTCATCTAGTCCAACCCCCTGCTCAAAGCAGGACAAATCCCCAACTATTTTTTTTTTGCCCCAGATTTCTAAATGGCCCCCTCAAGGATTGAGCTCACAGTGCTGGGTTTAGCAGGCCAATGCTCAAACCACTGAGCTATCCCTCCCCTCCAGTGCAATATTGGCTGGTCTTTTCCTAGCCAAACATATCAAGCCCATGAGTACAGGCTTAGAAGTTTTCTGATGGACTATGCAATGAGGCCTCAGTCTGATCCTGGCTTATCAGACCCACCTGTACGATGGGCAGAGGCACCAAGAAGATCACCTCCCAGCACGGTGGTCTCTGATCTGGGGACTAAAGATTCTTTCAAACAAAAACATAGGGAAGGTAAGAGCAAACACTCTCACAAAAAACATGAGAAATGCCCCTCCAAGTCCTCCTCTAAAAGAAGCCATCCTCTCCCATATGCTCTAACTTGGGTGGACTCTGATGCAAGAGTATCTGGAGCTCACAATGAGCACAGTACCAGTTTCCTGGCACTGAAAGGCAGAAGTGCCCTGAAACAATACCTAGCCAAAGGCATGGTACTATCCTTGGTACTAGGGTGACCAGATGTCCCGATTTTATAGGGACAGTCCCAATATTTGGAGCTTTTTTTTATGGGCTCCTATTACCCCCACCCCCACCCGGATATTTCACACTTGCTGTCTGGTCACTCTACTTGGTACTGGTGAGGGAAAGAAGGTAGTAGATGCTTCCTACACTATCAGTACCAACACAGCAAGAGAAGGAGTCATTTGGTTCTGAAGCCTTTACCTCTGGCACCACCAAGGGAGAGAAAATCCCAGTCCACTCTCCAGTATCAGGGCCTAGATACACTGTCCTGGAGGACATTGGTGATTCCAGATCTGTTTAGTAATGTGGCTGGATCCAGTCCTAACCAGGGATGGCCCTAGACCATTAGTTCTCCACTCACCAATACTATCAACCAGTCGAGGCATAATAAGGCCAACAGTACCGATGGCATTATCCATTGACATAGAAGCCTCCTTTTCCTTTGAGTCCAGAATCAGTGGGAGATTTTCACCACCCCTCTAAGAGGGGGAGGTCAGCTCCCAGAACTTATGGGCACTTTCCCTTTCTCTTACAAGGGATCCCACCTTGGGATCAGTTGTACCCTATTTTGCCTACAACCTTTGCAATGGCCTTACTGGGGTCTCTGGGATCCATATATGCAACATCCCACATCTATGCGGTCATACCAGGAGTCAAGAGAAGCTTCCACACACAGGGAAGAATCTCAACCTTCTCAGGAACAAACTGAGGAAGAGCAACAACCTGACCAGCCAGAACCACTCACCCTGGCAAGGTCATCATCATTTTTCCCAGATGAGTTGGTTGCACCAGTCTCACAGTCACCACCTGATGGCTACAGGCAGTTCCAGGACCTCCTGAGGAGAATCACAGATATACTTCCACCCGGGGGCTCAGGAGTGTAAGACACCCCAATAAGTTACTGGATATCCTCCATGGAGCTGGTCCTGCTAAGATGGCACTGCCAATTAATGAAGTCATCTTAGAACTAGCCAAGATGATCTGGGGTACTCCAGCCATATGTGCTCCCACTCTGAAGAGAATAAAAAAAAAAATTTCATGCCATCTAAGGGGGCAGAATACTTATTCTCACACCCACTCCAAATTCTTTAGTGATGCAGTTTGTCACCGAAAAGAACAAGCAACACCAGCCCAGGCCTATGCTAACTGACAAGAAGGTCAAATGTTCACATCCCTTTGGGAGAAAGTACTTCACTTTGTTGAGCTTGTCATTCTGCATAATCAATTACCAAACTTTAATATTGTAATATGATTGTATTAATTACAGTAAGTCCTTGGACTTCACTAATAAACTCCCTCAAGAAAGATTTTAGTTCCAACAATTATTGATGAAATAAATTTCTAACTAGATCAGCCCTCTAGGCCTCAGTGGATGCAGCAGATACAGCCTCCCACTTGATGGCAATTTCCATAGTCATGAGATGGCCTTTGTGGCACCAATCCTCCAAATTTCCCTTAGAAGTAATCCACTCTGGAGGATCTCCTTTTGAGGGAAATAACATATTCAGTGAACAGACAAATGAATCATATTCCCTCAAAGACTCTAGCAACCCTTTGCTCAGTAGGGATCCATGCCCTAGCACTATGGAGGAAATATCCCAAAACTCAATTCTACAGACTATGATCAGCTCCTCAACCATTCTACTATGAAAGGGCTTATGAGCTGTGCGAGAGAATTCAGCACAGTAAACATAATGCTCCCCTTCATTCTCCTTCCACCCCCAGTCTTCCACCAAGAAATCCTTTTGATAGGATTTTGGAGAGGTGCAAATTAGCCAACCTGCCACATTTTCCTGTTCAGGACTCCTGCACTCCATACGGTGGCTTCCTAACTCATTTTTCCCAGGCTTGGCACCATATAACATCAGACAGATGGATTCTGGAGATAATTATCATTGGTTATATGATAGATTCCTCTCCTCAGAAAAAAACCCAACAACAACAACAACAAACCTTCCCCATCCCATTGGGGATCCTTCTCACAAAAGCATGTTCAGACAAGAAATGGACTCCCTGCTCCATCTGGGAGCCATGGAATTGGCACCTCAAAGCACACAGGGAAAGGATTTTACTGAAGATATTTCCTCATCCTCAGAAAGAAAGGATGCTGGTGGCCCATACTGTATCTCAGATAGCTGAATGTCTTCATCCACCCCTAGAGGTTCAGAATGATCATCCTGGCCTCTATAATCATAGAACTGGAAAGGACCTTGTAAGGTCATCTAACAATATACACAAAGTTCAAAAATCAAATACTGCTAAGAGAGAGACACTTGCTGAAGCAAGAGATACAAGATACTGGTCATCTAGTCCAGTCCCTTGCACTCAGGATAGGACTAAGTATTATCTAAACCATCCCTGACAGGTAATCCCCTCACTAAACAAGGAGAACTGGTTCACAGCTCTCGATTTAAAGGAGGCTTACTTATTTCCACAAAGACATACACCCTGCACTCAAGAGATTCCTGAGATTTACTGTGGGCCACTACCAATACAGAGTACTCTCCTTCAACCTCTCCGTGGCACCAAGCATAGTGATAGCTCACCTGCATCAACAGGAGTCATCCATGTTCCCCTTCCTAACAACTAGTTGCTTATGGGGAAGACATATCACAAAGCATGGACAACACTCTGTCCCTACTCAGACTCCTACACTCCTTAGGACTTCAAGTAAACGTAGAAAAATTCATTTTAGTTCTCACACAGATTATTGACTTTATTGATGCAATTATAGATTCAATCAAAGCCAAAGCATGCCTAGTTCAGGACAGATTCCAGGATATGAAGGACCACTTTACTTAGTCTTGACTGAGCCCTTGGGCAATTTGTTCTAACCTGTCTCATCCTCCTGGTTCACAGGACCTTATATATCTGTGTTGCACTACAGGCTTAATTAAGGACTGTCAATATGCCAAACAGGCAAACTCTGGACAAACTGATCTCCTCTTCTTTCCCCAAGAGTTCTGAGTTCTCTCTTCTGATAGGATAACAGGGAGATGGTGTGTGGGTTGGGGGTGTGTATTTCCTTTGTCCCTTCCCCACCTACATAAAGACTGAATATAAATGTCTCCCTACTAGGGAGGAGAACGCATTAGGACAAACATGTAGCTCAGGGTACCTGGACCCATCAAGCATCCCAGTTGTGCGTAAACCTGTCCGGAGATGCATGCAGCAAACAAAGCCTGCAAATGATTTTGGACTTTGCACCCTCAAGTCATGTTGGACAACATGACAACAATTTACTATATTAACAAATGAGGGGGAGCAAGGGCCACCCCTCTTTGCAGAGATGCTGTCAATCTCAGAAAAGATAGGAGGAATAGGAAAAGGCCAACATGGTTCCTTCAGGCATTTTTTAATTACCTGAAAATAAAAAAAGAAATCCACAAAAAGTGGCAAAGTGAACAAATTGCTAAGGAGGAGTATGGGGGAAAAAAAGCACAAGCAAGTAGGGAGAAAATCAGAAAAGGCACAAAATGAGTTATTTTTATTGTGGGACATAAAAGGCAGTAAGAAGAGTTTCTTTAAATACATTAGGAGCAAGAGAAAGACGAAGGAAAGTGTAGGTCCTCTGCTTCGTGATGAAGAGCTAATAACTGAAATCATCAAGAAGTCTGAGGTGTTTAATACCTATTTTTCTTCAATCTTAACTAAAAAGGTTAATGGTGACCAGATACTCAACCCAATTAATATTAAAAACAAGGAAGAAGAAACACAAATCAAACCAGGGAAAGAACAAGCTAAAGTATGTTTAGATAAGTTAGGTGTATTCAAGTTGGCAGGGCCTGATGACATTCACCTTAAGATACTTGAGGAACTAGCTGAAGCAATCTTGGAATCATTAGCTATTATCTTTAAGAACTCATGGAGGGTGGGTGAGGTCCCAGGGGACTGAAGAAGGGCAAATACAGTAACCTATATTTAAAAAGAGGAAAAAGGAGGATCCAGGGAATTATAGACCAGTCAGCTTAACTTCAATACCAGGAAAGATACTGGGATAAATTATTAAATAATCAGTTTGTAAGCACCAAGAGGATAATAGGGTTATAAGGAATTGCCAGCATAGGTTTGTCAAAAGCTAATCATGCTAAACCAACCTAATTTCCTTCTTTGACACAGCACTAGCCTAGTGGATGGGGGAAAGCAGTGGACATGGTGTATCTTGATTTTAGTAAGGCTTTTGACAGAGTCCCACATGACATGTTCATAAGCAAACTAGGGAAATATAGTCTAGATGAAGTTATAATAAAATGGGTGCAGAACTGGTTGAAAGACTGTACTCAATGGTTCGCTGCCAAACAGTGGGAAGGTATCTAGTGGGGTCCCAGATGAGTCAGTCTTGTCTGGTACTATACAATATTATCATTAATGACTTGAAGAGTGGAGAGTATGCCCATAAAAGTTGTGAATGACACCAACTTGGGAAGGGGCTGCAAGCACTTTGGAGGATAGGATTAGAATTCAAAGTAACGCTGACAAATTGGAAATTGGTTTGAAATCAACAAGATATTCAATAAAGACAAGTGCAAAGAGCTACTCAGTTAAGAAGGAAAAATCAAATGTACAATTACAAAATGAGGAATAAGTGGCTAGGTGGTAGTATTGCTGAACAGCATCTGGGGTTATAGTGGATCACAAACTGATGCAGTTGCAAAAAAGGCTAATATTATCCTGGGATGTATTAATAGGAGTGCTGTATATAAGACATGTGAGGTAATTGTCGCACTTTACTCAGCACTGATGAGGCCTCAGCTGGAGTTTGGTGTCCAGATCTGGACACCACACTTTAGGAAAGAAGTGGGCAAACTGCAGAAAGTCCCAAGGAGAGCAACAAAAATGATAAAAGTTTTAGAAAACTGGACCTGTAAGAAAAGGTTAAAAAAATTGAGCCTATTTAGTCTCGAGAAAAGAAGACTGAAGGGAACAGACCTCCCAGGGAAGTTGTGGAATCCTCTTGAATGTGACTTCCTGACTGGCTGTGCCCGCAGGACCATTCCGTCATTTTGTGAGTCTGTATGCAAGTGTGCCCCATGCGATTTGGTTGTATAGAACACTGAGAGTGTTCAAAATTATAATTAAATAAAATGGTAAATACTAACAAATGCAGTGAGCCAAGTTCTGCCCAGTTACACCCATAACTGGCACTGGTGCAACCCCTGGGAATCACTGTGGCTGCATGGGTATACGCTGGGGCAGAATTCAGCCCAGTGAGTGTTACTAGGAACATATACCATCAGAATAAGGTGTTGACTGCCTGATTTTCATCAATCTGAAGACTGGGAGGTATGAGTATTTGTGCATCACTTTACCCATTCATTACTTCAACTGTGCATGGATCAAAACATCCTCCTCTGTGCACAATTGCCAGATTTCCAAATGCTGTCACACATATTTGTGTAAAACATAGGAGCGTAATTGTCCATACAAAGATGCATGTCGACATTAGGTCTCAGATCTATGAAAATCAAACCCTGGAAGTCAAAACAGTTTTCATATATCCAAATATTTATTTCATTTAAGCTGATGATTCCTTTCCCTTTGTGAAACTGCTCTGTGATTATTGGCCAGCTGCAGTTTTCTGGCTCCCTCTGTGGATTTTGGCTTCATAATTTGCTGAATTATCTCAGAGTTGAAGAAATGACTTATTTGCTGTGCCCATTTATTATCTCTGCCAGAATAAATGATTCAATAAAATAATAAAATCTGACAGAAGACAAGATGAATGTGCAAAGGAAATTTTTAAAAAAGCCAGTTCTCAAACTGGCAACAAACAGTAAAGACATCCTGGACAGATAACATTTATTTTGTACAGTACTCCAAATGTACATGATGCTATCTAGCAGGTCAGGTATATTAAACCAGTGGTTCTCAACTTTTCCAGACTCATGTACCCCTTTCAGGAGTCTGATTTGTTTTGCATATCCCAAGTTTCACCTCACTTCAAAACTACTTGCTTACAAAATCAGTCATAAAAATACGAAGGTGTCACAGCACTCTATTACTGAAAAATTGCTTACTTTCTCATTTTCTGTATGAAATTTTAGTTTGTACTGACTTCGTTAGTGCTTTTTATGTAGTGTGTTGTAAAACTAGGTAAATATCTAGATGACTTGATGTACCCGTGGAAGACCTCTGCATACCCCCAGAGGTACACATGCTCCTGGTTGAGAACCACTGTATTAAACCAAAGCTAACAACTAAGGTCCTAATCCAAAGTCTGATGAAATCAGTGGAAAGATTTCCACTGATTTCAATGGATTTTGGACTCAGCCCTAGATCCTTAACTAAAGAGCTTGCAAACTAAATGAAATACAGACAGTGAAGATAACCGTCAGAGAGTGCTATGTGGACATGACACTCCTTCACAAAACAGGTATGTTGTCAAAAGATATTTTAAAATTTTAACTTTAACATTTTGGAACAAAGGAAGCATTTAAATTCACAAGCACACATCAGAACTCTGAGGCAAAGTGCTTCTATGCTGATAAGACAGAAATAACATACTAGGCACAACTGACATATTAATTTATTGCTCCCTGGGTATTCCTGGCTTCACTATAGCTGGTATATATACCCCTTTGATTATAACTGAAAGCAATACATTCTTCACCAAGGCAGAAAGTGATAGATGCTCTGTTAACAAACTGAAACATGGTGTAATTTTACTGCCATAAATATATCTCTAGTCCAGTATATGGTAAGAATAGTTGTCGGATACTTTTAGTTGTTTCAATGTAATTAGGCCCTTCCTACACAGAAATCTTTTAAAACAATGATTCTTTTATAATTAACATTTAGGGGAGTCTTCGCTGTCAATTTTTACATAGGGAAGTCCTTTTTCTTTCCACTGATATAAAGGTAGCAAAGAAAAGTTTTCCTTGCAGAGAAAGTTGTACAGGGGCCATAAAGTTGTGTGTCTCAGTGGCTGGGCACCTCAAAAAATGGACAAGAAACTGTCACTCTCTACCCCTTCCTGGGCATACAACTTGTTCAACACTGGTGTCTCTGGTTCCTAGTGCAGCCGTCTTCCCCTCTAATCTTCCCCTCAGCCTGTCTGTGTATATTGGGTGAGCCGGACTGCTTTTCCTAACTCTGTTTTGAGTGCCAGGCACAACTCTTCAAAACCCACTGATTGATTGTGCTGCTTACATCTAGGTTTCAGAAAATACTAAACTTTCATTTAACCAAAGTAAACTTAACAGCAGCATTCAGTACCCTTTTAATTCTGACTCCTACAGAGAAAGCCTAATTTTGTAAGAGCCTGGCAATGCTCTCCTGCCTGATCACAGCTCTCTGAACCCCTGTGTGATTCTGCTCCTCAGGAACCAACTGATGACCCTTCAGATTCAACCTCCCCTAAATTCCAAGCAGCCTGGGTAGAACTTCCATGCAGGGGTCCAAGTTCTGTGTCTCCATACACCCATCAGTGTGTTCTTTTTGGCCTTCATTCAACAACTTACCCCAACATACAATTTTCCTTAACACTTATTCTGAAACAATATCTTATGCCATACAGTTTCATCTTAGCATATAGACCCTTCTCCACAAGTACATATGGGGTTAATACATAAACAGTGGGGAGAAAGGAACTCAGAGAATTTAAATTTGTGGCTCTGCCTTGGTGGAATAAAGAAACAGGCTCACTAATTGAACCCAGTATATACTCTGCCATGGAAGCCCTGAGATTACAAACAAAGCGCAGGGGAATATTTCCAAACAAATGTAGACAGTCCATTACCAAGTGCAGAATACACGGGCTGAGTCATATTGGCAGAGCAATGTGAGGAAGTTTGTATTGATACTTATTGCTCTATACAGAACCTGTTGTGTGTGTAAAGTGGAGATTTGAGATTATGCATCTGTTAATCTTTCATTTCATCTTTCATGGGTATTAAAGTAACTTCAGAAATGTACTGGATTGATAAAGATTTTGGACCAAATTCTGCTCCCTTGAGTCCAGTGGGGTTGCAAAGGGGCAACTAATGAAATAATTCGGTCCACAGTTCCCATTGAATGAAATATCCATAGGTATTTCATAGAAAGTGTTTTAAAGCTTTTTAATTAGATATAATTTTCCATCTTTTTTCCTTCTTACTGCTTGTGATGGTTAGCCGGAATGCTTGTATCTCTTGCTTCGGCAAGTGTCTTTCTCTTAGCAGTATTTGATTTTTGAACTTTGTGTATATTGTTAGATAGTAGTTAACAATTAGTATAGTGTAGTTTGGTATACGTTTCATTTGGGCTTATCCCCCTCACCCCCCTTTTTTTGTTTCTCCAGTACCGGGGTATGCCTCGGTCCCCGGCTTTAAGCCCTGTGTGGCATGTGCCAAGTCTATGCCCAGAGGAAAAGCCACCAAAAAGACCACTGCAAGATCTGCAGGGGATTCCGTCCGAGGACTCAGAATGCGAGGGATCAGCGCCTCAGATCCTTCTGATGGAGGCTGCTCTCCGTCTGCAATTGGACCTTGGATCAGCAGAGCCGACACTGAGCACCTCGTCCTTGGTGCGCGGTGCACAGTGCGCCAACACTGGTGGCACATGAGTCAGCCCTGAGGAAGGACTCCACCAGAGACCCTAGGCATCCTATAAGCTCCGCTCATAGGGTTCCATGCATGTCAGTGGGCAGCACCATTCCCAGTTCCCGGTTCCCTGCATCCCCTACATCCAGACCGACACATAAGGAGCCGGCTACCATGAGACCCACATTGAGTCATGTGAGTTCGGCTCGTTGAGTCTGGGCCCACAATACTCCCCTATCTGGGAGAGCTGCGACTTACAGTTGCCATCCATGCTGGAGGCATTTGAGGCAGCCAAGTATCTCATCGCCCTCATGGCACTGCCTTCCCCTCCAAGGCGGGACAGGTCTCCTACATTGGTCTCAGCAGCACCTGTGAGACCCTTGGTGCCATCCGGAGCAAGACTGGGATGAGGCCATGCTAGTCATTGTCCCCTTGGCAATGATCGCCAATGCCCTTCACTAGTGCTCACATAGGGGAGCCACACCGGTCCCCGAGTTCCTGGCACCAGTTTCCTGCACTGATGGGCACTGCTTCTCCATGGTCTTCCTACAAGGAGTCCTCGTAGTCAGAAGTGGAGTTCTACCAGTCTAGGAGAAGCAGGAGATCCAGGTCGGCCAGGTGCAGACAGCAGCCTCATCTGGGACCGTGACCCGTTCAGTGGCAGGCTCCTGCCCAGTGGCCATTCTGGACCCCCTGGACATTCCACCAGGGCCAGGGTAAGAGTCAGAGGTCCTACTCCAGGTCTGCATTGGTGGCCTCAGCCTCATATGTACCTCTGGCATATTACCAGGACCAAGCGATTGTGCCAGCACCGACCATACTGGCCCAGGCACCGATAGCGTCGGCACCTACTGCACCAGCTGTGGCACCAACCACACCGGAAGACCGGGTGCTGAGAGATCCCCTTGGTGCCGAAGGAGGGACCAGTGCCTGCTCTCAGCTAGGGCCTCATCCTTGCCTGATGAGGCGGTGGTGGGAACGTCGATGGCACCTTCCCTTCAGGACAGCAAAGGGCTCCAGCAACTACTGAGGAGGGTGGCGCAGAATCTGGGGGTCCAGGTGGAGAAGGTCATTGAGATCAGATCCATGGTGGACATCCTTGCCCCCTCTGGTCCCTCCCGTATTGCTCTACCACTTATCAAAACTATTAATGATGCCCCCAAAACATTGTGGCAGACTCCCACCTCCTTACTACCAATGGCAAAGAGGAATGAACGAAAGTACTTGGTTCCCTCTCAGGTTCGAGCACCTCGATACTTATCCTCTGCCAGACTCCTTTGTGGTAGTCGCGGTAAATGAGCAGGAACACCAAGGCTACCGGGGCCCTCCCCAAAAAAACGTGAGGCTAAAAAGCTGGACCTCTTTGGGAGGAAAATCTACTTCACTGGAGGGCTCCCGTTCCGAATATCCAACCATCAGGCCATCCTTAGCAGGTATAATTACAACTCCTGCAGAGCGATGGCAAAACCTACAGAGCTGTTGCCAGAGGACTCCAGGGTAGTTTTCCTCCTTAGTAGAGGAGGGCAGGCTCATTGCCCAAGCTTCACCACAAGCTGCCCTTGATGTCGTGGATGTGGCCACCCACACTGTGGCCTTGGGGATAGCCATGGGAAGGAGCTCCTGGCTACAGGTCTCAGGGCTCCCATACGATGTACAATAAACTATTCAGGACCTCACCTTCAAAGGCTTGGCTCTCTTTTCAAAAAAAACTGACTCACAACTTCATAGCCTTAAAGACTTGAGGGCCACCCTCAAGTCCTTTGGCCTCCACACTCTGGCTACCAAATGGAAACATTTTAAGTCCCTTCATCAGGCCAGGGTTCTGGTCAAGACAAATCGTTCTCTGGCCAGAAGTATAAGTTTTTAAGGTGCACCGAGGGGTGACGCACCAGTCTGAACTGTGGATCCATCCTGTCTCACCTTCTTGTGCCAACTGTCCCCTTTCTACCCTGGGTACTCTGCATGGTAGAAAGGGGATATTCCCTCCAGTTCTCCCTCTCTTCCACCCCCCTGCCCCATCTCTCTTCAGGGACGCTTCTCACAAGCAACATCTTGTGTAGGAGGTGCACTCGCTCCTAATGCTGAGGGAAGTGGAAAACGTTCCTCAGGAGCTGAAGAGCAGGGGGTTCTATTCTCAGTATTTCCTAATTCCGAAAGCCAAAGGCAGCCTCAGGCCTACCCTAGACCTGTGAGATCTCAACAAGTTTGAAACTGAAGTTCTGCATGGTCTCTTTGGCTTCCATTATCCCTTTCTTGGATCCGGGGGACTGATATACCGCCATCGATTTGAAGGGGGCTTACTTTCAATAACGCCATCTCACAGAAGGTACCTTGGGTTCATGGTGAACCACAATTATCAGTTCACAGGCCTTTCGTTCGTCCTGTCAGCAGCTCCTCGAGTATTTATCAAGTGCATGGCAGTTGTCACTACATTCCTATGCCAGCATCAGGTACAGGTGTTTCCATACCTTGACATCTAGCTAATCAAGGGCCGCTCTAGGGCTCAAGTGGAGGCACAAGTGAGTTTCATAAGGGCTACTTTCGATGACCTGGGTCTTTGACTGAATGTACAGAAGTCAACCCTAACCCCCATTCAGTGGATAGTGTTTATGGGGTATTATTGGACTCTACACAGGGGAGGGTGTATCTCCCGGAGTTATATTTCTGGTCTCTGTGTGACATCAAATGAAGTCTTAGGCAGTTCCCCACTACCACAGCAAGGAATTGCCTGAAGCTTCTGGGACACATGGCCACTTGCACCTATGTAGTGCACCACACCAGACAGAGACTCCAGCCTCTTCAGGCATTGCTGATGTAGGTGTACCAGCCAGTTCAGGACAGTCTAGATAAGATCATCACTCTTCCTCATCCGGTCCTCGACTCCCTCATATGGTGGCTCAACCTGCAGGAGGTGTGTGGGGATGCTCCCTTTGCCAGACCACAACCAACCCTCTTGCTGGTGACGTATGCATCCGTGTTGGGGTGGGGTGCCCACCTGGGAGACCTCAGGACTCAGGGCCTCTGGTCCCAAGCAGAGCTCTCACTTCACATCAACGTCAGAGAGCTGAGAGCAGTCCATCTGGCATGCCAGACATTCCAAGTTCATTTGGAAAGGAAATGTGTGTTGGTCATGACGGACAATACAACAGCAATGTTTTATAACAGACAGGGGGTGCACACTCCTCTCCCCTGTGCCAGGAAGCCCTCAGACTGGGATTTATGTATATATCACTCAATAAACATGGAGGCGTCATACCTCCCCAGAATACAAAACGAATCAGTGGACTATCTAAGCAGGTCTTTTCACGGCCATGAATGGTCCCTACGCCCTTATGTCATGATAACCATCTTCCAACAGTGGGGTTTCCCCATATAGACTTGTTCACCGTGCAACACAACAGGAAGTGCCTATAATTCTGCTCCTTCCTGAATCACAGCCCGGGCTCCATCGCAGATACGTTCCTTCTTCCCTGGAAGGGACATCTCTTGTACGCATTTCCTCCCATACATCTCATTCACAAGGTGCTTCTTGAAGTTCAAAAGGATGAGGCCTCGGTAATATTTATAGCTCCAGCCTGGCTCCGCCAGCACTGGTACACATCTCCCCTGGAAATGTCTGTGGACAACCCAATCACCTTACCACTCTTCCCAGATGTGATAACTCAGGATCACCGCCATCTCTCTGACCCGAACCTCTAGTTGCTTCACCTCATGGCATGAAGCTGCATGGTTGAACCCAATGGAGCTCGCCTGTTTAGGTCCAGTCAGGGATGTGCTCCTGGGTAGTAGGAAACCCTCCACTAGGGCTACCTACCTAGCCAAATGGAAAAGATTTACAATTTGGTCATTCCAATATCTCATCTCCAACGTGTTCGTCAATACCCATGATATTAGACTACCTCCTCCATTTCAAACAGCAAGGGCTTTCCATATAATCAATAAAGGCAAAGGTGCCAACTTTTCCCAGTGCTGGTGGGTGCTTGACCCCCCCAACTCCATCCCTGCCCCACCCCCTTCCATCCCACCCCATCCCATTCCAACACCTTACCCAAAGTCTCCTCCCCAACTCCACCCCTTCCCTACCCCTATTGGACCCCTTCCCCAAATCCCTGCCTTGGCCCCACCTCTTCCCCAAGCATGCTGTGTTCCCCCTACTTCCCCCACCATCTAGCTCTTGCTGCCACGAAACAGCTGTTTAATGGCTGGAGCTAGGGGGAGAAGTGGGGAAGGTGCACTCAGGGAAGGAGGCATAGCGGAGGTGAGCTGAGGTGGGGCAGGGAGCTGCCAATTTCTTGTCAATGAGTGTTCCATCCCCGGATCATGCATGGAGTCAGTGCCTATGAATAAAGGTGCAGCTTGCCACCATCTTTGCCTTCCACCAAAGTGTAGAGGATCGAGGGTCTTTGCCAACTCCTTGGTGAGTCGTTTCCTAAAAAGACTATACCTTCATGTACGACAGCCGATCCCAGCCTGAGACCTTAACTTTCCAGGTTAATGGGGCCACCCTTTGAACGCTTGGTGACATGTTCTTTGCTGTACCTCTCATATAAGGTGGCATTCCTGGTAGAGATAACATTGGCCAGGAGGTTGTCTGAGCTCAAGGTCCTAACATCTTAGCCTCCTTACACCGTGTTCTTTAAGGACAAATTCCAATTCAGACCACATCCCGCTTTTCTCCCCAAGGTTGTCTCCCAGTTCCAGGTTAACCAGGATATCTTCCTTCCAGTTTTCTACCCTAAGTCTCACGCAAGCAGCAGGGAGCAAAAACTTCATTCATTGGATGTTCAGGCATTAGCTTTCTATATCAAGTTCATGAAACCGTTTCAAAAGTCCATTCAGCTGTTTGACGCAGTAGCAGACAGAATGAAGAGGCTTCCAGTCTCCTCCCAAAGGAATTTGTCATGGATCACATCCTGTATCTGGCCATGCTCTGATCTGGCGAAGATACCAGCTCCTCCACTTACAGCACACTCCACAAGGGTGCAAGCATCATCAGCGGCTTTCCTTGCCCCTTGTTCCAACCCAAGAGATCTGCAGAGCTGCGACTTGGTCATCTATACATACTTTTACCTTGCATTACGCTATTGTAGACCAAAAGCATAATGGGGAAAAATGATCTCAGGTAAATTGTACTTCTTTTGGCTTATTTTGCTTTATACTCCATTTTGCTGGCTTTGAATTAGTAAAAAGAATTTGTAGCCTTGAATTAGTAAGAAGAAATTGTTCTGAGTTTAGTCTTTGCTAATTATGTTAATGATTGTTCTTAGAAGAATAGAGGTTTTATAGCTGTAATTATTGCATTATTTACTGTTTGGTGTGTGAGTGAAGAATGTATGGTATACTGATTAACTGAGAAAAGACAGCTGGGCCAGATGCTCAAGAGGAGAGTGGAGGAGTCAAGAGGCACCAATTTTGTTCTCAGAATCACCCGGAAGGCAGATTGCTGACTCTAAAGCAAAGGCATATACCCCAGGGACAAGATAAGAAAGAGCTGCAGATCCTCCTGGTAACAATTCAAAATAATGCTAATTTAAGAACAACCTTGAATACCTCGTGATTGACAGCTCCGGTGTGACACAGTAAGGTCCATAGGCTTGCATGGAAACTTATTACTATAAAAGAAGGTTGTATTGCCATGGGACTTTGGGTTCATTCTGCATCAACATCGGAGCTTTGAACACGTTTGACAGAGATCCAGCTCCTCTCCCTTGTTCTGCAGTTTCAGCTGGCCACTGGAACTGACCAAGCAACACTGAAGACTAGTAACTATAAGATCCA
Organism: Chelonoidis abingdonii; assembly: GCF_003597395.2. Lineage (NCBI taxonomy): Eukaryota > Metazoa > Chordata > Testudines > Testudinidae > Chelonoidis > Chelonoidis abingdonii. The sequence continues at coordinate 12,546,968 of NC_133783.1, read as the reverse complement.
ACTGCAGAACCTTGTGGGGGTGTGTGTGTGTGTGTGAATGAAAGCATATGCTGATTTTAATACTTAAATTGTACCTTCAGTAAAGGCAGCATATTGCTTTATCCCCTTGAAAAAGATCCCATGTGCTTCTTATAAGCATAACACTATTATCCAGCAGGCTAGAGACGATGCAGCTTTTGGGAGGGTGGTGCTTCAGACAGCGAACCTTTGAGCTCCGACCCTGCCTCCAAAACCTAGGCTTGGTAATCACCTAATTGGAATTGACATGAACAATCACTCGAAGAAGAAAAAATGGTTACCTACCTTCTCAAACTGTTGTTGTTTGAGATGTGTTGCTCACGTCCATTACAATACTTACCAGGCTACTCCTCTGTCAAAGCAATCCAGCAAGAAGAAACTGAAGTGGCGGCAGGTCAGCAGGGCCCTATTTTCAGCACAATGAAAGCATAACCCCAGGGGGCGCCCGGGCTGACCTGATGGCTAGGGGGAATGCTGGGGAAAAACCTTCCAGCTGCTGTACACATGGCATGCACACAGCGAATTGGAATGGACATGAGCAACACATCTCGAAGAACACCAGTTATGTAAATTAAGGTAAGTAACCCTTTTTTTCCTGTTACTTGGATCATTACATTTTTTTCTTCAAACCCACTGTTTTCCAAGGTGAAAGGAGTAGAGCCTCCTGCTTGATTTGATGTTGCCATCTATTTAGTTTATTTGGCAAAGGAGAAAAGAGAAAGGGCTGGGGGTTTATGCTCCTGGAATCTGAGTCATTATGTCCATGAGTAGAGGTTACATAAACCTGATAGATTAGAACAAGATTTAGTTGCAAACACCATTATTGGACTTCAATCTGTCACAGAGTCAACCCTGCAGATTATTGCAGACAGAGCCAGCATGGAGCTCAGATTCCATCCTACTGAACTATCTTTGGCAGGGTATGAGCCTGATACATCACTATATTCCTTGCTCTGTTTTTTGTTCAAACCGTCTGTACTATTTTATAGCTCTAATTTCTCCAACTCATATCTAACATATACTACCATTACTCTGCCTTTGCAAACGTAAACTGCTACCCAGACATACTGGCTGTATAGCATTTATTCTGTATTTCATCCGAGAAGAGGCCATTCCTCTAAATGTACTGTTGGCTAAATTATTTGGAAATATTCCATGTCAAAGAAGTAAACAGAACCCTCATTAGGGCTGCGCACATATATATTTTTCAAAGCACACTATTATACTAAACAGTGCTTCAAGGCTGCAGTGCTTACACCAAGTTAAGGTTAACTAAACCCATACCTCTTTTTTTCAGTCATTATCCCACATTTTACAGATTGGAGCTGAGGCACTGAAAGACTAAGCCCAAAAATGTCAAGTGTCCACTTCCCAAGGGAAGATTGAGGGCAACATTCTCCTCTCAGTTACATTGGAGCAACCTCCTTGAATTCAGTGGCGTTGCATCAGTGTAGCTGAGAAGAGAATTTGACCCTGTGTTTTTGAAGCTGAAGAACATGGGTCTAGAGGTGTTTTTCCTTCCAGGGTGAAAAATATTTTTGGTACCCCACAAACAGCCAAATAAAAACAATCAAACAAACAAAAAGAAACTAGCAGAGTGATTTGGCAACTTCCCTGATACCTGTCTTTAAGGTCAGTCCTGTACCTAGGGCCTGATTTTTCAGAGTATTTAGCATATTCATAGTATGTTATTGTAAGGAGGCGCCCTGGCTCCCCGCTGCACCTGAGGGAGAAGAGCTAGAGCAGGCACCTCCGTGGGCGGAGCCAGTACTGCCTGTTCCCACCCCCCGGAAGTTAAGGGGCGGGACAGGAAGTATAAAAGCCAGGGCCCAGAGCTCAGTTGAGCCCAGGACGCTGAAGAGCACAGACGTGGAGGCCCGACCTCCCGCTCGGCCCAGCTTGCCTTGTGCTCACTATCCAGAGGAGCGCTGGCCGGCCTTGCCGCTGGCCCGGTATCCAGAGGAGCGCTGGCCGGACCTACCTCGGGCCCAGTATCCAGAGGAGCGCTGGTCGGACCTGCCCTGTGCCGGGTATCATGAGGACCCTCAGCCTGAACTACCCTGCGCCCACTGGCCGGAGGAGCCGCCAGAGCCTGCTCTCCCCTAGTTCTGCGAGGAACCTATGGTCTGGGACCCACCGGACTGTGCTGACGGAGGACAGGTACCAGGGGAGGGGGAAGTTGGAAGTAGCCCGGGGGCGGCTGACGACAGTCAGGCCGCAGAAGGCCCCGAGCCTATGGCCGTGTGTATCGGCCAGGATCCCCACTGACCACCCTGTCAGTGTGTTTCGGTTGGGAGCCCTACTGATCACCCTGTCAGTGTGTTTCGGTCCGGATCCCCACTGACCGCCTTAGCGGCGACCGCCGCTACCAGGGCCCCGGGCTGGAACGCAGAGGAGTGGGTGGGCCTGCGTTCCCCCTGCCACCCGTAACCGGGTGGCAGAATTCCCCTTCACCCAGAACCCCTGAGCTGTGTTACAGTTGTTGGATGCCCCGCCCTGCCTGAGGGCCAGGGCCCCTAGACTTTGCTATTGCTCTGCCCTGCCCCAAAGGGCCAGGCCTGAACTGTTTGGTGCCCCGCCCTGCCTAAGGGCCAGTGCCTATAGACTTTGCTTGCTCAGCCCTGTGACCAGGAGCTGCGCCTGAACTGTTTGTTGCCCGCCCTGCCTAAGGGTCAGGGCCCATAGCCCTCATCTGCTCGGCCCTTGAGTACAGGACCGGCGTGGAACCCGTCCCGCTGCCTAGAAGGAGGCGCCCTGGCTCCCCGCCGCACCTGAGGGGGATGAGGCCTGAACTAACGGGCTTACAGTTATATGTTCAGAGCATAACTCCAATTGACTTCAGTTGCACCTGTGAGTGCTCCATACTGCTGCAACTCATGTTACAGTGTATTAATCTGGGCATGCAGAAAATTGAAGACTAAACAATTAGCAGCCACCTATGAAAAGTTTGGTTAAAATGGCTTCCCCAGCATTACACAGGAACTTTGTGGAAGAGGCCAGAATAGAATATGATGCTCCAGAATGGCAGTCAACTTCTTCAGCCAGGAGACTCTCCTTTTTTCTTTCTGCAGCCCCCTGCCTCATTCACTACACACCTTCCAACTTCTGCACCAAATAAGGCAGGGGTCCTATAGACCAGGGGTCAGCAACCTTTCAGAAGTGGTGTGCTGAGTATTCATTTGTTCACTCTAATTTAAGGTTTCGTGTGCCAGTAATACATTTTAACATTTTTAGAAGGTTTCTTTCTATAAGTCTATAATATAGAACTAAACTATTGTTGTATGTAAAGTACAGAAGGTTTTTAAAATATTTAGGAAGCTTCATTTAAAATTAAATTGAAATGCAGAGCCTCCTGGACCGGTAGCCAGGACCCAGGCAGTGTGTGTGCCACTGAAAATCAGCTTATGTGCTGCTTTCAGTCTGCGTGCCATAGGTTGCCTACCCCTGCTATAGACAATAGTGTTGTATACTATAGAACTCTGATTCCCATCCAAACTGTTGAGCAAATAAGGCCAGGGTCATGTGGAAAAAATAGTGTGCACTCATGTAACAAAAGACTATATAATAGTACATTGGGAAATAGACATTGAATTAAGGTTACACAGGCATCTTTAAATCTGGCATGTCCTTATTTTTATGCTTGATTTCACAACCTTATTTTTATTTTTGGTAGGATTTTTTTATTTAATTTCCTCAGTTTTTTTTAAAGATGAACTGAAATTCCATCCATTTTGGAACCAAATTAACCTCCAGCTTGGGTCATCAGAAAGGTTCAGGCCTTTTAGCTCCACAGCACAGACGTCCATCACTTGAGATAGCTGCCTACTATTGCCACCAATTCGTGAGTTGTCTTCTGTGGAGCAGCCACTACAGGGGAGGATGAGACATATACACGCTTTGCCTGTGGGTTTCACAGCTAATTGCTAGACAGAAGAGCAATGCTGTGACTCAGGAATCCCGGTTTCAGTTCTAGGTTCTGGAAAGGAGTGTTCTCTAGTGTTTATAGACCTTTCTGCTCCTGTTCATCTAGCCTGCCCCATCCCATGCTGCTGTTATCCCCACCTACTCCTGTCCTGTTATCTTCAGGTACTATCCACTGTCCCCAGCTTCTGTACCTGTTTCTGTCAGCATATCCTTGTCCCTCACCTATTTCTCCCCTCTCTGCATTTAAAGCAGGCTGCATCCTCCTTCTCCTCCATGCTGCTTGAGTACCAGCAGGGGGAGCACTGAGAGCACAGAAGACAGTTTCCCTAGTCTGTTCTGGTGCCTGACACTACAGCAGCATGTGGAAAATCCAGGGGATTCATGGATTCCAAGCCCAGAAGGGATCATTGTGATCATCTTGACGGACCTCCTGTATAACTCAGGCTGTAGGACTTCCCTAAATTAATTCCTGTTTGAACTAGAGCAGATCTTTGAGAAGATCTTTTAGAAAAACATTCAGTCTTGTTTTAAAAAGTGATGGTGATGGAAAATCTGCCAAGATCCTTCGTAAATTGTTTCAGTGGTTAATTACTCTATTAAAATTTGCATCTTATTTCACTGGTCTACAATTTTTGAGAAGTCGTCTGCTTCAGAGATAAAATGTGGTATTTATTATGTATTTTGATGTGCTGAATTCAAATATGACAATTAAAACAACTGATTGGCTACTGTTTCTAAGATATTTAAGTTTTTACATTTTATGTCTATGAATATTGTGTAGATAGTGGAGTTTTAATCATAAATTGTAAACCTAGGTCTTTTCATGTGTTTATGGTTGCTTTACATGATAAGATTTCACCTGTCCTGTTTATGTAACACTTTAAAAATCAGCAAAAGGGTTATATAAATAAAATTTATTATGAAACAAAAGGCAAAAAACTATTATGTACATAGTTTAGTCCTATTCAGTGTCTACTCGGCGCTTCTTGGCTTGTCTCTTGTATTCATTAAATGGAGCATCTCTTGTCACTGTCCAGCAATAGTCTGCAAGCATTGATGGGCTCCATTTGCCCTGATAGCGTTTCTCCATTGTTGCAATGTCCTGGTGAAATCGCTCGCCGTGCTCGTCGCTCACTGCTCCGCAGTTCGGTGGAAAAAAATCTAGATGAGAGTGCAAAAAATGTATCTTTAGTGACATGTTGCAACCAAGGCTTTTGTATGCCTTGAGGAGGTTTTCCACCAACAACCTGTAGTTGTCTGCCTTGTTGTTTCCGAGAAAATGTATTGCCACTAACTGGAAGGCTTTCCATGCCATCTTTTCCTTGCCACGCAGTGCATGGTCAAATGCATCATCTCGAAGAAGTTCACGAATCTGAGGACCAACAAAGACACCTTCCTTTATCTTAGCTTCACTTAACCTTGGAAATTTTCCACGGAGGTACTTGAAAGCTGCTTGTGTTTTGTCAATGGCCTTGACAAAGTTCTTCATCAGACCCAGCTTGATGTGTAAGGGTGGTAACAAAATCTTCCTTGATTCAACAAGTGGTGGATGCTGAACACTTTTCCTCCCAGGCTCCAATGACTGTCGGAGTGGCCAATCTTTCTTGATGTAGTGGGAATCTCTTGCACGACTATCCCATTCGCAGAGAAAACAGCAGTACTTTGTGTATCCAGTCTGCAGACCAAGCAAGAGAGCAACAACCTTCAAATCGCCACAAAGCTGCCACTGATGTTGGTCATAGTTTATGCACCTCAAAAGTTGTTTCATGTTGTCATAGGTTTCCTTCATATGGACTGCATGACCAACTGGAATTGATGGCAAAACATTGCCATTATGCAGCAAAACAGCTTTAAGACTAGTCTTCGATGAATCAATGAACAGTCTCCACTCATCTGGATCGTGAACGATGTTGAGGGCTGCCATCACACCATCGATGTTGTTGCAGGCTACAAGATCACCTTCCATGAAGAAGAATGGGACAAGATCCTTTTGACGGTCACGGAACATGGAAACCCTAACATCACCTGCCAGGAGATTCCACTGCTGTAGTCTGGAGCCCAACAGCTAGACTAGAGCCAATCAACAATTTTAAGCATCATTTTCATTCTCAGTGACCCAGAATTAGTAAAGTTTGACTACATTTATTTCATAAGCATTTTGGCTGTAGAGCAGTGTTTCCAATCGGAATTTGCTGAGCTTCATCTTTCATCCATTGGACTTTGTTGTACTTTTGTCTGCTAGACTGAAGAGCCTATTATCAAATATTTTTCCCACATAAGTAATTATAAACTGTGATCAAATCACCCCTTACCCTTCTCTTTGTTAAGCTAAATAGATAGACTCAAGGAGATCAATCAGTGTAAGCCACATTTTCTAATCTTTTAATCATTCTCATGGGTCTTCTCTGAATCCACTCCAATTTGTCAACATCCTTGAATTGTGAACACCAGAACTGGACATGGTATTCCAGTAGTGACAGCAGAAGTGCTAAGTACAGAGGTAATATTATCTCTCTACCACTACTTGAAATTCACCTGTTCATATATCCCAGGATCGCATTAGTTCATTTGGCCACAATGTTGCACTAGTTGCTCATGTTCAGCTGATTATCCTCAAAGTTCCCCAAGACTTTATCAGAGGCCCTGCTTCCCAGATTAGAGTCCCTCATTCTATAAATATGGTCTACACTCTTTGTCCCTAGATGTATAACTTTAGATTTGGTCACATTGTGCATATTGCTTGCTTGCATCTAGTTTATCAGGAAATCCAGATCTTTCTGTTTTCATGATTTTACCACTCTACCAATCTTTGCAGAGCAATGATTTTAGGTTTTCTTCCAAGTCATGAATAAACTGTTAACTAGTATAAGGCCAAGAACTGATTCCCACTAGATACACACCTGTTCAATGATGATTCCCTATCAGTTAGCTAGTTTTAAATCCATTTAATATGTGTCACATTAATTTTGTAGCATTCCAGATTTTTAATCAAAATGTCCTGAAGTGTATGGATGGACCATGTGTAGGCTAATTAGTACCTAGGAGCTGGGTGGGAATGGAGCATGCTCAATGCATATGGAATCTTTGAAAAATTATGTTCTCAGTCTTTATAACAAACTGTGATTTTTCAGAAGCTATAATATGGCCACGTTTGGGTGGAATTTCACAGGACCAGCATTTCTGACAACAAGGTAACCATCCCTCCCAGCCACATTTCATGTCCCTGCTCTAAAACATAGAGATGCTAGAGTTTCTCAGTGAAACCATTGGACAAATTCAAATTATTTTAACATGGGGAAGACACCATATTTTCCCCTTACCTTGTTCTAGAACATGGCTGAATTGTGTTTGCTGAAACTTAATAATAACAATAATATAGGAGCCTGAGGCACACACCAAGCATGGCAAATTTCAGCCTGAACAGTTAAATTTTGGTAAAGCTATAAGTAATTAAAAACAGGGCCTTACAATGAAAAGTGTTAGGCAACCTTAACTAAAGGCATTGCTAGGAGTGCTACCTTTGAGCCAAATTCAGTTATTAGTCACATGCATACAGCTCTTATTGACTTCAAGATGAGTCTTGTTTACACATCCATGGGCAGAATCTGGCCATCTGCTGTTAAAAGAGAAAAATGAAGACATGCATGTAGACATGGGAGTTTGATTTCAGTCAGCCATGCCCACTGTACTCACAAAGCACTTAATACTGCTTTCCACCTCCCTACCTCATTGCTTGTGACAGCAGCATCACTGCACAACCTTTTCCTTATGCTTTTCTTCCTCTGGTAGTTAGGGCCTAATCCAACTCGTATTGAAGTCAGTGGGAGTTTTGCCATTTACGTCATTGAGATCAGGAGCAGGTCCCTGGAGTCAATGTCTTTCCAACACACTCTGTAAATATGATGGGGAATATACTCCTTACTCTTACCTCCAAAATCATACTTAATGTCTCTTTTATTATTTATTGTTATTATTTTATGCAATGGGGTCCAGAGACAGAAAACATTTCCTGAATCACAACTTTAAGAAAAGAAATTCAAGAGATTTATGATGTGCATTAATGTGTGTTATCGAAAGAAGCCCAATCCCCGTTTTGCGGGAACGTCTTGGTGTACAAGACGTAAATAATGAAGAATTTTTAAGGTGCTCTTGAGATGTGTAATTTTTTTTTTTCATTTTTTAGATAAGAGTTTTCCAAATTGTGCTCTTTTGAGCACTAACTGGTCACATGGTGCTGACTAACCTGATTTCCACTTGAGAGAAACAAAACAGATGGAGGGTGGCAATGAAACGAAGAGCAAAAGTAGACAGTGTGATTAATGTCTCAAAAAGGACAAAATACTTATTGCACTAACGGCGGCTTAAAAATACCTAAATACTGTAATACTGTCCTAATATTTTTCCATGCAAACTATTGCTGTGTTTGCTACAGGAACATTATGCAATTGTGGATGGGAGGGCAGACAGTCTGGCGATGGTGCATGGGAGGGGAAGAGATCTGGGTGACGGTGAAATGAGGGAGGAGATGGCCATGAGACAATCTCTCGATTAAGATGTGCTTCACACTAGGAAATATTTGGTTTATACAAAAACTCGATTAAAAAGAAAATGTAAACAAGAGCATGTTGTAATCAACCGTTTTCCCATTTGCTTGGTGAAAAATCAGCTGCACTCCCTTGTAATTTGCTAAATCTTTGAAATGTTTACCCTACAAGATTAACTGAATCAGCAGCCCCAGTGCATAGGCTGAATAGAAGCAGAAGAACTGGTCTGCTTAGCTGGAAAAGCTGCTTTTAAATCCAGGGTGATAGAGGAAGAAGATGACATAGCTCAAAAATACCAGTCTCCACAGTACTAAAAAGCCTGAAGGCTTTCAGAAAGATTAATTTCCCAAAGAAAAGAACACCACACCCATGCTGCTCATTGAAAGAAGTGATGATAATTCTGTTATAACATTATTCCCAGGGAAGCTGAATCTATAAAGCATGCCAGAATTCAGTAATGACTTTATGGAACCAACAGATGAAAAAAAGACCACAGGAATCATCTACCTTCTTTGTTCACAGAAAAATAAAATTATAGAATAGAGGCTTAGTTCATAGATTGTAGTTGAAATAATTAGGCCATCTAACCAGCAGTCTTCTTCTCCCGGAAGGAAGAAATGAAAAAGTAACTGTGCTGCTGCTTTTTAGGTGAAAATGCCCAAAATGAGTCTGACAAACTGTTCTATGCAATCACGCTTCAGAGCTAAACGCGCTAAATCTTGCAAGGCATAAATGCAAACAAATCTTTGCATGTTACAAATTAGTTTTCTTTTACTATTGACCTTCCTTATACCTGATATGTTTGAGTGCTTATGGAGTAAGCCCATTACTGCTTTTCAACCACAGAGTGATTACAGATCATAATTATTCATATGTATCATAATCAGACAAATTCAAGTAGTAAGACATGTAAGTCTTTTGCAGTCTTGGGTTGTTATAAATCAGATGCTGTGATAACCAAGACACCGATGGCTTGGATGATTTTAACCATCCCAGTGCACCTTGAGATGCACTTCTCAGAGCTCTTGTTGTTGGTATAAAATGAAATTACCACACAGAAATGAAAAGAGGGGTCTGGGTGGCCAACCCTCCAGGATTGTCCTGGAGTCACCAGAATTAAAGATTAACCTGTAATTAAATATTATGCTATGTGATAAAACCTCCAGGAATTCATCCCACCAAAATTGGCAACCCTAGAGAGGTCAGAACTGCATATTTTCTTCTAGATGTTGTAAACATGAGTGTGAAGTCACTGGCATCAAGTCAGAAAGCTCCAATTTTATTCCACATACTAAAATTATTTCATATTTTACTAATCAAATGCATGTTTGTGCTGAAATGGCAGATGTGCTACAAAGAGAGAAATCCATAGTGTCTCAGATTCTTAATGAAACATAATACTGGGAGCAGTAGGAGGTTTGGTGTAGATGCAGTGTGGTCCAGGCCTGTGTACTGAGAGACACTGGAGCATAGCTGTTCTGTCATATGTCACAACATCATGACATACACCAGGGGTGGACAAATTATGGCCAACAGGCCAGCTGCAGGGGGAGGGGATAGCTTAGTGGTTTGAGCATTGGCCTGCTAAACCCTGGGTTGTGAGTTCAATCCTTGAGGGGGCTACTTAGGGATCTGGGGCAAAATCAGTACTTAGTCCTGCTAGTGAAGGTAGGGGGCTGGAGTCAAGGTCCTTTCCAGTTCTAGGAGATAGGCTATCTCCATTAATATTTAAATTAAAAAAATTTAAATCCAGCTCCTGCTGGGGAGCAGGGTCTGGGGCTTGCTCTGCTCTGGTTCTCCAGCAGGGTCAGGGGCCACTCCACAGGGCTCCTGGAAGTAGCAACATGGCCCTTTTCTGGCTCCTACGCATGGGGCAGCCAGAGGGCTCTGCTCTGCATGCTGCCTCCACCCCAAGCGCTGTCCCACAACCAATGGAGCTACAGGGGCAGTGCCTGTGGACAGCCATGTCTCCATGTAGGAGCCATAGAAGGGACATGCTGCTGCTTCCGGGAGCCACTTGAGGTAAGAGCCACCCAGAGTCTGCAGCCCTGAGCTCCAACCCCCTGCTCCAGCTCTGATCCCCCTCCAAACCCCTCAGTCCCAACCCAGAGCACCCTCCTACACCCCAAAATCCTCATCCCCTGCCCCAACCCAAAGCCCACACCCCACCTCCCCACCCCAGCCTGGAACACCCTCTCACACCCTGAACTCCTCATTTCTGCCCCATCCGAGCCCAAAAGCACTCACCTCTCCCACACCCCAACCCCAATTTTGTGTGCATTCATGATCCACCATACAATTTCTATTCCCAGATGTGGATCTTGGGCCAAAAGTTTGCCCACCCCTGCACTACTCCACCATCATGATGCTGTGATGCAAATGATTAACCTGAGGCCTTTATAGGCTTAGTGTATCCCTGCTGGGAAGTCTGAAAAGTAAAACAAGACTCAGGGAACATCTGGATATGAGAGAGTGGGCCAGAGCTGCAGATCTGTTTTAAAATTAAGCCTTGTATATTACACTGGGCAGTTCATGCATGGTCTAGGGGATGCTATAATGGCTAAAATTCTATTGTTTGGTTTTGACGATGTCACATTTTTTTACACATCAGTATGACACTTTGGGGTTCACCCAGGCCATTAAGGGGTCAGTCAACACCTGCCTTGAACTCTGCATGCCAAGAATGCTATGCTGCTGTGGCTCACAGCCCTGACACCAACAGCCAGCATACAAGTCACACCCTGGCTCCCTCTGCTCAGTTACTCTTTGCAATGGGGACCTCAACAACTCTTCTAGTCCTGAGTTCTCTCCCCAAAACGTCTTTCTGCACCACACAGCCCCTCTTACTGTAGCACTCACAAAACATTATCATCTTTGCTGCTTCTTTAAAGAGACAGCACACAGTAGCCTGTTAATTTAACTGGAGTTAACACACCCTTCCCTTCCGTCACAGGACTGAGTTGGGATGTAGTAAAAATAAAAGAAGTTTATTAACAAAAGGACATAGGCTAAAGTGGTACCAAGTAGAAGTAATAGGGATCAAAATGGTTACAGACAAAGAAAATATGGTACTTAGACTGAAACTCAACTTAATAAACTAGAATATTTTGTTTAAAAATTTTTTCACTATAGTCATTCTTCCAGCATGGCTGGCTAGTCCTTAGCCAGAATCCAAACACAGCTCAGTTTCTTTGTCCCCTTAGCTGAAGGATAACTAGGGTTCTCTCCCGCTCTCTTTATAGTCCAGGAAACCTTTGAAATTCTTCTGAAGTGTATCTTTTCCCTGCTGGGTGTAACACCATAAGGCTTCTCATGCGCTTGTGATTTTTACAGTTTAAATGATGATCTTCCTGCGGTTTCCAATACAAATGAATAGTGCACTGTCCTTGGCCACAGCTGGCTTGAGGTATCGGCCCCTTTCCTTTGTCTGGAAAAACCTGTTTATCAGTTTCCCCTGAGATGCCTGGTTTAAACACATTTTGGTCACAAATGGACAGCACATCTATATAATTCTTTGTAAGTTAACTATATGTACATCGTGCAACAATATTAATGACCAGTGAGTTATTAGTTTTCCAATGCTATATTACATGCCACCTTTTAAATAAATATTAAGAACAGTACATGAGGTGTACTGAGCTGTTGAGGCCACCTGAGACTCGCTGCTACATATCAGGGAGCTTTATGCCATCTGGCACTGCGGTGCTCTAAAGATCGCAGTCAGACCCCCACAATGAATAGACTTACAGTACTATCAGAACTGGCCTATTTACATCTTCCTAATTAGTCATTCTTGTCTACAAGTGGACACCACCTCCTTAAGTAGAAAATTAATATAAACTCAAATGAATTCTACCATTAAAATTATTGCTAAGCATGAAACATAGTCTTGTAATTGAACTAAAAATTAATCATGAACTTGTTTGTAACATTATCTGACAAATGGAATAGATTTATTTGTAAAATTCCTATGTCAAAAAAGTTTCTTTAAACATAAGATCTACAAATTCAAATGATCCCAAATTTTCAAAGTTAGAAGCGCACAATTATTTGCACATGCTACAAATGCCTGCTGTAGGGGACGAGGAGTTTGGGGTGTAGGAAGGTGCTCCAGGCTGGGACCGAGAGGTTTGGAGGGTGGGAGGGGGATCAGGGCTGGGGCAGGGGGTTGGGGTGCAGAAACGGGTGCAGGCTCTGTCTGTGGGTGCGGGCTCTGGGGTGGGAGTGGCGATGAGGGGTTTGGGTACAGAAAGGTGCTCTGGGCTGGGATCAAGGGGTTTGGAGGGGGATCAGGGCTGGAGCAGGGGATTTGGAATCCGGGGTGCAGACTCCAGGCAGTGCTTACCTCAAGCAGTTCCTGGAAGCAGCGGCATGTCCCTTCTACGGCTATGCACGGATACCTCATTTGTACACACACAGGCAATTTTTGCATGCAAAAATTCATTGTTTGCAAATAACTGCATAAGTCAAACTTTGCAAATCTGGGCTCTGAATAGCTCATATCATGCCCATGAATAAAGGACATTAGATTTGACTAGGAGTTAGCCAGTGTTTAGATGGGAGAGCTTCTAACTAGGGTGACCAGAGTCTCAATTTTATAGGGACAGTCCAATATTTGGGGCTTTTTTTAATATGGGCTCCTATTAGCACCACCACCACCCTCCCCTGGTCCCGATTTTTCACACTTGCTATCTGGTCACCCTACTTCTAACTGGTGTTATGTGTAATAACATTTTACTTTGATTTCTAAGATAGAGATGCATCAGGTTGTGTTGTGTTAAGTTGTGTCATGATGGCTGAGATTGCTTTAGATTTATTCATAGTACAATCTAATCCTTTAAAAACTTACAGTATAAATTCTTAAATATGGACATCTTGGATTTGATCCAAATTGCCTGTGGCAGATGGAATTCAAGGAAATGAACAATGTAACCTACAAAATGGCATATCTTCCTGGAGGGCTACATTAGTTTAATAGAATACAACAGATTGTAAAAATACATTAGGGGAAAGGCAGCTTCTTGGTGCTGGCTACAGGCAGCCTGGTTGCAGGTGCAACTTCACTGGTTTAAATGGAATAGAATCATGTGACAGTGAGTAAAAGCCATCCTGTACCTTCTTTAGGAGAGCCTGCAGCCATGATACTCCACACCCCTGTGGCTCCCATAAGAGGAGAGCCTGTCCTGCTACACAGCAGAGATGGGGCTTCTGTGAGTGAAATCCAAGCTGAGTTTTCCCAGTCAGCTGAGAGATGCGCTTCCAGTTGAGCCTAGTTAGGCTGGGGAGGTAGAAAGTACTAGCTTGAAGCCAGGATGGGGGTGTTCTAGAATCAGGAGAGCTGCTCTGTTTGTTTATATTGGTTTCGTGTTTGCAGATAGTTCTGGAGTTGGAGTTTTAAGGATTTTAGCTGCACTCAGTATTGCCATCGACATGTGTTCAAACAGTGTGAGTCAGGCCCCACAAAATGATGAGGCTGGTTTTAAATCATTACATTTTTGAAAACATGTTGGGTTCTTTTTACCTTCTGCGCTCTGAACCTTCAGGAGTTAAATTTTGAAGCTTTTGTTCACTGCGCTAAGGGCTAGAAACTTACTTTACAAACCAACCGACACCGCTGAGATTCTTGTGTCATAAAATGATTCCAGGAACTTGGGCTCTAAGAAAAACTCCAAATATCCTGAGAGCTGGCAACAGTTCAAGAATTTTATTTCACAAGAACCATGTAAAAATAAACCAGAAACCCCAGAGAGATTGAATTTAAGCAAAACACAATCCTGTGAAGTTTCTCCCCACCTGCGCAGACCCTGTGTTTCGCCCAAACCCTGCCACAAACTCACGCTAGGTTTGGATATAGCCCAAAGCATCTGAGGAATCCAGAGACCCATGATTAAAAGTTTTTTTTTATTTTTTTAATAGCACCCCAGTCATGGACCAGGCCTCCACAGTGGTAGGCAACGTAGAACAGAGAACAAAAAGATGGTCCCTGTCCAAAGGTTCTCTGATCTAAGTAAGTATATAATCTTTTATATTCCATTCTCCTTCCACTGTGAACTATTTTAACAAAGATACAGTGAATAAACTGCCACAAATTGGATTTTAAAATGAGTTTTGTTCTCATTCAATGTAAAAGTAAAGAGGCATATGTGACCAACAATAAATTGTTGTGTGTGCCAATAAGGGTATGCATTACTGAGCTACTGGATGAAATTCACACCTGTGTGACTGGCCACTTTAAAGCCTAACCACCACTTTAATCCCATAATACCTCAAAATAGTCTCTTTGCCACTCTTTATGGCCGTGACATAGGCTCAGGGATATTTTTTGGTTTTGGGTCTCTTCTCTCAGAGCACATATCACCCCATCAGCCAGTGAGTTTTCATCCTTCTCATTTATTTTCTGCTGCTGAATACCTGAGGACCATGGAGATTGTCGTGGAGACTGAGGTGGAAGAGAGCATTTTGACACTCAAGGAAATATAATTATTTAAAAAAAAATTCAAAAGCTGCCAGAATCCTTTAGTATCCAAAATAATCTGTATTTTGCTACTTTGAATGCAAACAGTCAACAGTTTTGGGTATCAGTGTTCCTGAGCAAATCCAAAACAAAAACTAGAAGGCCAAATACCCCCTCCTGCCGAGGCCCTGAGAGGAAAGAAATGCTTTAAGATATGTCTCACAGAGTTTTCTGTATATTGTTCCCTCTAAGGTTTGGGAGATTGTAGAGTTTGGGAGGAGCGATTGCTCTCAGCCTCACAGAGCATGGAGAGTGGGGGTTTGCAGAAGGCAGGGTGTCACCGAGTTCCCTCATACCTGCCTAATAGCACCCATGGAATGCTGCTGGTATACCCACAGTTACCAAGGAACAGTGCCTTTGAGTACAGCCTCTCCACCTCTGCCCCTTTGGCACCTTGGCTGAAGGTCTCTTGCTAGGGGCAAGGAGTGAAGGGGAAAGTTTAGTGACAGTGGCATGCCCTGTCCCCTCCCCTACCCATACAGACAAGGGAAGAACTGCCCACAGATCATCCCTGCCCTCCCCCTTGGCACACTGAAGGAGACATTCTGGACCATGCTAGTTTGGTGAGCTTTGGCTTCATCACATCGCTGAGGTGAGCCCCAGTAGCTGGCTATAAATACCTGTTTTGGTTTATTGCTCCAACAAACATTGCAGATAAAAAATGCTTTACAGAAGCCAAAAGGTTATTGCTTAATAAAGCAAAATTATTAACCCTTGACATGCAGCACAACAGCAGCTACTGCCCTACAACTTCATAGCCTAAGGTCAATTCCTATGTGTGGGGAGAGAATTTGCCTGGAAGGACACAGATAATCACCTTATTTTGGCAGTAAAGCCCAGCTTTGAAGGCTCAGAGAGAGTTTCCCGTCTTCCCCCCCCACCATATTCATCTCTTTCCGGGGAAGGGGAAGCGTCAGAAACTGAGTCTGCTCCCACCTCTCCCAGCCAGACTGAGATAAGAGTGATGATGAGGGTTTTATATGAAATCTTAGGTATAAAGAGAGCTCATGATGTCAATATGAAACAGGAAAGAAATTAACACATTCATGACCAGGACAAACTAAACAGGCCATGGAGTTTTGTTTTTGCTATTGTGAGACTTGATTTCCTTCTCCCTCCTCCACTTGTTTTCTCAACCTGCCACCTCAAGTACCCTCCACCAGAAACCTTCCCACCTTTCTTCCTCCCACATATCCAGCCAGTCTTGTGGGTGAGGAGGGAGAGAGGGGTTAGGCCGCAACAAAATAGAAGCCACCTAATTACACAGGGAAAATAAAAAATGCAGGGACAGTAAATGCTGGCTAAACAGTAAAAGGCCTGGGACGATACCAGGCAAAGAAACCTGGATAATGTCCACTTCTTGCACTATCTTGTTTTTCCTAGAGCTACACCAACTTCCCCTCTTATCACAGAGACCTCACACAACCTCCTTCCCTTTACTGCTTCAAATTCCCTCACCAGAGACATCTCCCACCTACTTGCCTTGCTTTATCCTTCCTTTCTTCATTCACCACCAGAGTACTCCCTTCCCATTGCCTTGTTACTGTTCAGCCCAGCTGAGTGTAAGAGACCCATCCACCATACAGATTCTTGTTTCTCCATCTGTTTCTCTTCCTGCCCCCTCCACCCAACCTGTTGCCAAAACACCCCTTCCCCAAAAATGCACATTCCACCAGGCTATCTTGAATTTCCCCTTATTTACTGGTGCGTCAGAGCCAGCGCTTCCATTTAGGCGACCTAAGCGGTCGCCTAGGGCACCAGGATTTGGGACGGCTGCAATTTGGCGGTGGGGGGTCCTTCCGCGCTCTGGGTCGTCATCGGCAATTCTGCGGCAGGTCCTTCACTCGTTCCGGGACCCGCCGCTGAAGTGCCCCGAAGACTGGGAGTGGGGAAGGACCCCCACCCCGGCCGCAGAATTGCCGCCAATGACCGGGAGAGCAGAAGGACCCCCACCTAGGGCGCCAAAAACCCTGGCGCTGCTCCTGTTCTTGGTAGTGGGTTTGGAGCAGGTCTGCGTTGCCTAGAGTCTAGACAACAGAGAGAGCAGCAGGCTTGATGGCTGCTTTCTGAAATCACCAGAGAGGGCAGTCTTTGACCTGAGTGATAAAAAAACAGTTTCAGATAAGAGGAAGCCTTTTGCAGGTGAGGGGCCTTTGTGAAGAGGGGAGAATGAGAGAGAGAGCAAGCGAGCGAGCTCCAGGAGTTTGGCTAAGTATCTCAAGTTCAGCATGTTTATTCAAAACACCCCCCAGACTTCTAGGATTGAATGTCTTTGTGGGTATTTGCAATGTTGACACTGGGATGTACATTCTTGTATTAGTTTTACAGCTGATTTTGTGTGGAGTGCAATTTTGCATGCACTTTTACAGTATGGAGCTAGGTTTTATAAGTGTTCTCTTACCATATGTGTTTCACAATATTGAGTCTGAGTGTTGTGCATTTTCTTAAATGAATATTGACTGGATGGTTGGATATTGCTCACTTATGTATTTTTGTGCTTTTTCTTATGGACTCTTGCAAGCTAGAAGCTACACTTCATGTGCCTGGTTATATTTTGGCAGTTCCAATGCTGATAAACGTCTACTTTTAAACCACTTTGGTTCAATGAAGATTTTTCCACAAAGTGAAAATGACCTCTAGAAAATAAGTTTGTGATAGAAAAATAATTTTGATTTGTGCCCATTCTGTCCACTGCTGACTAGTTTATTCACTGTGTTGGCCATGGTCGGGCCCTATTTTTGTCATTCTTTTTGAGCCCCTGATAATTACAAGATTCAAATTAAACTAAAATTCATCAGGCCTTTTTTCCCCAACTTCTTAGGGGAGTTAGCCCTAGGGGTGGGAGGAACACTAACTAGAATGTCCACTGGGCCAGCCGGACATACCTTGTCCTCCTCCTCCTATTCAACCCTACTCCTCTGAATTTACCAGGAGATTCCTGTTTCTAATCCATGCATGCAAAGCTGCTGTGTATTTCCTTCTTTACAGCCTTTAGAGACACGGAAGCAGCAGGTGTTTCCCACTCATATTTTCAAGCCTGTGTGAGAATAGGGAGCAATAATGCCCCAGATAGCAGCCATCCCTCTGTGCCTGGGTACTCACACTTTGCCCTCACAACCATCACTGTAATCACTCCTCCCCCTCCCACCTTATTCTCCTCTTTT
The DNA here is from genome assembly GCF_003597395.2 of Chelonoidis abingdonii. Taxonomy (NCBI): domain Eukaryota; kingdom Metazoa; phylum Chordata; order Testudines; family Testudinidae; genus Chelonoidis; species Chelonoidis abingdonii. The sequence continues at coordinate 12,528,804 of NC_133783.1, read as the reverse complement.
CCCTCTCCACCTTATTTTCCCCCCCTTCTTCTTTTGTGACCCCCCCACCATCTGCTCCTCCTTCTGACCCCCCCGTCCCGCCATGCTTCCTTATCCTTTGCTGAGTTGCTAGCTCTGCACAGGCCCAGTCTCTCTAATCAGATGAAGCAGCAGGATTATCTCTCTCCCTCCCTCCCAGGCTCCATTTTGTTTCTTCTTTAGTCGTGGGGGGTGGAGAGGAAGGGGGCAGGAAGAGGCGTCACCTGTAGAGGCAAAGGAAACTGCATCCCTTAATCCCTTCTCCATTTGTTTTGATGGTCTTCACTCCCCACTCCCCTCTCCCCCTGCACGCACCTTGTTACCAACAGGAGGAGGAGCAATCTGAGTTTCCAGAGGAAACCTAAACTCTCAAGGCTTTGGTTTTCTTATTTAATTACTGAGCATCTTTTGAAATCACCCTCCAGGTAACCTGGACTGGCAAACTGGATGTAAAACCTCTCTGAGTAGGGGGAAGGTAAGGACCACAGGAGGTACATGTTCTCTTATCTTATATTACAATGAGATCTTTTCATTTTAAAGGCATGTCTTGGAGAATAACAAAGCAAATTGTGTGGAAGTCAGAGGAGCTGCAAAGAGACAGACCCAGAGTTCTGTGAGTATTGTGCTGGTGGCTGATGATAGCTGGACTCTGGGAGGGAGCCGTAAAATCCAGTGATTAAAACTGATATAGTAATTAATCTTCAGAGTTTTATTTTTTCCTAAAAAGAGAGGAGGACCTTTCAAAGGTGGCATTTGTTTTGCGTTTTAAACAGATCTCATCCAGCTCTGCAAAAGATGATTCTTTTTCCATGCTAAATGCCTGAAAGATCTTATTAAAATGTGTATCTGTTTGTCCTTTAATCTCTGTGTGTGCTATGGTATTTTGTAGAGATTTTAAAAGAAAATAAATATATTAGGTGTTTCTCCTCCCCAACCCTTTGGGTTGTAGAGATACTCAGCTGCTGTATCCAACTCTGCTGTGTGTGTTTTGTTGTTTTGATACCAAAAAGGCTTTGCTAAAAGGAAGAAGAGATAAGTCGTATAGTGGTTTTACTAACTCTTAGTTCTTGCGTGTTTTTGCTGTAATATTCCATCAGAGAACAAAATTCCCAGCACTATACCACGTGGTCATCGCATACATTTTTGATGCTGTCAGCAAATTAGCACACAACAGCAAATGCAACCTGAAAAAAAACACTGCTCCACACTTGCATTATACCATTGTTCTAAACGATGTTATAGGCTTTATTTTCTCCGTTGCTGCCCTAGGTAAAGGATCCATCACCGCTTCAGTGGTATCTTTTGTCTTCAGCTGTTTAGAATCACTGACTAAAAATTTGCTGAGTTGTAACCTGGTCTGCAAAAGTCTCAACCCAGGCACAAATTGATTTAACAAAACTCAGATGGGGGGCAATTATTTTGCTGTTTTTAAGTCCAAGACTGCAACAGGGAATCGTGTGTTGTGTGCATCATCTAGCTCATAAATTCCCATGTTAAAATTAAAAATTTGTATTCTGTGCATTTTATGGATTAGGGGAAAGAGATGAAGAGAAACAAGCAGGTTATTTTTATTTAGAGGATTGTACACATGAAAAAGTGACTGGGAAGAGAGAGTCATTGTATAAGAACTTATTTTTTTAAAACATGGGGAGGTACACGAACAAGGCAGAACATATACTGTAAATACAAAAAAAATTTATCAATAATCTATGTATTAAACAAAGTAATCATTTGATGCAAAACACCAGTTGCTGTATTGTGCCTACCTGCAAAGGTGATGGTTAAGGTCCTGAGCTTGTGCACATTTAGGCATAAACTTAACCTTAAGCACTTGTGTAATCCCACTGGAAGTTAATCACGTGACTAAACATTTTCAGGATTAGGGCAACAGTTTGCCCAATGGTCAAAGACCTCTGAAATAAAACAAAACAGGATTCAAGAAGTGTCTTTTTAATTTTTATTTTTTATGTTCTGGCTTTTGTTGACTTTTTTAAGCCATAGTGCTCTGTGTGTTCTTTTCATTAAGATGTATTTTGGTTACTACTCTCCGGGGAATTGTAGCTAAGGTTTAATTTCTTATTTGATAATTGCCTACAAATGCTTAAACATTAAGAGCAATCACTTGTACATAATGTCCCTGAGTTTTTTATTTGTGCTTGTTAATAAGATTATTCATTCATTAGATAATAGTGCCAGGTTAAAGCATCAGAAACATATTTACTCTTTTTACAGTAAGCTAAGTTTTTGTTTTCAAATAATCAAAATCAATTTGAAAAATAAAACGGGGTGGGGGCGGGGGAAGTGGGGCAAGGTAGACAATATAAATAATCTTCCTTATCACTCTGTACAGTTTAATGCTTAATTTTGCCTCTGTCAGCAGCTATGATATAATAGCACAAATCAAGTGTAGCTTTAAAATGTCCAGATGGGCAGAGGCATTTGGTGCATTAATGAGATGATATTACACCTGTCTGCATGCTGGGTTAGTTCTGTGCAGAACAGCAAAGGGTTTCCTCCTCTTTCCCTTTCTGATAACTCCTTTTTTTTTTTTACGTAAACAGGTTGCATTCTCAGCTGCCATTCCCTGTAGTTAGAATCTTAAAAACAAATCTCTTATAGTCACAACACGTAAAGCATCGCTTAAATCCTCTACAGCAGGGAGATTCCAGAGATAAAGCTAAAACTTTAGTTTAAGGCCGCCTTCTTGTGCTTGAACATTACAAAATGTTCAATAATACATGGCATGAGAGATCACTCAATCCACAGAGACATCTTCCAGAAATTACGAACAACATGGTGAACTGAAGATACTACGTTAAGTCTTAACTTTGTTTTGTTTTCCCCTGGTTTTTATTGGTTTAAGGGGTAGCTTTGAATTAAACATTGTATTTATATTTGTGGTTTGTTTTGTTTTGGTTTTTTGCTTATTGTCACAAGATCAGTGTAATTGTAAGAAGTCAGAGGAAAAACCTATTTCTCTTTTTCATTTTGCTTGGTGCATTTGACAATAGTACGTGTATAGTCAGTTTTATTTTTTCTTATACAGTCAGTTTCCTCCTTTGTGTGAGTGCTTTGCACAGCAGTAAGGGATGCTAAAATAGAAAAAGATATGACTGTAAAACTACGAAAATTGGCAGGTGGACTTTGAAGGGTAGAAATGTGGACTTAGATATTATGCTGATGGCCACACTAGAAAACCGTACGATAATAAATAATGCCTGGCACTGCCTTCAACTTCATATTTTTAAAATTGATTTGAGTTCATATGGACAGTCTCCCTTGAAGTTAGATATTGAGTATATATGGAGTTAGTTGCATGTGATCATTGAGGCTGTGGTTTAAAATTTTGGCATATAATAGACTGAAACATTTCACTAATCTTATGTAGCTGTCCTAATATAGATTCACAGTGTACACTGCTGGTTCTTTTGAAGCTATTATGATGTATACCAAAAAGGTGTATGTATAAATCTTGCATACATTATAGCAAATCTGTGCCCGTTATGTGAAAGGGACTTTTGTTTTTTCCTGGTAGCTCAGCTGTTTTACTTAATTTGCAAATTCTGAAAGGTTTGAATCCCCAATGAACTCTAAATGTTATTTTTGTTTTTTACAAGAGTCATTTCAGTGACAAGCTATATTTTTAAAAAGAAAATTGTCTAAACCCAACAACCAATTATTTTACACATCTGTGACCTCAACTGTTTTTGAGAATGGGGAAGGAATATGTTAAAGGGTCAGTGGAGTGGAAAGATGTTAAATCACGCTCCGGCTGAGACCGTTGATGCCATAACTCTTAAGGATGAGTTAAAATGACTAAATTAACGTAATATAGAAACACTATTGGGTGCAGCTCTCAGCAAAGAATTATCGAGGAAGAATGTTTTCAATTTGTTTTTAAATTGCTAGATCTTAGAAAAATTCCATTCAGAAAGAGCTCCTTCAGCAACAGAAACATCTATTAATTAAACAGAAGCCATGTTGTGAACCTGTTCTAAGTAATCTCTTACTCAATTAGGAAATGGGACTAGGGACAAGCTAAGTGTAAATGAGGTTGACACCAGCAGACATCTCAGCCTGAGCAATGCTATGAGCATACTCGTTAACTATTAGTGCTTTGGTTTAAAGCGCCGTTCTGCACTGAAAAGGGACTGTAAAAATAGCACCTTCTTACTCAACCAGTATGTTTCTTTGTGTGTATTTAAAGTCACATCTGCTCAGACAGATGGCGCTACTCTTGTTTGTGCTGTAGCACTAACAGCACAGAGGAATGAGCTGGAATCTCTTTCTCCTTATGCAAAATGTTTAACAATTAAACTCCAGTGACTCTACACCTGTGTAATTGACTGACTGGAATGGGGTGGAATAGAGGTAAATAAGCCCTTAATTTGGCCTGCAGAATCTTTTACTATCAGTAACGCATGGTAGTGAAAGAACCTAGCTTGCCCATGTTGAATTAGCAGAGATCACATTTTTTTTTACTTATCCTCTAAGCAAATTTTGACCTGGAGATCAATGATGATAAATGTGCAACCCCCTCATGATATCTTTTTGTTACTTTTAAAATGGCACCCTACTCTAAAAGATATCTTTGCTCATCACTTTCTGCAAAACATGTGTCTAACTAGGGTAAGGTGAACGTACTGTATCTTTAATGTATTTTTTAAATTCTGTCAAAGGAAAAGACTTTTCCTATTTGTTGCCTTGTCCCCATTCTTTAGTTCTTAAAACACTTGCTTTCAAAGAGAGGTTTTGATACCTGATCCACAATGTTATGGTATCCTGAAAGTTGTCTTGCTAAATTATTTGGACTATGATCACACTGAAGTCCATAATATAATGGAAGTAACAGACTATATGGTTTTGAGGTGTTACTGCCAAATTGGGAAAACAAACTTAGACTCTACTGTTTTTGTGTGTGTTGATTTGATCTTGATGTAGAATGTAGGGGGGAAATCCTCTGTTTAATGCATTATCTAGTGGTTGTGGTCTTAACCCTTTTCAACAAGTGGTGCAAGTTCTACCAACAAAAGAAAAAAATTAACTTATGAAGTTAATAACCCATGTATAGATTATCCTATTTTAAGGTTAGGGGTAAGAAGCAACATAAAATCATGAATGGCAAACGTGCCATTGTCCAAATGTTGGACAAATGCCCAAAATTAAGGAAACAAGAAAATACTTGTTCAAATATCTTTAAAAGCCAAAGAATTATGATAGTGGAATAGACTAGTTTTCTTCTGGAATGGTATCTTGTCTCCAGCAGTGCTTAATAGCAGATGCTTCAGAGGGTCACCTATAGTTATTTGATATAATAAAGGTGGGCAAGGTATCTTTTTACCCAAGCTGATGTTAATTTTGAAATGTTTAATCTTCATGAGCTAGAAAGTATTATGAGCCCTAAATAAATTAATTCCATCATTATGCTTCATAATTTGCTTTTCTGATGTTAATAACAGATGGCAATAAAGAAGTGAGGGATTCTGTAACTGGCTGGACAATCAATTGACATAAGCCATTGTCTTCAGATCAGCCAAGCAGTGAGGAAGCACACCTGTTCCCACAGAATGGGAGATATATTTATCCCTAAAATACAGTAGCTTTTCCTCAGAATTTCTTAGACATCCTGTGAACAATGCTGATACCATGTTTGCAAACTATGGTCTCCAGTTGTTGCCACACCTTGTCGTTCAGGCTTTTTCAGTGTCCTTGATTGATTGCAGGCAGTCTTTTGTAGGATCTTGTGAGGATGGACACTCTTCCATCCCACAGCTCCAGCTAAATGCTCCAGTACAAACATTTTTTCATCCCTTCTTCTCTATGTCCCGGGAGAACAGATTAATTGTTCTTGTCTCTGAAAATGGTCCACAGTAACTGCCCAAATAAATCTAATTACAAGAACTCAAAGTAATCGTAAGAGGCATAAAATACCTACTCTGTTTGGATATTTACCCCATCTGATGGGGTCAAATTGTTGTAGTTATAGGTAAGCCAAGGAGTAAAACCTTTATGTTCTTAGGAGCTCAAATGAGCCTTAGGGCTTCTCTACATTACAAAATTAAGTCAACTTAACTTAACTTAAGTCGACATATAGCCACTGCACCAATTATAACAGGTGGTTCAAGTCCACACATGCTTTTTCTGTCAGTAGTGTGTATCCTCGCCAGGAGCGCTTCCATCAACTGAAGTGGACACTGACAGCTTGGGCTGTCAGCGCCAGGGAGGGGTGGAGGTAGGGCTCCAGCTGTCAGCCCCACTCAGGCTGACAGCCAACAGATGATGTAAGTAACACAATGTCTACACGGACCCTGCATTGCCCTAACTACATTGACCTAAGCACTCTAGTGGAGCCTGTAGTGGAGATGGAATTATTGTATTGATGTAGTGGGTGACTTGCATCTTGCAGCATAGACACTTACATAGTTAGGTCAATGTAAGTCTCTAAGGCTGCTGGGATTTATTTGTTGGCCTTTAGTTGTGCCTCTCTGTGTTGGATCTTGTAGTTATATTGTAGGCTCACTTTGGTGTTTAGGTATGAATATCCTGCATCATCCCATTCTAGCCACAAGTCATCATCTTTGGCAACACTGATGATACTTTCTCACTCCCGATATCTCTGAGTGAGGTTATCACCTGTTTCTGTGCTAATATGATACCTATTGCACCCAATATATAATGAAACAAAATTTCTAGATGGAAAGTCTTTCTGTCCTGTTCCTCTTCCTCTTCCACTTCATGTGACCCACAACATTTCAGAGGAACAAATCCTTTGAATCATACTGCACATCAATTGGGTACACTAAACTATATTTACATAACTATTCTTATTACTTCTTTTCAAACCAGTTTAACATTCTCTTGCACAGATGCATGCTCACTTCTTCCCTCTGGGCAGAGATTGCTCAGTCTCTGCCAGTGCAGAAAGGTACTGCTACTGCCATGCTATCGGTACTCGTGAAGAGTTTAGCATACTAGAATAAAAGCTAGTGAGTGAGAGAATCTCTATAAGTAAGTCTCCAGATTCTGATGATATTTCACAGCTCTGTTCTTATGGACATAAATTCAGCATGACTCAAATTATGATAAACTATTACATCATAGGTTTCCCCTGTACCAGTGTGTGTGTTCATGATAAACCCTTGCATACTTGAGCAGGAGTGCTACATGTCATCACGTGAGGATGCAGCTATGAAATAGGTGCAAGCAGCATAAAACTGACCTATATTCAATTATAATTATGACCTACAGCAAATAGATCCTGTCTCTGGTTTATTTGCTGGAACAAGATTATTCCAGCACAGATAAAAGTTGTTTTGTATTTTTTTTTTAAAAGTCAATCCCAGCAGTAGGTAAAATGTTTATTCTGTGGCATCTGATGGGAAAGGCATTTGAAGACAACTGGTTTTTATGCTGGCACTTTCTTATTGGAGAAATTGTCATCTATGATAAAACAATATTACCGTTCAGCTAATCCTTGCTTTCCCTATTTGAAATCATTTGGATTAACCACTCTGACCTGACACTGGGAGTCTCGGGAATGGGGTGGTTTGCACTGATGTTAGTAAGGAGTGAATAGAATTTAACCTTTTCTGATAAGGTAGTTTTCTGTGAATGTGGCAGAAAGTTCATTATAAGGAAGAAACTACTGAATTATTTTAAGCAAGGTACTTTTTTTAAAAAGGTAAAAATACTTGTCTCCTAACATCCTTCATCCAAGTATTTCAAAGTATTTTGCAAGCATAAATTAAGCCTTGCAAAACCCCTGTGATGTATTTATCTTATCCCCATGTTACAGATAGGTAAGCTGAGTCTCACAGAGAGTGGGTGACTTGTTCAAGGCCACACAGTGAGTCAGTGATCCAGACTTGGATAGTCCTGACCACCATTTCCTTTCTCTAATCACTGTACAATCCTCATCCCTTTTCATAATTTTAAAATCTATTTTCTTTTTGCTCCATGTTGCTGCTTAGAGTATGTAAGCAGAATCAGGATGAGCTCTACCCTGACATCTGGGTGAATTATGTCGAATGCGGAACAGAATTTCAGGGACTGATCATGTTTGCATAGGCACACCCACCACACCTAGCATAGCCCACAGCAGCCTAAAATGGTTACTTTGACAGCTGTGGGATCCCCAATTTCTTTGTTATTGGGGCAGGAGGAATGAAGTGTTGTCACACTGAATATGTGAATGAGAAACTATGAAACTGATTTATGACAGAGTTTCACCATCAATTAAGTAGCATTGCTAGACAAGGGACATGAGTGCCAAAACCTAGTGAACACAGAGAGGTTGGGGATAGGTATGTGTGTCTGATCGTATGGGCCCCTTTTCACTGTTGAATAGCAGAGCTAATTTTGATTCTGTTAGCTAGAGGCTGCTGAGCTGAATTCACTTTGGACCAATGGTGCACCAGCACTGGGGCTGTCCTACTACAAGCTGAAATCACTAAAAGAGCTGAGATCACTGAGTGCTGTGTTAACTAGTGGGGGAGCCTGAAGATATATTGCTAAGTGGCTGGCAGAGCAGTTTGCAGAAAGGTTGGAGTGGCGAGCGCAGCAAAGTGGAGCTGAGCCGTTTGTGGGGACAGCTGGAGTAGTTCATGGGACGGCTGACGAAGCGGAGCAGCTGGTGGAGCAGAGCAGTGTGTAGGATGGTTGGAGCGGCCCACAGAACAGCAACTGGAGCAGAGCGTAGCAGTTTGCGGGAATGGCTGGAGGAGCGGAGCGGAGCAGGGCTATTCGTGGTGAAGGCTTCAGCGGATCTCCATGGAGAGGCGGGACAGTCGGCCTTGGCCCACGTAAGATGCTCCTTTACACCCTGTGTGCCCCCCATTTCCACCCAGGCTGGGGGGGTAAAAACTCTGCAGATGAACTTTTGAACTCTGGGGTGGCACTGACCAGGGACAGAGATGTTTGGGGTTGATGGACTTTGGGGTGATTTGGACTTAAGACCTTGAGGGGGAAAGGACATTGCCAAACGTACTTGGAGATGGGGTTTTTTGCTTATGGTTTGTGTTATAATCCTGTTTGTGGCGTTTCTCCAACGTAATGCCGCATTGTTTCCCTCCTTTATTAAAAGAATTTTGCTACACTAGAACTCCATGCTTGCAAGTGGGGAAGTATTGCCTCCTAGAGGCGCCCGGGAGGGTGGTATGTAATTGTCCCAGGTCACTAGGTGGGGGCTAGAGCCGGTTTTGCATTGTGTTATGGAAACGGAGCCCCTGGATACTGAACCCGGCCCTTGTTGCTGCCAACTCAGAAAGGCAGAAGGGTTACAAGTAACTTTGAGTAACTTTTGGAACCTCAAAGTCTAAATGGGTTGCCTTCCTGAATCTTTCTTACTGTGCACAGTTACTTGTTGACAGGCTTGTTCATGAATGCTGGAAACTGCCATTTCCTCCTCCTCTTTTCTTGTAGACCATTGAAGACTGTGGTATAGGAGGTAGAGAGGGAAAATGTAAGAGCCAGAGAGAGAGAGAGAGAACCTAATGGAGTATCTAGTCCATCTGCCACCTATAATACTGATGACAGTGGGTTTGTGAAAGAGACAGAACTGTTTTCATCCATAAGAGGATAAACAGAGCTTCTCCACTGACCTATTTGGTGGGGCATCTTTCAAGCATGTGAACATTGGCTTCCCGGCTGTCTGGTGAAATTCTGGGGTCACCACCTATCTCTTTCTTTTATATTTCCATTGTCATTGCTGCCACCAGCCATTGCAATTTATAGAAACAACTACCGTCCTTCTGCCCAGCAGGATATCATGTGAGCCTCTCCAAGGGTTACTGTCACTGGACTGTGTGCCAAAGAGCACTAAATGTATAGAACGCTGGGCACAGACTTGTCCCTTAGTTTGCTACCTTATCATTGTCATGTTCAAGATCAACTAGCCAAAGAAATGCTAGTCCTGAGGTTAATGTTGAACTTGGGACTTTGATAGATCATGACATTTGGCCAGATCAAATTTATTTCTTTCCATTTTTACTGTTGCTGTTAAACTTCCAAGCTAGCAGCAAAACAAAAAACAAAACAAACAGAAAAATAAACAACTGCAAGATTATCAGAGTATTTTAAAGCAAGCATAATATTAACTTACAAGTGCATCTAAATGTTTGAGTCATCTAACCTCTTGGAGTGGAGTGGGCTAGGTATGCAAGACATGAGGTGGTTGTGTACTGCCTTTTGTAAACAAATTATATTAGTTTGGCTTCCTGCTTTCTTCATTACACTATCAGCAGCACATCATGACTTTTATTATTGTTTATTTCTATTGGTTTCCCGTATGCGTGGAGCAGCCCTGCAGACAATCTCAAAACATAAATACCTGACTCAGAGTTTGCAAGTCCCCAATCCTGCAGAGACTGAGATGGGTGGATCGTTGTGTCTGCACAGAGTTCAGCTGAAGTCAGTAGATGCAGGGGTTGGTCTGTGTGGTTATCTTTTGGGGATTGGGGTCTATGGCCCTTGCAATGGGGTTACCCAGGTGGAGCTCATCAGAGGATTATATTTTTAATGGCTGACTTTGAATCTCAGTTGGATTTTAAGTAGCACCCAGTGTTAACGAGTTGTAATTTTTTTTTTTTAAATCAGTCTGCATGGTGGTTGAGAAGCCAGGTATTGGTCACTGTCATGTTTGTGCATTAAAGGGTTGAAGTCCTTAAGAAACAGCAAAATGCTATACCCACAAGGCTATTGTGTGCTAACATTTAACTGGATATCAGTAGCAAGATATTCTTACTTAAATAAATGTGGCAATTAGATTAAGTCTCTACTTTGTGTAACTTCAGTCTATTGTTTAGACAGGCTAGGGACTGTATGTTAATATGTAAATTCTGTAGACAGCAGAGCTTTCACTGTGAGTATAGTACTAGGTCATCTCACTCTCACAATATTTCACGTTTTTCTTAAAGCCTCATCTACTGAAACCAGCTTATTACACGAACATCTAGCTTTCATTTTTAAAAAGTTGTTAGCCTTCATGGTTGCGGAGAAAAGCTTGAAAACATGAACTCTAAATACTCTAAAGGCAGGAGGCAAATAAAAAGAATGCAACTTTTATTGGATTTCAGAATAATCAGATTTAAAATATATCATGATTTCTTGAGACCTGACTCATGATTTTTGAACACATAAGGTTGGCAATGCTCCAGGGTGTGGTGCGTGTGGGAATGTATCTATGCATGTGGAGGGTGGGGGTGGCATAAAGGGCAGAATGTATTGTTCATATCCATGTGTAGTAAATCCCCAGGTGAGTACTACAGGCCATCCCTGGATTCATGAGCAGAGGTCAGGCAAGGTGGTCAAATGTCTGTACACTAATTTATCACATGAATACCATCTCCATTTGTGTGGTTTTGCTTTGGGCACATAAACTATGGACATGGGGAACCTGTCTTCCTGATTTGATTGAATATTTTTATTAACTCAGTAAATATAGAAACCCATCCACTTTTTCCACAAAATAACTATTTTCATGTTATGTCATTGCAAGGTAAAACTATAAGCAGTGTTTCCCTGATATGTCATTGTTTTGGGGAGTTAGTCGGAGGAGAGAGAGCCTTGCTGGAACCTTGAGTATTCCCAGACACTTCCTCACTTGATATAGAATGACTCAGGCACTCCTGCTTCTTCCTTTGACTCTCTGTCAGTGGGTAAGAAAGATGTCTGTCTAACGTTCCACACCTTCGCCAGGCTGAGGAATAGGAGGCTAGTGTTGGAAATCATTCCAAGCTTGCTTGGAGTTAACCATTGTATAGCTGATAAGAAGTAACAGAGGCTGCTGATAAGCTTACTTATATGTTACTTACTAGGCTTTTGAATTGCACTCATCGAGTGCCTTTATAACGTTCTTGCTCTGTGCAAAGAACTCTGAGGTGCACACTTTGTTTTTTCTTGCGCTCCCATAATGATCACAGTGGAAAAACAGTCAAAACAGATAGGAACGTAGTAAACGTTGTACCAGATCATACTGGTTGGCCTGTCTGCCCTATTATCCTGCCTCAGACAATGGCAAGTAGTAGTTGCATTGGAGGAAGGTGCAAGAAATGCTGGTATAAGCAGCTATGGAATCAACTGTGGCTGGGGAACATTTCTTCCTAACTGTCATTAGAGGCTGGCTTATGCCTCAAAACATGAAGGGTTTTCTGTCCTTCCCAAACTCTTGTTTTGTGGGTTTAGTTTTTTAGTGTCTTTGCTATTGTTAATTCTGGATGATATGGTTGCTTAATCAAAACAGTGACCATCAGTTGCAGAACTGGCCATGCACCCATTCTGCAGAACTACAGGGCAAAGTGATAGTTGAGATAACTGAGAATGATGAACTCGTATTACAAATTAGCACAGCTGAAAATAATCCTACTTATTGAAATGCATACTCAGTATGTGTTCATTACATGCATGTGACATTGTTTGTCCACTCCACTTGATGACCTATGTCTGATAATCAGGGGCATTATTAAGAAGAACCAAAGCATTTAAAAGAGAGGGACTACCAGCTTACAGCTTTGGCTAGGCACACTCGGTGCAAAGTGCCATATGGTATGTGAAAGCATAAATTACGATTGTTTTTAAAAGTTCTTAAATATATAAAAATTGTGGTCTCTAGACCAGTTCTGCAACCATCTCAGGTACCTATGTGTCCTGGTTGCTTACAGAACTTGGGAAAGGCTTGCCAAAGAAAATTCTTGTATGAGATCATCTGTGATCCAGAGACTCCTTAAATTCCTCACCAGTGTCTCCTCTCTTTAATTTCCCGTGCCCGAGAGGCCCTTGTCCCAGGCACCTGAGCCTCTAAGCTTTTTACTATAGCTAATCCTGTTTTGTCAATGCCTTTTGGGGGTCTTGATCCCCTGGTAGTAATGGATGCTAATCATTACAGCTAATGACCAGTTTCTTTTGAGAGGGGAAATTGCTACCAGGCCTTGTAATATTAGAATGTAAATCCTCAGATAGATCTTCCTTATCTTGTATAAGGCAACTGTAAATATTAGTATGCTGAAAAATGGGGCAAACTTTTATTATATGATTTCAGGATACGATAAATAAGTTCATACAAATTTATTTTCGTTATCTGCTTATTTTAATTGCTTAATCCGCCCAGCTCTAAAATAAGGGAATGTCAGATATTTGAAAAAAGGAATCTCTTTAGACATTTAAGTATAGTAGTTTTCTATCATGGAAACAGAACTTTGTAATGAAGACGCACGCTGCACTGCATATTTTGCTGTACGGTAATTCCCTCCCTCACACCCCCCCCCCCCCCCCCCCCCCCGCAGTCTGTAAGTGATCACAACTGCTGCCACTTGGATTGCAATGAAAGTTCTTGAATGTTTGCCATATGATATCATTAATAACAATTGTAGCTTCTCTCAGGCAATTCTTCCTGAGCAGTATGTCGGGGAATATGCAGGTTACAGTCAGGGTGTCTGTAATAGGCTTAAACAGAGTTAAGAATCTAGATATAGCAGCCTCCTACTGGAATAAATCTTATAAGTAAATTAAAATCACACTGCCATCATGGTATAAAACATACATACATCTGTCCTGGTGTTAAAGCAGAGTTTGGTGCCCTGAAGTTGTAGGCCTGTGCATGATCTACTGACAGACTTTATGAAGCCTTTCATAATATATTTTAATAAATGCTGACACAAAATTGAATCAAGATTTTAAAAACTAACTAGTAATTTTTAGGTGCCCAAGTTGAGACACCTTAACAGTGCCTGATTTTCAGAAATTCTTGAGCACCCATCTTCTAAAAATAGGCCCCTTTAAGTTGTCTCCAGTTGCGGACCCAAATTGTTCATCATTTTGAAAATCTTGGCCTAGATCTATTATAGAACTCTTTCTTTTCATTTCCCAGGTATATAGTCTCCATTTGTGGCAAGGGTGGTTCTAATTTTAACAGATTTACTCTGTAATCAGGGGCTGATTTTGAAGGCATGCAGCAAAATTTTACAAGAATCCATTGCTGTAAGGCAGTGGTTCCCAAACTTGTTCCGCCGCTTGTGCAGGGAAAGCCCCTGGTGGGCTGGGCCAGTTTGTTTACCTGCCGCATCTGCAGGTTTGGCCCATAGCGGCTCTCAGTGGCCACAGTTGCCCGTCCCAGGCCAATAGGAGCTGCTGAAAGTGGCGCGGGCTGAGGAATGTACTGGCCGCCACTTCCAGAGCTCCCTTTGGCCTAGAGCAGCGAACAGCAGCCACTGGGAGCCACAATCGGCCAAATCTGCAGACGCGCATGTAAAGAAATCGGCCCACCCTGCCAGGGGCTTTCCCTGCACAAGCGGCGGAACAAGTTTGGGAACCACTGCTGTAAGATCTTCATAAAATACCACTTTCCTGACTGATTTTAAGAATAGATGAAAGAGAGGAATGTGCATTACCAGCATATGCCCATAACCAATGCTGTCTGGATTTGTTATAATAGGGTTGTAGGCTCTGCCATCATTCTTTCTCTAATTATGTGCATTATCGCCAGTTTTTCTGTTGAACATTAAATTTATGTAGAATAAATAATCCATAAAATGTTACTGATATAGAATATGGAAAGTAGTCACTAGGGATACTGGAAACGTGCAGGAATTTTTACGAGATTGTGTTGAATCTGTAATCCACGCTCTCCTTGCCTCCTGCCAAATTCTGCAGAGAATTCATAATGTATCTCAGGGGTCAGCAACCTTTCAGAAGTGTTGTGCCGAGTCTTCATTTATTCACTCTAATATAAGGTTTCGCGTGCCGGTAATACATTTTAACATTTTTAGAAGGTCTCTTTCTATAAGTGTATAATATAACTAAATTATTCTTGTATATAAAGTAAATAAGGTTTTTTAAATGTTTAAGAAGCTTCATTTAAAATTAAATTAAAATGCAGAGCCCCCCGGACTGGTGGCCAGGACCTGGATAGTGTGAGTGCCACTGAAAATCAGCTCACGTGCCACCTTCGGCATACGTGCCATAGGTTGCCTACCCCTGATGTATCTATTTAATCTGTTTTTGAGAACTTAATGTTAGTAGCACACTTTTCCAATTTACAGAGAAACAATGAGTTTAAAAATGAGCACAGCTAACTATCAGTCACTATGAGCAGGGCCAGCTCTAGGTTTTTTCCCGCCCCAAGCAAAAAATTTTCTGGCTATCCCCCCCCCCCCCAGCCTTGGGTCTCCACCTCGCAGTCCCCTGCTGCCCCAGCCCTGGACTCCCCACCCACCCGTACCCCCAGCCGCCCCAGTGCTGGCTCCCTCGTTTCCTCTCCTACCCGCACTCCCCTGCTGTCCAGCACTGGGCTGTCCCTGCAGCTTGCACTCTTCCTGCTGTCCCACCCTGAGTCACTGGGAACTTGCTCTCAGGGTAGGTCATTCAGCAGGAATTTTGATGTGCACAAAACACAACAGGATTGGTTCCCATATGGTTACAGATGCAGTAAGTCGAACAATTTCAGCTTGTGTGATTGGAGGATATCTGGATGCATTTTATAAGACTGTCCTACATAAATGAGGAAAAGTTGAGGTGCCTTTATTATTTTTGTTCACTCTTTGTTTCTATGGGGAATTTGCCAATGCATATCACGTCTTCCTTTTAAACAAATAAAGTTTTTTGTTTTTTTAAAGGCATGGCGGTTTGAAAATAGCAATTCCAGTCCTAAAAACCACTGGAAGATTTTCTTGCTTCTTCATTTCTATCCTACTTTTTCTTACAGCAGTTACAGTGGATCAGTATAATTTGATTTGGAGAAATGAAGTAACAGCTGCCCAAATTGAGCTGAGCACTTCTTGATTTGGAGGTTTTCAAATCTGGAAGGCAGGTGCTAGATTCCCGCTTAGATAATTAGCTAAATCTGGAAAGGAAAAGTCAATTTCTGCTTCCATGGCTCAGAAGTGGAAATCCTCCTACATGCCTGGTACTGTATCTAAAGCTGCCAAAGTCCTCTAGCAGAGCCTCCCCTCCCTTACTTTTCATTTTAAATTCTAGTGGGATCCATGTACCTCCCTTGCTAGGCTTCAGATAGAGAGGGGCACTGTCCATTTAGTCCACCCAATTCCTTCTTTGTGGGCTGCAAAGTCTAATGTAGCCTGGGCAAGTCTTCTGAAGGGGATATCTGGGGCAAAGCCTTCTACTCCTTGTGCACACTTGTTGCCCATTCACATTGCCACCCCTTTCGACTCGCAGCATGGCTCAGCTACCTCACTCTCTGCCTCTCCCTTTCCTGTTGATAGGTGCCAAGGAATTGCTGGGAAATGTTCTTTCCCTGCTCCAGGGCTGGCTCTATAGGCAGAGAGCTAGGCAAGGATCTACAGCTCCCAGGGTCCCGTGGCTTCTCAGCTCCCATGCTGGATCCCCAGCTGCTCCGTGGCTCTGCTTCTGCAGGGTTGTGAGAGGGGAGGAAGTGAGTTTAAAAAAAAAAAAAGGATGGCCAAAATGCCGTCCCCTGGAAACGTGCCACCCCAAGCACCTACTTGTTTTGCTGGTGCCTAGAGCCAGCCCTGACTACGAGAGTGACATAACTAGCTAAATAAAGCTGCTGTGGATTTCTAGATAACAGAGTTGTAAAATAATAGATTGATTCTGCCCTAAGATTAAAATACAGTCAGTTATATAACTTTTATGGCACTTTCACTTGTTTCACAAGGCTCCCTTCACCTACTGGAGGAAATGCAAATATCCATACAGCTCTAGTCATCATACCCTTTCCATATATACTAGTATCAAACCTTTATATTGCACCATATTTTCTGTATAAGTCACAATGTACAAAAAAAGTTTTTTTTTCTGTTTCTATCCTATTTATCACATCTCTCCATCCATAAAGAGAGGCTCTCTTAGTATTAGATATCCAGCTGTATGGTATCTTGGAATAACTAAGGAAGGGACTTTCCAAAGGGCACAGTGTTAACCTAACTATTGTCTCTGGAAGTTGTGATAAAAATCTCCGCTTTGGTGGCAGGAGCATTAGGCCAACATTGAGCTCTTTTAAAACTCCCATCCCAAAACAAAATGCAATAAAGGCAGCTTAGAAATGATCTAACATAGCTTTTCTATGTATATTGTGTTCTAAAAAGTCCAGTATCTTATGTGTGTTTTTTCCCAAGCCCCCAAACAAATCTCATTCTATTAGCAAAGAAAGATTCCTGGCTTTCTGTTGGTGGAAAGTTCTTGGTTCTAACCCTGATAGCTTGTTCTCAGAGTGGGTCAATATTTGAAAGATGGATAAGTGTCTTTATACTGATGACAACAGAGAGTTGTATGTTGTGTCTTTGAGTACTTCTGTTTCAAATGTGTTCTGTTAACATGTTAACCCCAACCCCCACTTGGCATCTCTACCTGGGCTCAGAGTCAAAACTGGGCATTTTGCACCTCATGCACTATCACCATAATAAAGGTGGTGCGATCAAATTAAATGTTTAGTAACACTGATACAGCCCTACTCACTTCAGTAGGGTTTCACAAGGGTAATTGATTATAACTTAGAAAACAATAGTGTTTTAAATGGAAAAGAATGTTCGGTTCTCTTAGCTACGTCGGCTCTGCAATGTCAATGAGAGTAAAGAGAGCAGTCAGGGCTTAGCACATGAGCTATGTGTATTGGCAGTCAAATTTTTTGAGTAAGATGGTGAGGTTTATGTATAGTCATTCTTCAGAGTAAATTGCACTTTAAACCCTTACTCTAGAACTGAATTTGACTTGTTTAGTATCAATGTAATTTGGAGGAGTAAATCCATATTTTGGTAGGGGAGGGAACAATGAAAAGTTTTAGGGACAGATTTTATTTTAAAAAAGTTACAAGTTTAGAATGCCATAGACTTCATGATAAGATTTGGAATATTTTCTGGCAGAGATGGACTAGGGGACAAAGTGCAGGTGAGGCAATC
Source organism: Chelonoidis abingdonii (assembly GCF_003597395.2). Lineage (NCBI taxonomy): Eukaryota > Metazoa > Chordata > Testudines > Testudinidae > Chelonoidis > Chelonoidis abingdonii. Next base: position 12,510,922 of record NC_133783.1, on the reverse strand, counting down.
AAATGTGCATGATGAATGCAATTTATCCCAAGGTTATCACTATCATAGATGAAGTGTGTGTGTGTAGAGAGAGAGAGCAAGATACATATTCAGCCTTAATACTGTTTAGAAACTTAGTACAAAATATTTGGATCTCCATAATCAAATGTATCAGTGTGAAATGCAGAGAACATGGATCAAAAGTGGTACAATTTCTGGAGAGCTCTCTCAGGATTACTGCCATCTGGTGAGAATTTTGTGTCTCACCCATTTTTGTGGCAGGAAATGGTAGACATAGTGCATTGGCACAGAGGGCAGTAGAATTCTGTTTCATGGAAAGTTCTGCAAAATTCAATGGGTCAGGTAATCATTCAAGTTCCTTTCCACAAATATAAAAGATGATTTATTTAATTTGTGTAATGTGAAGTTTCATGCCAGTTGTGGCTGTTGCACACACTTGGTACAGGAATGATGGGATTGCAAAGCCAAGTAACTGAAAATAATCACTTTTCTTTGGGCTGGAGAGTATTTTTCAGGGTTACATACTAAAATCAAATCAAATCCAGACCTGAAATCAGCGACTGTAACTAACCTGTGTGTATATGCTGTGTAGAGCATTAGACATTATATTATGTACATATTCAGTTAGTTAGAAGGATGCTGTTGGGTTGACTTAAAGCCCAAAATCTAGAGCGTATTTATTAAAGGAATAATTTCCATTGTTTAAAGTATATTCCAGTAAAATTGGTTTTATTTTGTCTGGACCTAAATATTTTCCTGCAGCATTTAGCCATTCAAATAGTGCTACGCAGTGTTACTTCATGAGAACCAGAAAGTGAAAATGTCTTTTTAATTATACAATGAGTAAGATAAAAAAATAAACAGCGTCAGTGATTTAAGATTTTTTTTAAAAAAACTTTCACTTTTATCATCTAATGTGTGATTAGTGGTACACACAAATCTATTATTAGTTCAGATTTTAACTTAAAAGTGCCATGGCAATAAGTGGATGAAACATAGGATAAATCAGATTTTGGGCTTTCTAAATCATGAACTTAGCACTAGGCAAAATAAATTTTCCTTTAGGTCCAAATCTTGCAAACAGTAACTCACATGTTTAGCATCACCACTATGTGTAGAATCAGTGATGTCATCAACTGCATGACAACGAAGCCCCAGTGCAAGCGTTTATACAATTCCAGCTTAATTTCTGTTTTAGTTCCTCTGCAATGTGCACAATAATACTTCCCTATCTCACAGGGCTGTTGTGAGGTGTCCAGATATAATAGTGACAAGTATCACAGAAGAGTCTATTAATCTCTTTAACATGCAATGTATGAATTGAGACACAGCAATTTTACAAGGGAGGAGAGAGTTAACTACTCAAAGAGCTATTAAGCTCTGACGCTAAAACTTTTGTGCTATTTATAAACAGACCAGAGTTGAGAAACTGGTTTGTTGTACATTACCGCAGTTATGAGGATGCTAATAGGCACTTGGACGCTAGGATGATGGAGCTATAAAAGCAACTAGATCAACAAACATTGTGTGTCATATATTTTCTCTTTATTGATTTTGTTTGAAGTTGGGCATGTGCAGGGAGTGCAAGCTGGGACCCACTGATGCAGTGTTGTCTTCCCAGATTTACAGACAAACAGCACCTGCTGCTCCTCATAACTTTCCAAAGCCATAGCAAACTGAAAATTGCTCTTACTAATTTTCACTCCTACTACTAGAACCCCCTGTGGGAGGTAGGAAAACTGACAAGAATCAAGTCAATTTCATGCTATTAATGCTTGTGAAAACTCTGAAGAGCTGCTGAAGCAAGCGCTGGGTAAGAAAATGGGAAAGAGTAGTACCATGGGAAGAATCTCTTCCTCTTCCCCACCAGCTTAGGGGGCACTTGTTGGTTTCTCACCTGCATGTTGCCCCTGGACAGTGACCCTATAAGTGAAGGACAAGGAAAAGATACAGTATCATCTGTTATGGAAAAGATAATGTGTAGTGAAGCCAGGACAGGAGGGAGCTATAACAAAAGCAATTGAGGGGTAGTAATAAGTAGGGCTTGTTTAGTAGTGCTGAGTAAATTGACATGGAAAAAATGGCAAAAAGAAGACGGATACACGCATGGGATTAAATGGTAGCCCGCAAATTTTATTAAACTTTTAGCACAAGGGAGTACTACCCACTCACTACCCATAATTGCCTATGCTAAGTATCAGAGGGGTAGCCGTGTTAGTCTGGGTCTGTAAAAGCAGCAAAAAATCCTGTGGCACCTTATAGACTAACAGATGTTTTGGAGCATGAGCTTTTGTGGGTAGATATCCACTTCGATACATGCATCCAACGAAGTGGGTATTCACTCACCAAAGCTCATGCTCCAAAACGTCTGTTAGTCTATACGGTGCTACAGGATTCTTTGCTGCTTTTGCCTATGCTAGGCATTTAATGGGTTTCATTGTAGGTGTTACAGGGCTCCTTACCATATAACCCATAAGTGGTGTTAGGGTTACAGGGCTCCTTAATGTAGAACCCACAATATTGGGTAAGCTCTCCTCAGCCTACCCACCAAGGACTCTCTCTGAATCCTACCTATCACCCTTCCCTCCATGAGGTGGACAGAGGGTGTAGCAGGATTGGGGACCTTGGCCCATGAGGGCCACAAGGTCTCATCCTATCATATGAGCCCAAGGCCCATCATCAAAGTCCCAGGTCTTTTACCTCTTGAGAACTGTTCATTTTATACTCTCAACCACACTGAAAACCAGCCACAAGTTGTGACGAGTAACTAACACCACCTCAGTTACCTCAGTTAGGTAACGTGTGTTACTGCTTAACCCCCTGTTGCTTGCAGGTGCTGTGAGGAAGATAAAAAACTCCCTGGTCCTCCACCAGTTTGGCCCATGGGAGAAAAAATTCCTTCCTGACCCCCCGAAGGATTGGGTAGACCTGCAGTATGTCAGGCCACGTTTCCATTCCTAGTTTGGGTGGGTAGTGTGGGCTGCTGGAATGTAACTGAAAGAGGTTCCACATGGCCCCTGTGCTGGTCTCAGGAACGCTGCCAGCTTTTTTGGCACCCTAGGCAGCGGAAGGTCCAGCCCCCAAAATGACTCCCCCGACAGAGGTGGCAGAAGGTCCCACCCCCGATATACCAGTGACGACCGGGGCAGCCGAAGATCCGGCTGCTACAGTCGCCGCCCCCCAAATGTTAGTTCCCTAGGCTACCGCCAAGGTCGCATAATGGGTTGCGCTGGCCCTGGCCAGGCTAAATCTTAGAAGCTGGGGAATGCTGGCCAGTCAGCACCCCTCTCTCCCAGCTGGCCAATGAGTGCCAGAGACTCCCATGGGAGGCTATTGTTCCTTGGCAAGTGCTTCTCTGTGTTGCTACTGGGACTGTCCCCCCCATCAATTTCCCCCCACCTGTTGATGCAGGTGGGTGGCATTTTTTAATGGATTTCACTGGTATTCATCCAGCTTTGTAACTGTTCAAATAATTCTTGGTGTATATATTTGACACATATGTCATTGACAAATATATTTTACTGTTATTTGGTCAGCCCAAGTGATAGATTATGTTTTAAAAAAATTAACCTGAAAATTGATTGACAATGTTATAGTTAAGCAATAGCAATGAAACACAAATATTTAATTTATTTAAATTACAGATGCACATGGCTTTGGGGTACATGGGGATGCAGGCATTTTGTACTTTGCCTACTAGGATTATCCTGGAGCTAGTAGGTGTCAGATAATTGATTCAAACCATGGAAGAAAGACAAAGTTTTGTCTTCATCAAAATTATCACTTGCAAAATGAATAATACTAAAAAGTCTATGTAGAAAGATTATTGCTGGTATTGTGCATATGTAATATCACTTGCTTTGAAAACTTGATCCAGATGGCAACATGGTTTTATAGATTGTTTTGCATTGTATCCATTTACGTTCTGTTTTCAAAATTGTAATTGAAAACATATGTGTGAAATATTTTTAAAAAATTGAGGAATTCATTTAGGCATAGTAATTTGTCAGTAAATCTCAATTAGTAAAATTCACAAAATGTAATATCCTTATACTAAATTTACTTATGCATTAAATAGGTCACAACTTTAATCATAAGTCATAGCAAAACACACAAATTTGTTGCTTTCAAGTAAAGTAGTTCAGTGGAATTAGTGAAAGCATCCTAGATCCCCTCATGCAGCCATCTGAAGCTAAGCCAAAAATAGTAGATGTTAATTCCATTTCTATCCTAATCCTTTCTGTGCTTGTCTAACAGATTTTGTATATACCCATAACATATCTACCTCAAATGGCATCCTTTCTTGTTAATGTATCCAAGTGCAGAAGTCTTCAGGTTCTCGAAATAAAATCTTTCACATAAAGTCAATGTAAATAATCTAACTATCTTTAAATAGAATGAACCTCACAGGTGTTTTGTTGAATTTAAAATAAAACAAAGCAATTCCTTCACCCGACACACTGAAAGAAAGGAACTTCAGATCTTCAAGTTCCCCAGTTTTAACTCTGCCTTTATCCCTACCCATGCTCTGTATGTGTATCCGAGTTTCTGATCCACTTCATCACAAAATGTAAATATGCCCCATTGACTACGTAAATTACTTCAGCAGTGATCCACATTTTATACATACCATTCTCATGACACCAGTATGGCTTTTGTGAAGATATACATTTTGGTATAATTGCTGGGATGTGTGCCCACTCCTTTCCCCTCTTCAAAAGGAGAATTTGTAGGTACACTGCACGTAACCCAGTATGTGGAAGAGAATCTCTCTGGTGTATATTGGAAGGATGAATGGTATATAGAGTGGTGCCACTACGCCATAAGGACACAATGTATGGGGAGATGATGATGGGTTTTTCTGGACTTTGGAGGTTCAAGTCTGCAGCATTTTGTAGGCTAGTCACTAGCATGCAGAGTTTTGGAGGGAGGGTGAGTGTCCGTGATCTGAATTACATACCTGCCAATCTCTTGTGATGCAAAGCCTTTTCTTTTTAGTTTGTGTAAAGTACAGCCTGATGGCATGGCAGACCCATCCCCAGGAGTCCCATTTAATTAGTTCTGCACTGTATCTCCCTGCCCCATGTCTACACTTCAGGAGGCTCTGAGATGAAAGGGCTGGGTGCTTCAGTGGTGCTCCCAGCCTTTTGTGTATGGGTTAGTGACAGGGAAGGAGGAGGAGGCAGCTCCTCAGCATATGCAGCAGCATTGACTGGCTGCCCTTTCCCATTATCTTGCTTACTGAGAAAGCAACCAGTTAACGTGCGATTTCTCTGTGGAATGACTGGGTTTCTCCCATCTGCCTACAGAAACCCATAGTGCTGGCAGGTCTGATTGTTAGAAGGAAAGATGGAGGGTAGTAGAGGGAAGGTTAAGAAGCAGGAGTGAGCATCCCTTGCCCCCACTTGGGAATAAAGGTATATCATAGTGTAAGTCACACAACAGTGTACTGTTCACTTGCCATGTGACCATGGGAAAGTCTCTTCACATCACGGATCCTCAGTTCCTCATTTTACAAATGGAAATAATGATGTTTCTTCTCTTTTGTAAGGTGCTTTGAGATCTGTGGGTGAATGGGCATTGTAAGAGCTAAGTATTATCAACTCACACTCTATATGAGCCAGAATTAAGATATGTATGTCTATGGACTGAAAGAGACCTCGGGCTATGGACAATGTTTGGTGGGTGGGTGATTTGTCATGGATTATTACAAAGGACCGAGGAGAATAGGATCTACAGGTAGAAAGAGGGTGTGGAATTGGGGGGAAAGATGAGGATATTTGTGGAAACTTTCCTTTGAATTTCCTGACATTGGTGGGGGTCGGGGGAGCATGTTTGTAAAGTATATTGCTCTAATAGAGGTTTGTTCATCTTGTTGGAAGGTATATCTTTTACCATCCTTAAATCTATCTTAAAGTTATTGTTAGGGAGTTTCCCTTTTTGTATAATTTTTAATTTTTTTATTCAAGGAATAATAAAGTGATTGTTTCCATTATTTTGAGGTCCTGGGTACCAAGAGCAATATTTATCCTGTATCAGAATCGAATATACATGTATCTGAACAATAACCAAATTTAGAATGCTAACTCAGTAAAGCAACAATTTACTTGCTCTTCATAGAGTGAAATAACCACAGATGTGAGATTGGCTTCCTAATCCATTCGTGTTCAGTTACTCAGTGTAGCTGTGTTTAAAATTATCTGTACGTGTGCATAACATCAAGGGAGACAAACACGATTTTATAAAGTAGTTGTTCCTTATTGGAATTCTTTTGAAAACTTAATTGTTGAAGTTTTCAGCTGATGTTGTTATGGCAATAGATCATAAGTTCATGTAAAAGTGTTTCTGCCATATTAGTGATTCTGCACCTGAATTTGACATTCAAATCCCCCCTCAGGCTCTGTTGCACTGTTTACTGTAATGTAAAAAGTTTTGTACTTTGATGTGTTAACAGATCTTTACCTCCCAAATCTTACAAGTTTCATGAGTTGTGTCCCTGGAAAAATTCCTGTAGACTTCAATGGGAGTAGGATCAGTCCTATATCTCTACCTTCTTTTTGCTGTATTGGAGACTTCCTCTCATCTGAGACTTATAGATCCTGCGGCTGAAGAAATGGCAATTGTGAAATATTGGTTAGCACAGAGGTGGGCAAATTTTTTGGGCTGAGGGCCACATCTGGGTGGGGAAATTGTATGCAGGGCATGGGGTTGGGGTGTGGGAGGGGCGCAGGGTGTATGAGGGGGCTCAGGGAAGGGAGTTGGGGTGCAGGAGGTGTCCGGCATGCAGGAGGAGGCTCAGGGCAAGGGTGAAGGAGGGGTGCAGACTGTGGGAAGGGGCTCAAGGCAGGGGGGTGGGATGCAGGATGGATGCAGGGTGAGGCAAGGGGCTCAGGGCAGGGGGTTGGGGTGCACAGGGGTACAGGGTGTAGCAGGGAGCTCAGGGAAGGTTGTTGGGGTGCAGGGTGCACGAGGGGGTTCAGGGCAGGGGGTTGGGGTGCAGGAGGGGTACAAGATGCAGGCAGGGGGCTTAGGCCAGGGAATTGGGGGGTGGGTACAGGAGGGGTTCGGGCTCCAGTCTGGTGCCGCTTACCTCAAGCAACTCTGGGATCGCAGCGGCGCACACTGGGGCCAGGGCAGGCTCCTGCATGCCTGCCTTGTCCCCAGCCCCGCGACGCTCCAGGAAGCACTGCAGCCCCTGGGAAAAGGGGGGCAGAGGGCTCTGCATGCATTGCCTTTGCCACACCTCCAGATACCTCCCCTGAAGCTCCTATTGGCTGAAGTTCCCTGTTCCGGCCAATAGGAGCTGTGGGGAGTGGTGCCTGGAGGCAAGGGCAATGTATGGAGCCCTCTGCCCCCTCTTCCGGGGGCCGCAGGGATGTGGTGCTGTTGGCATCGCGGGCTGGATACAAAGCCATGATACGGCCTGTGGGTTGTAGTTGCTCACCCCTGAGTTAGCACCATTGGTGTCTTAGGGTCTTTACAGATGTGTAGGAAGACAAAATTCCTGCCCTAACAGTTCAAATCTAAAGCCCTCACCTTGCAATCAGTTATGCCCACGCATACAGTTGTACTCTGGCATTTACTCTTATTCACTTCATTTAGAGTACATTTGGAAAGATATGCTAGCTGGTGTATCTGTACACAGGACTGGGCCCATGTGTGCATTGTGAGAGAGATGGACCAGCGAAATGTGTTAAAAAAAACGAGGGTCTCATTCCTATCTCTTGCTTCACTTCTCAAGTGCTCTCTGAATGGGATTTTCTAAACACTTTCAGTTATGGGGTAGCAGTAGAGTTGTACAGAATGAGTTATTCATACTGACAGCAAGTGGTTGTTGTCCGTCATTGCCTTCTGACTGTGCACTCCAGTACCTATCACATGTTGCTTTTGTAGCAGTTTTGTCATTGGGAACATAATGTTGCGTCACAGATGATCAGAGTATGAAGGGTATAGCACTGGGGTTAGGTAGAGGCAGTTACCTGAACACTTTATATCTCTGTGGAACCAGGACTCCAGGGGTTCATGGCTCCTGCAGCCCTTGCCACCCCCCATTCAGCAGCACTGGTTAATGCCCTCAGTAATCTGGTGTAAGAGCTTTTCTCTGAAGTTGGGAGACTAACCATTGGGTGTGGGAGAGAAGGGTGACTGAGTAGGGGCTATGCAACAGACAGGTCTCACAGTCCCAGACAGCAGGGACAGTGGAGCATGGGCTCCATAATTGATCAGCGGACTTCCTCCACTGTTGTTCCATCCTTGGACAGCAGCAGAGAGAGTGGGGGACCCTTTTGGGCTCCAGTAGTGTCCCAGCCCCATGTGTTTCTGGCTGCATAATCTGAGGGGACAGTTTACATTTATTAATATTATATATATGAAAGGAATTAATCCTGCTAATTAGTGGGACATTAGTCTGTATAGAATTGGGGGATACAAGCAAACAAAATATGAAAATAAATGATAGGCAATTATTTATTTGTATTACAGGACACCGAGAAGAACAGTTAGAGCAGCCCAACTCTGCAGTTGTGCTAGCTGCTGTGTGCATACACTGGGGCAGTCCCTTCCTCAAACATGTTAAAATTGACATTTAAAAGATCTTGTAAACCCCCAATATATAAATGATTGGGAACCATGTAAGCACATGAACTTATTCCTGTTACTCTTCTCCTCCTCTGACAGCCAGAAGAAAGGTGGCTGTATTAGGTGCCCTCACCTTCTCTTCAGGGATTGGGCCATTTCCTGAGAGATGAGCAGAGTATTTTGATCTATTTACAGGGTATTTTTGTTCTTGTGCAATGATTTTATCAGCTACATCTAGCCTTCTTGTCCCAAGAACTAACGTTCTTCTTTGAAATGCATTATAATGTCATGAATCATGTATTTGTGAATGATTTCTTTCTTCAAAGCCAGAATATGCAGTGTTCATTTGCTTAAAAGTTCTTAAAAACATTGGGATTTACATAGTCACAAAGGTTAAGGCCAGAAGGGACTGCCAGATCATCTAGTCCGACCTCCCGGACATCACAGGCCATTAATCCCCACCCAGTTACACAGTATGGAGCCCAAAAACCTGGATTAGACTCAGTATTACAGCCCTCAGGAGGCTAAAATATTGTATGCTTCAGTAGACAATAGGAGAAGCCCTGGTGCACAAATGCCCGAGAGGCTGCTGCAATGGCAAGCAATTGATTTGATGAACTGCACCCTGATTATCCTAGCAAGCAACCAATGCCCCATGCTACAGAGAAAGACGAAACGCCCTCCAGGTTTCTGCCAATCTAATCTGAGGCAGAGTTCCTTCCCGACCCCAAAAATGGTGACCAGTACAAGTCTGAGCTAACTGAGCATGTAGGAAAGATCCATCAGCCAACATCCGAGTGAGAGAATTCTCAGTACCATCTCCAAGTTCCAGCCTGCTCTTTTCAGTGACCCATCTCCAGCCATGGCCCTTTTTGATGCTTCAGAGGATGGGCAGGGAAACAAACTTGAAATGCATTGAGTGGGGGAAAATATTTGCTTCTCGACCTCTACTGACAATCCCCTGAAGCCCTGAGGCATGAAATTTAGGAACACTTTCATCTATACTTCTATATAAAAAATTACTTTGAGCTGGCCACTTAAATGCATGCTAATAAATTAAATGCTGCAGCTTGATTTTAACTGTGTGTTGGTTGGGTAGAAGATTTTTAAAAATGAAAAATGGAGTCTGTTCTTTTGAATACATTCTGCTCTGGCAGAAAGCTATTCAAATAATTTCACTTCAATTATACATCAAAGTGTCTGGTGAGAGAAAGGAAGGTGAAGAGGCCAAATAGTCAATGCAAGATGTTGCAACAGCAGGAGAATAGAATAAATGATATTAAAAAAAAAGACAATGGAAGAAGCTACTTAGGGACCTGTTAAATCTGGTTAAAAACAAGACTGTTACTATTAGAGTTTCTCCTAAATGAGGAAATATTAACATAGATATAAACATTTGTAGGGGTCATAGAGGCAAATAATTCTATACCAGGCAGTAGAAGCAAGTATGTTCTTAACAGAAGTTAGCTAGTTCTCTTGTCAAAGACAGAAGAGTTGTAATATTTCATTTGAAAATGAGTATTTTTCACCTTGCTGTTGGATATTAGCTTCAACAACTAATATGAACTTCTGGGTTCTTAAGGCAATTTGCAGAAGGAAACCCTGGTCTGAGCTGCAGAAGTCTTCTGGTTTCAGAGGAGTAGCCATGTTAGTCTGGATCTGTAAAAGCAGCAAAGAGTCCTCTGGCACCTTATAGACTAACAGACGTTTTGGAGCATGAGCTTTCGTGGGTGAATACCCACTTCGTCGGATGCATCCTTGTGGCACCTTAGAGACTAACAAATTCATTTGGGCATAAGCTTTTGTGGGCTAAAACCTACTTCATCAGATGCATGGAGTGAAAAATACAGTAGGTAAGTATAAATATACAGCATATGAAAAGATGGGAGTTGCCTTACCAAGTGATGAGGGGTGGGGGGGGGGGTCAGTGTTAAGGAGGCCAGTTCAATCAGGGTGGATGTGGCCCATCCCCAGCAGTTGACAAGAAGGGGTGAACTTCTTGTCAACTGTTGGGAATGGGCCTCATCCAACCTGACTGAATTGGCCTTGTTAGAGCTCTTCTGCTAACTCACCTGGTGGATCCTATAACTGCAGCCTTGAAGTTTAAATGGCCATGACTGTCTCTCTGTGGTAGGACAAATAGTGGGGGAAACCAAGCAGTAATCTGAATTGTGGTTGGGTGGGTGGGTGTGAGTGTGTTAAGGTAACCGCCAGGAAAGGGATAAATTTAGACCATATGCAGTGTGTTTGTGTGTACTGCTAGCAGCAGAATAGTCTCCTCTTTCACTTTTTTTAAACAATATATAAATAAGGCTTGAAAGGATGTTCTGCTTGTTTGGGGGAGGGGGAAGAAAGAGCTGATTTTTTTTTTCCAGTTTAGAAACTTAAATACAATTTATGCTTTAAGACTTGATGACTGGATAATTTGTGAAAATTATGACATCACAAGGAACTAAAAGCTGAACAGGTGCGAGAGGAAAGAATTTTTAGTCAGACTGAAAACATTTTTGTTTTTTGTTTGTGACACCACGTGTTTAAGTTAGGTTCCTAATAACTTTTCTCCTGAGTGTTCATCTTTGTTTAAAAACCTGCCATCCCTTCAGTTAAGTTGTGGGTGGTCACAGTGCCTGTCTCTGGACACCGGAAAAAGTGTTTTTCAGTAAACTCAGGAGAGACTTGACATTGTTGATACTTACTTATAATGTGTAAAACTTCATTCTGTATCATGAAGTACAAACCCAATTTGGGGAAAAAAATCCTTTGTATAACAATCTTAATGGTAAAAACAAGCTGATCCACTTGAGGATAAAGAAAGATGTTGTATTTTGATCTCTGGAGGCACATGCTCTTGACTATAAAAAGCAAGGGAAGCCTAAGCAGTGGATCCATAGAGATGATGAGTATTTCTTGATCTTGAGTATCGCTACTTACATATTCCTTCTTGAATTGTTTTTTAAAGTCTCTTTCCTTCCTGCAGGTCTCTTATTTGCCATGGCAGCCAACAGCCACCGGGTCCAAGCCCATTCCCATCAGGAAACACTAAATTCTGTTTGCCACCATCTCCTGAATCTAAACAGCCACCCTCTGTCTAAGAGCTCCTCAAGTCTGGCATGCATAGGGCAAGTGAGTTCTGATGAAAGACAGAGCAACAAGCAAGATCTCAAAAAGAGTCTCAGTAGTACTGTCTGCCAAACACAGGTGAGCGAGAATGATGTGGGAAGTACCCCTAGTTCTGAATGGTCTTCCACACAGTCTGGAATGGTGGAAAGTTCATCAGCTGTCAGAACGACGAGTGATCAGTCACCAGGTGATAATGTGCAGAACAGAGCTACAACTACAAACCGCTTCCTGACTGTTGACCAGACTCCAATATCCCTGGAAGAAAAGGACACTAAGATGCACGTCAAGAGTAGCACTGTTGAGAACATTTCTTCAGTCTGTGATACACACCAGCAAACTATGAATAGAATGGAAGGACTCGAAGCTGCAGTCCAAAGAAGCCATTCTGACCTAACATGCAGTTGCAAGCAGCAGAGTTCTGTTGCCCACATGGAAACCAGTGCCACGCACTCTATTATAAGTTCTTCTAGCAGTAGTTCTGATACATCAATGCAAAACACGTCTTTTCAAAGACCGAGATATGGCTCTGGAACATATGAAAATACTCCTAACTATCAAAACCGGGTGACTCAGATTCTCATGTCACATAGGGATCAAAAATTGCCCACAAACAACTTTGACAGTGGTGGTATAACACATAACACTACCATTTATACAGAGCCTGGAATATTTCACACTGCTGTTCTAGGACCAGGAAGTGGTTTCCCAAACAGGACAATGTGCAGTCAATCAATTGGGCTTAGTCAAGGTGGCTTGATTTACAATAATGTGTCAAGCAGTATATACTCTCCCACAGTGATGACAATTCACAACAGCACTGCCCTACCCTGCAGTGCAAGGCAGGACTCTGCTATGAAGATAGACGGCACTGTTTCTGCCTATTGCCATTCTTTGCCAATACCATCTCTTCAACTCGTTCCAAGGTTGGTATGCTCAGTTAGTGAATCGGGAAGAGAACAGGTAACTCCTGGATCCTATCAGTCCTTGCCTACTTCAGATATGATGACCTTTCCTAAACTGGTGTCATCTGTTAGTGAATCAGGTTTGGATGCAAAGCAAATCCTGAAATGCTGTAGTGCTCCTGGGGAGCATCTGTCACATGCTCAGCACTGCGTTCAACAGAGCAGAGCTCAACAGGAAATGAAGGCTTCTTACATTGTGTTGCATGACCAGCAATGTGCAGACATGATGATGAAGACTAAAGACACATGGACAATGACCTCTATGAATGACTTAACCAAAGAATTGAAATCTCCTCTGGAGTGCAAAGATGCAGAGGTACAAACCATTTCAACAATGGAATGCAAGTCTGTGGCCACAAGCCCATCTGTTGTAGCTGAAGGTCACCCTCATGTGTTCCCAGAGGTTAATTTAGAATATGACCAAGAGGCCCCAAAGTCTCCGGTACGGGAAGTGAGATGGGATGATGAAGGGATGACATGGGAAGTATATGGGGCAGCCGTGGACCCAGAAGTTCTTGGATTAGCCATTCAAAAACATCTTGAAATTCAAATAGAACAATTCCAGACAGAGCCTATAGAGCTCTCTAGGAAAAGTACTGAGGAGTCGCCTCCCGCTAAAGAGGCAAAGAAAAAGCCATTTAGAACAATGATGCACTCTCTGAGACACCCAAGCTGCTGTGCCCGTTCCAATACTGTTGTGGAGTGAACATAGCTACATGACTGCAACATTTAAACTCTCTTGTAAATAAACATTGAATCTTGAGACTTAATGCAGTTAGTGTGGACAATCCAGTCACTTTAGAATAGGGTGGGAAGCCGTGAGTTGACGTAAAATAAGAAACTCCAAGGAGATCTATTACCTGAGAACTCAACAAGAAACTCCAAGGAGATCTATTTCCCGAAAAAGCAGAAGTGTTGTATATTTGTAGCTCCTTGACTTTTTTGTTTACTATAGTACTCCTCAGTCCTTGTTTATTAGATGGGAATAATATTACAAACAATGATAGACTTTTTTTCTAAAAGACAGATCTTTTAAGGTCATGTTATTGTACTTTGTACTTTAATAATTTACAGTTAGGAAAACTTTTTAAAAATACAACTTACATTCTTTCGTGAAAATCCTATTACATTGAAACTGTTTGGGGAAATAGTATGCTGTTTTAAAAAAAATGACTTAATTGCATTTTAGATTTTACAGAGCCATAAATACCACTTTAGTAATATATAAAGGGCATAATATTAATTACACTGTAATTGCTATATAGTTAATGAATAAGAGTGATTTGTAATATAAATGTGCAGAGTAACTTCAATTCTGCTAGTCTGACTTCATTCTATACATCACATATGTCACAGACAATGAATAGATAGAAGACGCTACTGCTACATCACTTAAATTAGTCTATATACACCTCTACCCCAATATAATGCGACCCGATATAACACGAATTCGGATATAACGCAGTAAAGCAGCGCTCCAGGGGGACGGGGCTGCGCCCAGATCAAAGCAAGTTTACTATAATGCGGTTTCATCTATAACGCGGTAAGATTTTTTTGGTTCCCGAGGACAGTGTAGAGGTGTAGTTATAATGAATTACATAAGTATCCAAAGGACTTAGTGCTTGCAATGTAACTAAGACATAAATATACAATATTACCAAAGATACCTAATGAATCATGAATGAATCATGTAATGTGAATTTTATCCTGAATAACTCTTTCTTACAAACACATGACACAAAAACGTATCTCAGGCTAGTCTGTCATACTGTGTCTATATTACAGATTATAAGTGGTCAGTTTGGTTTCCTGACAAATGTAATTTTTAGTGGTTTCTGGATGTGCATCTACGTTGAATTGTGATTTTTTTTTAAATTGCATACGAGATAAATATATAGTCACAGGGATGCCCATTTGGATGTGTACAGTACACTAGTGCAGGGGCCATCCTAGGCAACTTGCCCTCCACGAACTTCGTATCCTCCTTTGGCTGGAGTGAAACATGTTCCTAAAGTCAGGTTGCTGTTCATTTGCTTTGAATGTAATGCAACTTAAACGATAAGGTTAAAATTTCCAGCTGATTGATTTGCCATGTGAACTGTAGGATCTCCTCTTCCCAAAATTTGTGTGTGTGTACACAAGAATTCTGGGAAATCATTTGAAAATAATGGGATAGTTCTGATCACTGTAATTCTTTTTCAAAATAATTGTAATAAGCCCTAAAATAGTATTAGTATTGATTAGAAGGGAATTATAAGCAGAAGAAGAGACCAGTTAGGCTCAATGTCTCTTAAACAATGGTAGGCTGCTGTACAATGTAGAAGCTAGTACTGCAACTACTAGGTTATATAAACTGCTGCAGTGAATAAACCTATAGTACAGTATTGGCACAGATTTGCTACTATAGTACCAATATCCGATTATCACTGTAGGAGAAAAATAAACAGCAAATGAAGGGGAAGGACAGCAAGGCAATCAGGTCAATGTCTTGTTAATCAAAAAAACCAGATGCTCCCTTATTTTGGGCATTTCTGGTCTTTAGGCTTCTAACTGAGTCACTGTGGCTTGTTAACAAATATACTGTGTGCCTCTGCAGAATTCCTTTGCTTTTGGAAAGGATTAAAATAGAAGATATTTTTAATGGGGATTTAGGAGAACTAAAATATTCATCTGAATATTAACTCTGTGGATGAAATGTGACAACTGCCTCTTTTTTTAAAGGCATCATAGCACAAAATTTTGGGTTCACTTTGGATGTGGCCTTCGGACAGTTACTTTTGATATTTTGAATCTAAATGCCTGTCAGGTAACACATTAATTGAATCTTTTCAGTTTTTGACCACTGTACAAAATTATTGTTGTGAATGTTCATGGAACTGGGGTTAGATGTATCAGAGACAGAACTGTAGTTTTTGACTTCTGAGTTCTAATGACTTGGAATGTCTAATGACTTGGAATGCTGTAGATTCAGGCTTGTCTGTATTTAAAATTTAACTAACAGATTTTGAAAGAGAATTGGCACTAAATTTATGTTCCAAAAACCAGAAGATGCTATTCTGGATAACAATTGGTGCTGACCTGTCTAGATGCTGGGGAGAAGGGCATGTTGAAACTATCAAGATAGCTCCTAGTCACAAAGTAATAGTGGCTAATTAATAAATTTTAGAGAATGGTAACTTAGTACTGGAAGGATCAGCTAGTATCTGAACACATGGATTCCGGATGGCTCACAGCTTGCTTAAAGTGTAAGTTACAAAGCTGTTCCCTTCTAGGTCACTGGTTCAGATCTAGCCCAAACTGGTGTTGACTGAGAATAGGTATTACCTGTTGTGGGTGTTTGTTAGGTTGCATGTGTGAAATGAGTTATCTTAGTCCAGTTACTAATAAACAAGTATCAATATAATTAAATCTGCTGTTTCCAGTCTTGGAGAAGAGGCCAAGAACTGAATTAGCCCCTCTCTCACCTCTTTGAAAGTGGCCCCTGAAGATCAGTATTGGAGATGCATTGGGCTGGGCAGTGAAGAAGAAAGTTGCAAAATAAGCATCTGTAATGTACCTGTTCTTGGCTGGAGTTCTTTGCTCTCCAAGACTTTCATGAGCACTAACCAGGCTCCAGGTTTTTTGAGAGACAACAAATAACACCAGCACTTGCTAAAATCATAAAAATAAAAAACATGCTGGTTGATTTTTTTAAAATCTGGCCCTTGGATTATAAACTATATACTTTGATCTTGGTGCACTAGGATCTGCATGTGTAACTTCCAGGACTCCAAGATGAAAATTTTCATCCCCAGAGGCTCCACTTGCCTTCATGTGAAAGAATGCAAACTAGCAATGAATTCAATAGAACCTGGTATTCTGCCTCCTAGTGTGGCTAATGGCTGATGCTAGCCAGTTGTTCAAAGCCGTATGTGTTTGGGGAGGCATTTCTTCCTGCCCTTCTTATAATCTGAAGCAAGAAGAAAGGATCACTTCTGTGGTGACAGGCCCAAGTATGAAACATCTTCCTCAGACAATTATTTAGCTTTTTTATAAATCCAGGGAAATAGTGATCTGCCAGTAGGCGTGGTGAGGTAAGGGGTCCTTGGTGGGACGGAAGGTTGTTCCTTGTTAAAATTAGAACAGTCATGTAGTTCTTTGTAGGAAAAACAGTTTTGGGGAGGGTGCAGCTAAGATTTACTTATCCATGGTCTACACTATGAGTTTAGGTCGAATTTAGCAGCGTTAGATCGATTTAACCCTGAACCCATCCACGCGACGGAGCCATTTTTGTCGACTTAAAGGGCTCTTAAAATCGATTTCTGTACTGCTCCCCTATGAGGGGATTAGCACTGAAATCGACATCGCCGGGTTGAATTTGGAGTAGTGTGGAAGCAATTCAATGGTATTGGCCTCCGGGAACTATCCCAGAGTGCTCCATTGTGACCGCTCTGGACAGCACTCTCACGGTCACCTGTGCTGATCAGCTTGCCACACTGCTCAAACAGAAAATGAAATTCAAAAGTTCGTGGGGCTTTTCCTGTCTACCTGGCTAGTGCATCTGAGTTGAGAGTGCTGTTCTCTGAAGGAGAAATAAAAAGCAGGAAACATTAATAGGAGTTACAAACTAAGAGCCAGATTCATGGCTGGTGTAAATTGGCATAGATCCGATGAAGTCAGTGCACCTTCAGGCACTTGAAGTCTAATATGTACTTTGGACAGGTCTACACTTTGAAAACAACTGAGTTGTAAAATGCATTAACAGTGCAACACTCCGAAAGTCAATGCTAGCCTCGGTACTGTGAATGCACTCCACAGACTTAATGCGTTTAGTGGGGACACATATAATCAACTGTATAAAAATCACTTCCTAAAAAATCAGCTTCTATAAAGTCGACCTAATTTTGTAGTATAGACATACCCTCAGTCTTACTACAAGATTGGGAGCCAGAAATTCCTGAGTTCTAGTCTTGGAACTGACCCTTACATTCTCTGTGACTTGGGCAAGACACTATTCTCATGAGTTTTCCCAGCTGTGAAGGTAATACTTGCAACTGTTCCTTGCAGCCATGTTGAGATGATTAATTCATGGTTTCAAAGCTCTTTGAAAATGAAAAATCCTATATTAGTGTTAAGTAGTATTGTTAATTGGAAAAAAAGGGGTAGGAGAAGAATGGTTTATTAGATGGAAGTAAACCTTTACAGTGTGGGCTAAATAGCCATACAGACCACTTCAAAACACCAGTCATTTATGTCCTGCTTTCTTGGGTAGGAAGATAGAGATGATGGGGTTTTATTTGGTTTATAAATTACATTTTTTTTTACTTTCTTCAGTAAAATAGTTTTGAATGAAGGGATCAATTAAAAAACAATGTCTGACTCACATCTTTTCAAAGTCTCACCCCTTTAATAGTTCATGTTGCTAGATCCATCTAGCCACTTGAGAATAAGAAACTGGTGATTGTAAGTGCCTCTGGGCAGAGCTCTTGTTTTTTCAATATGCCTGTAACTACCACACACCCTTGTATCACTACAGACAATGAAAATGAGTAGTGTTGTCTAGCCTCCATGTTGAATTGGAGATTCTAAATAGGCCAGCTCTGCAATGGGGCAGAAAGGTAACAGGATGTGTGTTCATTTTGCATGGAGAGTGTAATTGGTAGATGAGCAAGATCTATGTGTTTTTCTCGTTTGGAAAGATGAAATGTCAGTCTTGCAGCTAAAGACACTGGTTGTTTTAAGAATGAATGTTCTCCTCACCATCACCACCACTTTATAAAATGAGAGATTCAGCCTCCTGGCCTAGAGAGAGAGATTGCAACTGCCATTGGGGAGTGCTGTACAACTGGTTCATTTCCTCTTCCTGTCACCCCCTTTCAGGGCTGACATGGGCTTGCAGAACTGAAGCGCCTCTTAGGAAAAGAGAGCCCCAAAGAATAACGGGATTTAATGAAGAAAAGAAAAACTTAGGTTGAATATCAGAAAAATCTTTCTTATGGTTAGAGCTCTTAGACTGTGGAATATCCTCTCTGGGGAAGTGCTGGATGTCCAATCTCGTCACACATTTAACTCTTGTCTGTATCAGATCAAGAAACACACTCAAAGGCTTTGCTGCAGTTGTTCAAATGTATAGTTTCTGCCTCTCTAAAGCTCTAGAAATGCTGGGTCTTGAGCTTACAGTCATCACATGCAGAAGAGTCAATGCATTCAGATAGGGGAGTACTAAACTGCAGTCTGTAAGTCTTTAGAAGCATTAATCCCAACTAATATGTGACCTAAACAGATGCCATCTATCTTATTATCAGCCTTCCATATATGACAGAATACATTGCTCAAACAACATTTCAAGGGAATTTTAAAAAGGAAGGGAATAAACACAAATGAGGAAATGATGCCAACAAATCTTAACCCTCTTCCAACCACATACTGTTTTCTTACTGGCAAAAAAGCAACCCCAGCAACAATTAACCACATGGTGTTGCAAGCTGTTCAGCCTCATAAGAAGAGATCTTGTCCCCTATGTGGTTAAAGTTAGCGTCGTTTAATGAATCTGGGTCAAGAGCTTTCAATGAATTAAAGTGTGTTTGTGTTACTTCATAGAAAATAGGTTCTCTAGCCCCATGTGCTGCTCAGTGGTTGGATCTGCCACTCATTTTTATCAATAAAAATTCAGTGGCTTCCTTAATTTGAGCTTGTAAATCATTAATCATAAAGTGGATGTTGGACCAAAATTCCCTAAACATACAACAGTACCTTGCAGAAATGCCCATTTTGTTTGCACCTTCCAGTGTAAAACTGCTGATGAGAACCACCCTCCCAAAGCCAGGCATAACAAGAATGCTAACCACAGGCAGAACCATCCAGACCTTGGTGTTTTGATCTGTCCTGCATTGTTTTACTGTTTTTATCATGAAAGTAACAACAAGCAGTGGCGTTTATGGTCCTGTCCCTCCAGTATCATGTTCAGTAATGACACTTGTGCTGCAGTACAAAAATTCAGTCTCTCTTCTTTACTCATCCGATCAAGTTCTTGGCAATGATTATAGACGGTTTGCTTATGCTGCTGTTAGTGCTTTCTTTAGCACAAGCATCTTCATTCCAGAATGCACCTCATCCCAAATTCCTGAACATTGGTAAGTTGACACTACATGATCTGTTTTTTGAAAAAAACTATTAAACAGGCTAATGCCATTAGCCAGTGGATTTTAATTCAGCAGATCCTGTGCACATGTTTAAACTTGTTTGATAAGCTCCTTCCTTTCCTGCTTAATAGTGCTCTCTGTTGCCAAATGTTCCCCCTTCTCTGGATCTGCAAGATATCTACTATAAATATGACTTTATTAATGCCATAACACTGTTGGCTGTTAATGATACCAAACCCTAATGGCTGCTTTCTAGAAACTGGCAAAAAAAAAACCCCCACCAGATATTAATAATAGTAATTAATACCATGAGGTGAAATGGGCACCTCGGGTCAAATTACAAGGAGCTATTTGAGTTCCACAGGGATTTCTTTCTTTGGTCGTGTTCAGCAACCCCACCTAAAAGCCCAAATAATTCATTTTCTTCTGCTCCTAGGTCAGAAGTTGCATTCCTGTTAATATTTTGAAAGCCCCCTTTTAAAAGGGAAGTCTTGGAGACTCCAATGGTGGCACTAATACCTGGCAAGATTGTCTCAGGGATGCACCTGATTTACACAATGGAACCAATTGTGTGACTAGAGATTGGACGATCAGGCTCCTGATGTAGGGTGGGCTATTTTTAAAAACCCAACTTTGTACTTTTAATTCACATTGCTTCAAACTTGTCAAGGGCATTTGTTCCTATTTCTGGGTGCATCTGTGGTAAATATGAAGTTTCTGAGAGATGCAGTTTGAGGTATCTGAGTGCAAATTCAAAAGAATGTGTCCAGTTAATGATATGTAACACAAAACCAGTAAAACATCTGAAAATCTTCTCACAATAAGGTATCTCCAAAGTAGTCAAACAGAAAGTGATCACACATTCCAGAGAAACAATCATTTGTAAATTAAAAAGCAAAAGGAATTGTGGCCCAAAAGCAAAGTAGTCATAGATATTTGAAAATAGCAGGTGTGGGTGTATAAACTAATAAGCTCACACAGTAAACTCTTCCATGTATTTATTGATCTATTTGAAGTTTTAAAATCCACTAACTTTTTTACTATTCCTATACATGCATGCATAATTGTACAAAAGAGAGTAATATGAATACAAGGCTGGTGAATACAGCACATTGTTAATGATGGTCATTTTACCCCATTTTTCCAAATTCTCTGCATGTTTGAGTTGCATGCTCCATCATTCCAGAATCAGCCTACTACTGTTCGAATATGATCTTGTGGACTTCCTTTATTTATCTGTATATTTTAGATTGGCCAACAAACTGTGGTGTTCCATATGTTCAACCAAACACAGTGGAGAGGATTATATCGGGCAACGAAGTAAGGCCACATTCTTGGCCTTGGCAAGTCTCATTACAGGTATCAATGGCTTTTAGACAGAGGAACAAACCTAGCTGTTCTTTGTCAAGACAACATTTTTATTGAAGTCAATAATACATTTATTAAGAGTGTGTGTGCAACCAAGCAAGCAAATGTAACTTGTGTCGCTATATTGTGCCACATGCTTCTCCAATTGAAGTCAATGGTAAAATGTATGTATAGATAAAGTATACTTTTCACATAGCTTTTAATAAAGGAATTGTGGTCTAAGAACTATTTATATAATTTTATATATAATATAAGGAGTTTCTTATGGTTGTAAAATCTTTGTGAGCTACAGTAGGTAGCCATCAAACCTGAATTGAAGTATACTTTCCAAAAAGCACATTTAATTTAGGTTTTAGCCACCTCAATCCCCCTCAAACCAACTAGTGAATTTTCTTTTCTCTCTTTAACGGCCCTGTATATTTAATAGTAGGAGGACTGGCCACTTTCAAAATAAATTTTAAAACCAAGAATTGTATAGCAGCTTCATGGGAAAATAATTCCCTAGAAAATAAAGAAGACTTGGTTACAGACGCAGGCTAAAAGGATGAAATAGAAAGACAAGGTATGGAGGGTATATCAGTATGACATTGGTGAAAATACAGAACTTCAAGACAGCAACACATTTTCATCATTAGTAATATCATCTCTTTCGTATCTAAACAAAGTAGATTGGTATGTGACTGAATTATTCCACCAAGGTAAAAAATGGAGACCATGTTCTCATTCATCCAGACAGAGTTTTTTATAAACTGGTTTCCCCAGAACCTCTAACTCAGATAGTCCTCTACTTTCCACCACTGACACATTTTTTCTTGGCCATTAAAGTAGACTATATTTCTGCAGGAGAAAGCTCAGTCAGGGAAGAGAATGGGATGTATACATAAAGAATCAATAATTGAAGTGTGGCTGACATCTGATAATTTGGATATGGAAATGGATAACATGCACAGGCAAATTAAGTTAAAAGTAACGTAATATCCTATGGTTTAAATAAAATGAGAGATAATTAGCTGTGTTAGGATTCTCAAACAAAAAACAAAGAAGTCTTCAGTGCAAGATTCTTCCATCCTTGTCTTCCACATTAATGTTGTTACCCTCCATGTGTTTACTGCAATGTTGGAAGAGGAACCAATAGGGAGATGCAAAGAGGAGGGAGATGTGATGAGAACAGCAAACAAGGTAAATGATCCTTGCAACAATGTTTTGAATAGACTTGAGGGGTGGGGCGATAAGGCTGGCCTCAATGCTAGACAAGACCAAATTACAGTAGTAAAACATAATAATGAGGGCTTGGCAGTCTGGACATACAAATATTTCCATAATTATTGCTTATTAGTTAACAATGGTTTTCACTACCCCATCTTTATTCCACAATGGCATTAGCAGACAGGTCTTTCTTAACAATTCTTTAGAATCATTTTACATGCAGAAAAAAGATTGCTGGGATAAATAGATATCTTCCACAACGGCTAGTAACACATATTGCTCAGTAGAAGGCACTGTTACACCACCATTAGTTCATCCATTCCTTTCATATGCCCAAGAATGAAACCTCCTCTGACATAAATTTCTATTATTTTCTAACTTTATTTTTCTTTCTAGGTTTGGACTAGAACAAATAGCAAATTTATTCATGTTTGTGGAGGGACTCTCATTCACAAAAACTGGGTTCTCACTGCTGCCCACTGCTTCCAGAAGTGAGTTTTACATTTGCAGTTTTTGCTTGAGTTCTTGGAGGTTATGGAATATATTTTTGTAAACTTATTACCACTAAAAGGAGAAATAAGTGCAGAATTAGATGTATTCTGTACTTCAGCCATTGTGACTCGGAGACACCATGAAAAGAGACACATCAGAAAGATTGATAGAAATCAATCAGAGGAAATTGTGCACAATAGTGGGGTGGTTCTTAAACTTACTCCTGGGGCATTCTATGCCAAAAAAATAAAAATTTTGCACACAATATTTTAAAATTCTGCAAATTTTACTTGTCAAAATAACACTACATAATCATGCCAGTTTCAATTATTTTGATAATTTATTTCAAAATACCTGTCAGCAGATATGTCTGTAACAATACAGACACACAAAAATTCCCCCACGAGTAAAGAAACCCTATGACAACCCAGTTCCTGTTTCTTTGTCCCCTTCCCCACCCACCAGAGCCCAGGTGGGGGGTGGTAATCCACAACCCCTCCCCCTCAGAGCATAGCCACAGGCCCCCCCCGCCAGCCAATACATCCAAACCCCCTCCTCCCCAGAGCCCAGCTGTGGATTCCCCTAGCCCAGACACCTGCCTCCCTACCCTCTAGAGTCCAGGGATCCAGAGGGAGAAACAGCCTGATGCTCTGTCCCAGGTTTTCACGGAGTTTCCTGCGCACGGCCCTCTCCGTCCCTTAGGGGATGCTGGGAACTGCAATTGCCAGGATCCTAGCAGTGTCTTCCATGTCTGAGCTGGGCTCTGCCAGGTCCAGCAGCCCCTAGTGGTGGCTAGCAGCACTGCAGCCCATTACTGTGGGGCAAAGGAAATTCTGTGCACACGTTAATTTCTGCAAAATTCGGCATTGCACAGTGGTGCAGAATTCCCTCAGGAATATAAACTGGGGAACATAATCTAGAAATTAGGGTGTTAATAGCAAAAGAAAAATCCATCAAAATGCAAAAGATGATAACCATGGGGTATTGCTTAGGAAAATATTTTGAAAGAAAGCATATAAATGAGGTCAAAAGAACTTCTAGTTTTATTACTTGGACTGAGAAATATACCATTGCAAGAAGGAATAAAATCAAGCAAATATGGATTTACTCAGTTCTTAAAATGCCTTGCTTTCTGCGATCAATATTCCACACTTGTTTTTGAACAAATAAAAAAACACTATTATTCTTTCATATAATGATACAGAAAGCAGTAATTTTCTGTACTTGGTAAACTTTCTTTGTATTTAGTGATAATCTGTGAATGTGTCACACATTTGGTAACTCCCTTTTTAAAATAGTTGTAATGTAGTTTTTAGTTTATAAGTTTAGAGAAACTATGCAGGTGAAACACAGTGTAAAACAAGTAGCAATAGAAACTGATACAATTGATCTTGTTCAACAATAAGTAATTCCAACTATTCAATAAGTCTAATTAAGAAAACTTCAAACTTTCTGAAAAATTTCTGGCCAACCTCCTTGCCAGTATGTAATTTGGTGTAAGATTAAAATTCATCCTATTGCAAAGACTCTGTGTAAAGCTCGTCATGCCACTTAAGCTGCACAGTGGCAAAGCTTGACAGATTCAGTAGCTAGAAATCCCATGTAAAACTACAAGTCCTATGTCCTGCCCATAATTAGAGCTGTGAGGGAATGAATTCTATTCTCCCCAATCCTCATTTAGGCCTCAACTCAGCAAGGTACTTAAGCATGTACCTATCTTTACGCACAGGAATAGTCCCAAAAAATATTTTGCTGGATAAGAGCTGAAGTTTCTGGTATAAAGCACATTTACTCAGGAGAAATGCATTTTACCCCAAAGAAATGTATAAAATTCATTCCTTTTTCCCAGTCAACTAGAAATGGTACTGAATCTTTGATGCAAAATCTTGTTATACATTCATGTGCAATGTCCAAAGGTGAAAGACAAATGCACTAAGCCTCTAAACCTGCTTTTTATTGTTGTATTTTATAGATACCCCCTAAGCATCTATAATACGTTTATTCCCACTGTATATGGAGGCCTGCTATAAATAATGATGTATTGTTTCCTCCTGCAGTGAAGAGTCAAACTGTATCTTTGCTGCTGTTAATACTAGGCAAGCTGCTCTTTACATTTATGGTGTCAGCAGAACCCTGTAAACTAATTTCTAATCTACTTTTATGGCAAGATCTTATTTTTCATCATAAATACACCTACACTCATTTCAGCAGGCTACCATTTTGCACTTCTACAATGTAATTTTAAACTCACAACATTTGATATAACTGTTATGCAAATTTGGGGTAAACAGCCATCTGGTCAATTATGTGAGTTTGGGGAGTATTGCACATAATAATCAGGTGGAAAAAAATCATTAAAAAGAGGGCATTAGGTTCAACATAATGAGACCATATGTTATTTTAATTTTTTAGAGGAAAGGTAGAAGATGCAGCAAATTGGCGAATTCTCCTGGGCAAGCATAACCTTAATCGTACCGAATCCACAGAGCGAGTCTACAGGGTGAAGCGAATTTATCGGCATGAGCGTTTCCGCTACCCTCACCTAAACGAGCTGGATTATGACATTGCCTTGGTCAAGCCTGTAGAAGACATTATAACAAACCATTTTATTCGCTATGCCTGCCTGCCCAAGAGAGACAGCACTCTTCATCCAGGACAATTCTGTTGGGTGACTGGATGGGGGGACGCAAGAGGTACTTCTGAGTGCTTATCGTAGCATGAGTTCAGAGGTTAGACTTCACCAGTCTGTGGAAAATGCATGCCTGTCAGAGACCAACTTTTAGCCAGTTTCTCTTTGACATTCCAATGATATAGAGAAGGATTCTTTTAAAAGCACCTAACAATATAGGCAGGATGCCTTCCTATGTGCTGAGGCACAAGAAAACCAAATAGCTTCCATGGCTTCTGAAGTGCAAGTATCTAGTATAACAACACTTCTTGAAACAGGTGACTGACTTATTCTTTTAAATCTTATAAGCATAGCACCTAGGAGTCCCAGTCAAGGACAAGAACCCTAGCTACTGTATAAACATAGAACAGGCCCTGCCCCAAAGAGCGTACATGACATATGGTAACAGTTAGTGCCCGTGCTACCACATGTCTGAATACTTGCACAGCTAAATCTTTCAACAACCATTCACATTTTATTCTGAGGATCTTCCCTGTTTTCATGTTAATGTACGTATGTATTTATTTATTTTATATGTGGAGAGCACATTTGAGGTTCCAGTCTGTATTACAGCCCCATTGTGTTAAGCACTGTACAAACACCTGTGATACAATCCTTGCCCCAAAGAGCTTATATTCTAACTAATGCCCATGAAAAGTGCCAGACTCTTTAGTCCCGGAGACTAATGTCTCCTTATCTGCAAAACAGATAAGATGGACAGCAGCAGTGCAAACCTCCTTCTACTGCCCAGCCAACATACCATGATCCTGCCCAGGGATGAAGGAATAGTTGGATCCTTTTTCCCAGCTGCAAACTGTGACAATAGATTGTGGGAAAATACAGTTTCATAGCTTACTATACTTGTGGAATAGACACACACACCTTTGACTATTTAAAACAAACAAAAAAAAATCAGAATTAACAAATCCGAAACAAAAATAGAATAGTAGGAATCTTTTCATCTGGAATGTGGTAGACCCAAGTTCTTGTAGCTTGTACATGAATACTGTTAAACTGCATTCCATGTCACTTGAAATGTTCATATTTAGAACGGAAATGTTTTTCATGTTCCCTTTTCTCATCTATTTTATCTATTTAAGGTGGGAAAGAAAACCTGGCTTTGTCTGAGGTTTTGAACCAGGCCAAGTTACCAGTCATAGATTACAGTACATGTCGCCTAAAGAAGTTCTGGGGAGACAGAGTTCGGCAGTCAATGCTCTGTGCTGGATTCAGGGACACTGGGGAGCCTCCTGCTGCTTGTCAGGTACAAAAATCAGCTGTTAATTCCAACTATGATTGAAAACATCAGGCTGTTCAGTACAGGGTAGGAAACGTAGTTTGTAGCTTTCTAAAAAATGGCCTGTTGCTGCCCCTGTCTTTAAAGAGAAGTGTGTGTGGCCTGTGAAGATTATACATCTCCATATGCAAGGGTCCACACTGCATGCTAGGATATGTAGTTTCAAGGGGTGTACTCCCATGTTCAGGATAAAGGCTGTTTATTATTGTTGTTTTTTTGCCTGTTAAATACACTTATTTACCGAGGAGACATTACAACTGTTTTCTCAAAAGAAAATTGGCATAATTAAATCAGTAGCAAGCTTCTCTGTTAAAAGCAATTAAGATGATTAAACACAGTACTTAGTAGGACAAAGTTCGGACACTCCTCATCCAATTGGAGAGAAATAGTTTTAAACCAGTGGTCTAGGATTGCCAGAGGCCTCAAATTATAGGAAATAGCCCTGATTTTAAGCATTAGTCCTGTACCCTGATCTCAATAGTAGCAAAAGGTGGGGGGAGAGTGGGAGTGAGAATCGGGAAGAGATTATTTTAAGCCTATTGCAGTATATGGAAGAATGTTCATAGCTGTATATATCCTTAGAGAAAAGGTTGCTAAAAATGCCCAAAACTGCTGCAAAGGAATCTCTTGTCAAAAGCTTGTGTATTATCACTTTCTGATTAGTCTAATTAAAGGTATTTAACTTTTCTATCTCTTTGTATTATAATGAGTGAAAGATATGTACCAATTCCAAGGTAATTTCTAGGAATATATTATTTCATATATTTTATGATGATTTTTGGTCGGGCATTATTCAAGGAAATTAAAAAATTATTTTATTTTTGGATGTGGAAAGACTTGGGGAGTGTTAATTTTTAGTGCTTGTGAAAAGTGACTGATTGGTAGCCATGGATACTGAAGTTCTTTGTACTTCCCACAGATCAGCTACAGCACAAGCAGCTGTAGTGGAAACTTCCCTACACAGTACTGTCAACATGCCCTTTACCCTCTCTGGATGCATCCTTTCCAGAATTACTAAAGTAATTGTCTCATTGACTTATGCTGGGGGTGGGCAAACTAAGGCCCATGGGCTGGATGTGGCCCATCAGAGCTTTGGATCCGGCACACGGGATGGCCACCCTCGTGGCACCGCAGGCCCCACACCTCTCCCAGAAGCAGCTGGCACCCTGTCCCTGCAGCCCCTGGGGAAGGGGGGACAGAGGGCTTTGCATGCTGCCCTCGCCTGTGGGTACCTCCCCTGAAGCTCCTGCGGCCAATGGGAGCTTCAGCAGAGGTACCCATAGCTGGGGGCAGCGCATGGAGTCCTCTGCCTCCCCCAGGGGCTGCAGGGACATGGTGCCGTCTGCTTCCCGGAGCAGTGCAGGGCCAGGGCAGGCAGGCAGGGAGCCTGCCCTGCCCTCGATGCACGCTGCTGCTACCCCAGAGTTGCTCCAGGTAAGCAGCACTGGGGTGAAGCCCGAACCCCTCCTGCACCCTGCACCCCAACTCCCTGCCCTGAGCCCCTTGCCACACTCTGCCTGCACCCCTACCCCCTGCAGCACCTCGCACCCCTCCTGTACCCGGCTGCACCCCAAACCCCTGTCCTGAGCCCCCTGTCGCACCCTGCACCCTTCCTGCACCCCAACCCCATGCCCTTAGCCCGTTCCTACACTCCTCCCTGCACCCCTTCCCTGAGCCCCCTCGTACACCCCGCACCTCTCCTCTGTCCCAACCCCTTTCCCTGAGCCCCTTCCTGCACACCGCACCTCCTCCCACACCCTGCACTCCCTCCTGCCCCCCAACCCCGTGCCCCAGCCCTACATTCATGGCCCTGCATGTAATTTACCCACCCAGATGTGGCCCTTGGGCCAAAAAGTTTGCCCACCCCTGGCCTATGCAGTCCTTGACCCCTCTGCTATGACTGCCCAACCATAGGGCATATTAGTGTCAGCTCAAATGGTTTTTGTGATCTGTACATTTTTCTAGTAGGAATTGGATCAAGACCACTAATTCACTTCATGTGGGCCACTGAACACTCATCAGATGTTACTAATGACCAACCTAGCCTTGATCCAGACCTATGGTTTAAGAGATGAAACACACTGTATACTGTTACTACATCTTTGAATCATCCACTTTCTTAATCCAATAAAAGATTAGACAGCTTTAAAGAACAAGGAGCTGACTCAGTCTGCATCTAATATCCTTATGTGCTTGGCAGAAAATGCTGTTCCTGTGGCCCATGTGCAGTTTAGGTAATCCTAAAGAGGACTCTAACCTGACAGCTAAATCTCATCAAGAGTATCCTGCTAAAACAGGGGTCCTCAAACTGGGGGATGGGACCCCTCAGGGGGTTGCAAGGTTATTACATGTGGGGTCACAAGCTGTCAGCCTCCACCCCAAACCCCGCTTTGCCTCCAGCATTTATAAGGGTGTTAAATATATAAAAAAGTGTTTTTAATGAATAAGGGGGGTCGCACCCAGAGGCTTTCTATGTGAAAGGGTCACCAGTACAAAAGTCTGAGAACCCCTGTGCTAAAGTATGGTGCTTTCCTCACTTCTTGTAAGTGGAGACCTTACTGCAAGATGCCTCAGAGCTAGCTAGCTCCAGGGTAGCTCTACATCTTTTTCTCTATCTTAATGACACCCATTAAAAATAGATCTAGGAGTGTTTTATGCATTATGTAGCATGCAAAAAGTCTGATTTGTTCTGTTTGTTAATAGAGCTATTAAAAAGCACAAAGTCATTGGCATATATAGCAATTTCCTGCAATTCCAAGTCCCATCTAATGGTTGTTTCTTTCAGGGAGATTCAGGTGGACCACTGGTTTGCCAGATTAGAAGAGAAAAGTGGGAAGTCCATGGTGTAGTTAGCTTTGGGCCTATTGGATGCAAAGTGGAGAACAAACCCAGTGTCTTTACAAGGACTTCTGCTTACATTTCCTGGATTGAAGCAACCAGAATCTGGGACTTCTTTTTGTAAAGACATGAAGTACAACTTAAGTGGGAAAAAAATAAAAATCTTTTAAATAAATTAATGGCTTCATTTCTAATTTTGAGGTTAATTAGGCTCTTTGCAGAGGGTAAGATAGATGAATCTATTGTAATCTTTACTTGTTTCTCCTTTCCTGAGTACCAGATCACTAGGTTAAATTTTCAGTGGTGTACAGTTCTGCTAGTTGTCTTTCACAGACGCTTCCCCTTCTCATCTTGTGTCTTTCCTTTCTCAGTCCCCCATCTTCTTTCTGACATTTTTTCTTCTTAGCCCACAAACTCTAATTCTCCATGCCTCTATTCTCTTCTGCAAGCGCTGATCCAAAGGAACAGGCTGTACACCAGACAATACTGAAGGCAGCACTAGGCAACAACAAATCATGGGACATCCTTAAAAAAGAAATTCAGGATACTTAACAGTTCAGTGTCCCTTGCCAGGTGATTTGTTCAGTGATTAAGTAAAGGAGCCCTGTGTCTATTATGGGGATTTGATGAGCTACCATATTGCAATTTTCTTAATTAAGAAACTTGAAAAACATTTCTCCTTCCATAATATATGGGGCATAGGCTTGAAGTTGCTTTGGGGAGGTGAGAGAGAGAGAGAGAGATCCTTCTAAAATAATTAAAAGATGGGGAGAGGTGAATGGAGATTTTGGAGGTTGGGAAGAAAGCAGGAAGACAATGGAGTTGTTTCTGCAAAGTGCTTGGTCTCCAGCTCTGGCTGTAGCTTTGATTTTTCTCTGCTTTAAAACATTAATCTTTATATAGTCTCGTCCAGTAAGCAAATTAACATCACTACAGTGAAAGGGGAGTGGTGAGATATTGTTCACGCCTTTATCTATGCCAGTGGTCCCCAATGCGGTGCCCACAGGCGCTATGGCACTCATCAGGGCATTTATGTGCACCTGCCTAGTGCCTAGCAGCGGAGAGAAGCCGTGGCCCTACGCCTGCCGGGGACAGAGAACTCCAGGTTTGCAGGCTGCGGGTGCCGGTGTTCTCTGTCCCTGGCAGGCACAAGGCTGCGGCTTCTCTCCAACTTCTCTGGGGCTACAGGCTACGGGTGCCGGTGTTCTCGATCCCTGGCAGGCGTGGGGTCGTGGCTTAAGCCGGAGAGAAGCCATGGCCCTGCATCTGCTGGGGACAGAACTCTGGGGCTGCAGGCTGCAAGCGCTCGTGTTCTCTGTCCCCAGCAGGCACATGGCCTGTCTAGTGCCCAGTATGGGAGAGAAGCCAGTGCCAGCACCTGCTGGGGACAGAGAACTCTGGAGCTGCAGGCTGCAGGTGCCGGTGTTCTTTGTCCCTGGCAGGCACGGGGCTGCGGCTTCTCTCTGGCTTCTCTGGGGCTGCAGGCTGTGGGAGCCGGTGTTCTCGATCCCCGGCAGGTGCGGGGCCACGGCTTAAGCCGGAGAGAAGCCGTGGCCTCATGCCTGCCGGCGACAGAGAACTCCAGGGCTGCAGGCTTCATTTTATGTTAAAGAATAATAAATATATTTGGACCAGCAGTTCAACAATGTTTTACTTTTTTTAAATAAATAAGGTGAAAACTGTTTTTGATATTTATTTTGTAAAAACTCCTTAAATTTTCTTACAGGTAGATAAAAAAGAGCAAATTCATATGGTATGGTGAAAGAGTAATTGCCGAATAATTTAATTAATACCTTTTACATGTAAAATTACCTTTATCTTATGGATTCATATATTATCTCATAATAAATATATTTTTTTGTATTATTTAATGTACAAATACAAAATAAGCCTTGAAAAAGTGTTGGCGCCTGGCACACTCTTCTGAAAACATGAATGTGCTACTGGCCACAAAAAGATTGGGGACCACTAAGGTAAACAGTGAGGTGGTTTGCAAAAGTTTGCAGACGATACTAAGCTGCTCAAGATAGTTAAGACCAAAGCAGACTGTGAAGAACTTCAAAAAGATCTCATGAAACTAAGTGATTGGGCAACAAAATGGCAAATGAAATTTAATGGTGGAAAAATGTAAAGTAATGAACATTGGAAAAAATAATAGATACACTATGATGGGCGCTATTTAGCTACAACTAATCAGGAAAGAGATCTTGAAGTCATCATGGATAGTTCTCTAAAGATGTCTACGCAGTGTGCAGCGGCAGTCAAAAAAGCAAACAGGATGTTAGGAATCATTAAAAGAGAAAAGACGGAGAATAACTTATTGCCCTTATACAAATCCATGGTACGCAAATCTTGAATAATGTGTACAGATGTGGTCGTCTCATCTCAAAAAAGATATACTGGCATTAGAAAAGGTTCAGAGAAGGGCAACTAAAATGATTAGGAGTTTGGAACAGATCCCATATCAGGAGAGATTAAAGAGACTAGGACTTTTCAGCTTGGAAAAGAGACTAAGGGGAGATATGACAGAGGTATATAAAATCATGACTGGGCGCACAGCACGAGGCGGAGGCCTCGGCTCCGGGCAGCACTAGCCCGGCTAGGGTTTCCCCAGCGGGTGTGAGCGCAGGCGGAGCGGCGGGGGGAGGGGTGCGTGTCCGGTGCGCTCCGCATTTACGGCTGAGGCGCGGAGGGTCCCAAAGACGGAGCGTGTTTGACCTCGCGGCCTGGCGGCTCACGGGAAAGAGGGAGCGAGCGGCTACTCTCGCGAGAAACTGTTCCGTCGTGAAGCTCGCGTGGAGCGGTGTGCATCCGTGCTGACCGTAGCGGCCGAGAGGCGCCACTTACACGCGCGGGCACCTTTGCCAGCCCGTTTCCTGCTGCCGCTAGAGCTTGTTCTGCGCATGCTCAAACACCCTGTCCCTCCCGCCCCATTTAGCATGGGGTGGAGGGAGACAACGGGAGATGGGGACTGGGCGAGGACGGAAGCCGGTGTTACCTGTACGACACTTTGAGCAACCTCCAGTTTGCACAAGGTGCAGTTTCTGCCGGCATAAGGAAAACCTCTGTGCTCATGCTCAGGAATTGCTGCCGCCTGGTCCACGAGGTTGCAAAATCGGAGAGGATGGGGTCTGTGGTCAAAAAACCACTATGATCTGCTTCCTGCGTCCAGGGTGCAAATGGGAGGGATGTAGTTTGTGGTTGAAAACACTCGACGATCTGCTTCCTCCTGGCTAATGTGCCAAGTTGGACCTATTGATGATTGAGGCATGCTCTTTCCCTTTTTGTGTGTGAATACGTCTAAAGGGAGTAAGTTTGTGGGTAAAGGGCACACCCCTGATCTAAGGTGATAACCAGAGTGGCTCTTTCCATTGTTTTCACTGGTGCCTCTGCTTATTTCTAATGACTTGGCTGCCTATGCACACTGTCACCTGGACCAGGATGATTGTGCACACTGTCCTGGTCCAGGGATGGTTGCAAATCGGAGGGATGGAGTTTTGGTCGAAAACACTCATAGATCTGCTCCTCCTGGGCTAACTTGCCAAATTGACTATTGGATGATTGAGGCACGTCTTTTCCCTTTGATTGTATGTGAAACGTGAAAAGGGAGGTAAGGTTTGGGGGTATGGGAGCATGCCTATGATGACCACCAACCTTTTCATTTTTTAAATTACTTTTTACATTTATAGTTGCATTCTAATATATGGACAGAAATACAGAGAATAATTATATTAACCATTCAAAAACATTTTTAAATCTATATATACATAAAAATATATTTCTTTGGGTGCATTATATTTTGAACAAGGAGCATTTAAACAATGGTTTTGCTTTATTGCCTTTTTTTTGGCTAATGACAGTGAACTATGCACATGTCCTTGCAGTTGTACTCTTTCTGCTCTATAGTGTCAGGTTTCTTGATTGGTTCCTTCTGTAACTGCAGGGTATATGTGCCCATCTCTTGCACAGAAATCACACTGACCTTTGATATAGTAAGAAAATAAAATGAAATCACAGAAGTATATGTTAATACATACTTTGATTCACTCATCCTAGTTCCTTCACATGTGAGTATTACCTAATATATAACATCACTGAAGAAAATGTTACTGTTGTGGAATATTTACAAGGATGCATGACTCTTATGCAGTTTATGGCATATATTTCTCATGTAATTCTATGTTTCTTTACCCATGTGCAATCCTCACTTTCCCTTTTCACAGTGATAAGGTTGCAAATATATGCAAGTAGTCCTCACGCTTTCTTAACATAAATATAGCATTATGAAATGATGATACATTACGACCAATCACTGAAAATGCTAATTCTGATTTATTTAAATGTCAATATTGTAATGCCACCAGTCAATAAGTTTGAACACCATATCTTTTACTTTTTTTGGAATCATTTCTCAAAATTTTACTTTACTGCAACCTGTATCCTAAATTCAAATTTCACATTTAACTGGTCGATCAATAACGCATCATTCACCCATTTCAAGATTTTTGTATACTTTAAAGATGTTATTGATTCATAGTCAGCATTACAGAACCAAACCTGTGAGATAATCCCCACTTTAGGTATATTAAAGATAATGTCCACTATGTGTACAAATTCCACTCTTCATCTTAATCTTTACATGTGCCCTAATGAGTCTACAATACATAGTAGACAATAATTACTGACTCCTGTCATTAGAAGAATTGCTAATGGTTTTCAAATGCTTATTAGCCTCCTTTGTTTGGTTTCCACCATACTGATGTCTTTGTGCTGCAAATACGTTCTCAAACTAAGACACTGATATTAGAATAAACCTCATGCTTAATGGGCGGTTCCAGTGTAACTGGAAGAACTGCTTACTGGTTCCGAGCCCGACATGGCTGACGTTACACTCCCATTGGCAGTGATTTTATGCTTAACCAGCGCTGCCCCCTTTATCCTATCCCCTGCATCTGCGGCCCTGCCATAGGGTACTGCAATGCTGTTGAATGCTCCCTGATGGCAGGCTGCCTACTGTGGGGGACCAAAAGGGAGTCTGGGTTACAGTGATTTACAACGGCCTGGCGCTTCTGCGCACTGCAGCAGCTTCCAGGAAGTGCTGGATGGTAGAAAGCCTGGTCCCCCAGCACTGCACTGCAATGGAGAACCCATCCTTTCTTGGGGCAAACGCCACCTCCAATAAACTTGGCAAGGACACCATGCAGTGCCACTGGTAATCTCTGGCATTTACTTTCAAACATGGGTAATTAACATATAAACCAATAAATAATGCCGATTTAGTAATCAATACCTTTAAGATGAGTGGTCCGCAGCTGTAGCCATGCAATATTGTTCTCCTGGGATGCTGCACAAATTTTACTTGTCCAATCAGATTGAGAGATTTCCACTATTTAATCGTTGATGAAGTTTCTGACAATTTTTATAGAATACATTAGCAGACTGCAATAAATGAGCTTTTGCTTTCTTTCTTCCCACTCTGGTTTCTGACATAGATAACAATCCCATTCTCGTCCCGCTTTTTTAATTAGTAATTGAAAAGCTTATATTGCTCACATATATACACACTGTTTTCATATTATTGCTCACACTTAACCCAGTGTATCACCCGAGTTGCGTGCCCTCATGTTGGATAATAACACATTCTAATCAGCAAACATGCTGCTCTTTCGTGTCCACAATTCTGTGGAGATCATTCCCAGATCAAATCCACAAGTGTCACCTCAAAGTCATTTATTAAAGCCATATTTAAGTACAAGTACATGCTGTTTCAATGTTTATTTGTAGCTAATAGGAAAATATTAGTCTCATTATTGGTTACATTCCTTGTCAAAAAAATTTCAATGGAATAGTTATGTCCATTGTAAAAGTAAGTATCTAATAATTCACCTCCAAATTCCTCAGGCAGTTCTTTCAAATTACTGATCCTCTATCACACAAGGGGTCCCTTATTAACAATTCCTTTTTTTTCATCAAGGCTATCTGTAAGTTTAAATATATTCATAAAAGTATTGGTAATGTGATTTCTTTCAAAAAATTTATACTGAATTTATCAACAATCAAGTAAGTGCAATTAACATCTTAATTAGTAACGTAACAGTAACACACAACATATAAGCATATTGTGAAATCAATCACTCTACAGACGATTCTTCCAATGTTACATGAACATGTAAATTGGACATATCCAATTTCTTTCTAAGCATCACATTCCACTTTCCTTTGCATGCACTGAACTCACAGAAACCCGCAGCACGGGAACATAATATCAACCACTACCATAGTTGTGTTACAAATCTCTTATTTAAATTGCCACAGTTTTATTGCCAATTAATTCAGAACCACTATACAAAACACTAACTGCAACAACCCAATGACCTGGTGTGTGGTAAGGACGCAATAATTCATCATTTTTGAAGTAATTCACTCTCTATTTATTTAAAAAAATAGAAATATAATTTATAAGTTTTCCAAGTGGAGGCAACCATGAATATACATGATACCCGTATTTTCCCAATTCATTACATGTTTACTATTAGACTACTCCCCCACATCAAAACCATATCATTGTATTTGCTGTTTCACACTGTTTTTTAACTCAGTCACGAAATTGTTCTTTTCTCATTTTATGTATGAAGAGTGTAAACATTTTACCTTCACTTTCATTTGTGTAGCTGCTGAGAGAATGACAGTGGAAACTACTGATGGAGATGGCTTGTACCTGTTTGACAAGTCAACAAAGCTATTAATGCATTAATAATTGTGGCACGTCAGAACATAATGGATTTAAATATAGAAGACATGAACGGAATCCTTAGTGTTACAAATCAAGATACATATATGTAAGAAAATCTTATAA
>NC_133783.1:12391354-12463291 GCF_003597395.2 Chelonoidis abingdonii | reverse complement strand
GAGGGAGCAGAAATAGGTAGAGTAGAATGTGATGGGCAGAGAGAGGGCAGCGGCGACCTAGCAAAAGGTTACTTGAGCATGCTCCAGTTCGTGTGCGCACTACCAGTGTAGGCCAGAGTAGGGAATCGGGCGCACGTGCTGTTTCTGTTCCTTTACACGGCCCTGGCGGGGGGACGGGGTTGCCGGCCGCAGCGGCAAGCGTGACAAGGAGCTGGTCTGCTGAGCCCTAGAGGCCAGGGCTTGGCCACACAGGAAGTACATTATGCCTTGGCGGCAGCAGTCGCCCTCAGCCACTTGCCTATGCAGCCAGTGCATGCGTCATCAAGAACAGCTGCACAAAGGTCCGTCCAGCCCGTAGCCTGTCTACCAGAGTGGGCCAATGCCAGGTGCCCGCAGAGGGACGTTGAACCATAACAAGGCAATGATCAAGTGTCTCTCTTCCTGCCAACCATCTCTACCCTCTGACCAACAGTGGCTAGGGCACCATTCCATTCCCAAGTCCTGCCAATTAAGGACTTAGTCTCCATTAATTTCTCCACTTTCTTTTAAAACACCTGTTGATAGTCCAAGCCTTCCACAACCTCCTCGGCAAGGGAGTTCATAGGTTGACTGCATGCTGTGTGAAAGAACTTCCTTTTATTTGTTAATATAATCTGCTGCCCAATTCATTTCATTTGTGCCTCTAGTTCTCTATATTATGGTAAGCTTAAGTAAATAACTTTTTTCTTATTCATTTCTCCACTCAAGGGGGGGCCGCAGCGCCGCTCCGGCTTGGGCATACGGGCCTTTCCCCGCCGGTAGCTGGCGCGCGGGCGGCCGCTCGGGGCCGCGCTACCCGCGGGGGCTGCGACACGGCGGGTGACAGTGACTCCTGTAACGCGTGGGGCAGCCGTGCAGACAGGCGGGGTGGAGAGGCGCTGCCAGGTGCAGAGAGGGGAGTGGGGGCAGAGGGTGCAGGGAGGACTTTGGGACAGCGCCTACAGCTGGGCTTTCTCTGTTTGAAGAGCACATGCTGGGGGTTACCACAATCTACATCAGTGGTTCTCAGCCTCTCCAGGCTGCTGTACCCCTTTCAGGAGTCTGATTTGCCTTGCATACCCTCAAGTTTCACTCCACTTAAAAATTACTTGCTTGCAAAAATCAGACAGTGAAAAAACAAAGGTGTCACAGCAGATTATTACTGAAAAATTGCTTACTTTCTTATTAAAAGCAGCAAAGAGTCCTGTGGCACCTTATAGACTAACAGCATGAGCTTTCGTGGGTGAATACCCACTTTGTCGGATGCACTTTCTTATTATTGTTACCATCTGGTTATAAAATCAACAAAATATGAATATTGTACTTGAATTTCAATGTATGTAGAGCAGTATAAACAAGTCTGTACTGACTTTGCTGGTGCTTTTTACTTAGCCTGTTGTAAAACTAGGCAAATACCTAGCTGAGTTGATGTACCCCTGGTTGAGAACCACTGATCTGCATAATAGGAGTTTGTCAGTTTTGTACTCACATCATTACAAATATAAGTAAGTCCAATGATTGCAAATATGACTGTTTGTTTTTTTTTAAAGGTAGCTTTTGCCAAACAAGCTAAACAAAACAATTCTTTATTTGATGCACTAATAAAGAATAATAAACAAAGTGATGGGTGCACAGCCTTGTTGGTTTAATAATTTATCTTACAGTTTATTATGGGTGGCACTGAACCTCATTAAATTAAGCAATTTTGGAAATGTGATTTTCTTTGTGTTCAAATGGTGAAATAT
Organism: Chelonoidis abingdonii; assembly: GCF_003597395.2. Taxonomy (NCBI): domain Eukaryota; kingdom Metazoa; phylum Chordata; order Testudines; family Testudinidae; genus Chelonoidis; species Chelonoidis abingdonii. The sequence continues at coordinate 12,461,528 of NC_133783.1, read as the reverse complement.
TTCCTGCATCCTGACCTACACAATCATACATTCTTTATCACGTGTTCTTGGTAAATATATTTGAGCATGATCAAAAATCTTTTTTGGCTTTTGTTAATTAGATGTAGAGCAAAATTTTCAAAAGCACCTAAGGCTGTGTCTACACCACAGCATAGCTGTGTCAGCAGGTATGCCATCACAAGCCTGTACTGTAGTGTGGAGACATGTTATGCTGACCAAACGGGTTTTCTGTTGGTATAGGCTCCTCAAGAGATGGTGACTGGGTCCATGAACATCTGTTAACAGAGCAGTCTATGTCTGGGGGTTAGGACAGCATAGCTATATGGTCAGGTGTGTGGTTTTTTCACACCTTCGACAGCTATTTTGAACTTTTTAAGTGTAGGCCAAGCTTGAGTCACTGGGACTTGAGCATTTTGGAAATTACCAGTAGTGATTCTAAATTTGCTTTTTAATACAGTGCCGTAGGTAGACATAGTGTTCTGCAAAGAATTTAACTCCAGGTTAAGTAAGACATAGTATGGAAGATGTGGTTTTTGAAGGGGGAGAGGGAGGCTGCAGTGAAAATAAATGTGAGGGTTTCCAGGGTCTGAGGGGTAGCATCGGAGTGGCAGAGAGGTGCTTATGGAAATATAGTACCAAGAGAAGCATAATTGGCAGAGCAGGGCTGGAGTAGGGAGTGGTACAAAAGAAGATGAATATGGAAGCAGTCTTAACAGGAAGAACATGTGGATTTTCCTTGTAAGGTCACTTACAATGGTAATATGTTAAATTCCAATAATTTTTAACTATATCTTGAATGTCTTTCCCCATAACCAGGTTAAGGGTTATGCTTAACTTCCACCTAAGTAGTTAGTTTTTATTTCAGGTCCTAGTGTGTCCGTCCTTGTCACATTTCCTGCATTATGACAACCCACCATGCATCATGTTGTGAAACTCCCCAGAGTTACTTCTTTTGACATACTGCATGTTTTTTCCTCTGAAAGTCTTTTTTATATATTCTAAAAGTGTAAAATATAGGCATTATTAATATATGGCATGGCTTTTTTCAAGGGAATGTGCCTCACATTCTGTACTTCATTGGGATTATAGAATAGCCTTGAAGTGATGGAATGACTTGTGGATATCATGTTGGAACACAGACTGCTATAACAGGGATGGACATAGGGCGACTCTACGAGGAGCTTTCATTTAATGGGCACTCAGAAGCAATGCAAAGGCTTGAGGGAGTTGGGGTAACGGAGGAGCTGAGGGAGAGGGAAGTAATTGTTGGGAAAGAACCTGAGAATGAACTTGGAGGGTTTTTAGGTGTGGGTAGGAGAAGTGTGGAACAGGTTCTTTTTAGTTTGTTGGGGGAAGGGATTGTTAGGGAGCCTCTTCCATGCAGACTCTGGCTGATCCCTAGCCTCTCATTCAGTCAGCCACCCTCTTTCCCCATCCCCATGTGTTCCTGCACCCCCACTCAGCCATTCTTTTCCGCCCATCTCCATGTGTCCCTGCCCCCCACTCCCATTCAGCCCCTGCCCCAGTCTGTCCCCCCACTAGCCCTTCTGAACCCCAGTCTATGACACCCCGGCAGCTCCACGCAGTCTGTCCCCCCATATCCTGTGCCTCCTGACCTGGCCCCACAGGCAGGTGCTGTGAGGAATGCAGCCTCTGCTCTTCCCTATGCACAACCGGGAGCAGCTGTTCTCTGTTCTGGTGACTGGGCAACAAAATGGTAGATGAAATTCAGTGTTGATAAATGCAAAGTAATGCACATTGGAAAATATAATCCCAACTATATGTATAAAATGGTGAGGTCTAAATTAGCTGTTACCACTCAAGAAAGAGAGATTGTAGTTATTGTGGATAGTTGTCTGAAAACTTCCACTCAGTATGCAGCAGCAGTCAGGAATGTTGGGGATCATTAAGAAAGGGATAGCTAATAAGACAAGATATCATATTGCCTCTATATAAATCCATGGTATGCCCACATCTTGAATACTGTGTGCAGATGTGGTTTCCCCATCTCAAAAATAATACATTGGAAATGAAAAAGATTCAGAAAAAGGCAACAGAAATAATTAGGGGTATGGAACAGCTTGCATATGGGGAGAGATGAATAAGACTGGGACTTTTCAGCTTGGAAAAGAGACAACTAAGGGAGGGATATGATAGAGGTGTATAAAGTCATCACTGATGTGGAGAAAGTAAATAAGGAAATGTCATTTATTCCTTCTCGTATCACAAGAACTAGGGGTTACCAAATGAAATTAACAGGCAGCAGATTTAAAACAAACAAAAGGAAGTATTTCTTCATATAATGCACAGTCAACCCATGGAACTCTTTGCCAGAGGATATTGTGAAGGCCAAGACTATAACAGGGTTCAAAAAAGAACAAGATAAATTCATAGAGGATAGGTCCCTCAGTGGCTGTTAGCCAGGATGGGTAGGGATGGTGTCCGTAGCCTCTGTTTGCTAGAAGCTGGGAATGGACGACAGGGGATGGATCACTTTATGAGTACCTGTTCTGTTTGTTTCCCTCTGAAGCACCTGGCATTGGCCACTGTCAGAAGACAGGATACTGGGCTAGATGGACCTTTGGTCTGACCCAGTATGGCAGATCTTATGTGGCCAAAAGGTGTAACTGCAACACTTCTTGGCAGAATGAATTTTCTGCTGAGAAAAAAATTAATTCTGAATGGCACATGAATTCTGCATGTGTGAAGTGATGCAGAATTCTCCCAGGAGTAAGACATGACTACAATAATGCTGCATGCTAATAAGGAGTATAAACAACAGTTACCCCTCAGGGTGGGGGGAGAGGTTTGCTGAAAAAGGTTTACTTTTACTTTTAATATAAATGCCATAAAACCACAATCAGGCTTTAAGAAGGGTACTGAACTTTTGTGTCCCAACTACATTACAGACTTCCAACACTTAAAAGAACCATTTCAAACATCTAGAACACATTTAAAACAGTTTCCACACTAGTGTTTGTAATGTTTCTCAAGTGTGTTACTCAAGTATTACTGCATTAACTCTGAGCAAATCTTATAACTGGTTCAGTCTGAACTATTCCAGTGTTACTGTGGATGGAAGTGCAGCAACACAAGTTCACTTGATACAATTCCAAAATGGCATGGGTAGATAAAGAGCACGTCTAATCTCCAGTTTTGCAAAGTGCATTGTGTGAAGCATTTTGTTGTTGTTGTTCATTAAGGTAGTAATTCCAGATTCCTCTCTTGTTTTGCACCTACTGCAGCTTCTGTAATTATGTATGACTTCTGTTTTATAAGGTACAGCATATAACAAAGACCTGTGTTTTGGAGAAGGGGAATGCTGACACCAAATTTTATTAAATACATGCTATTTTAGATTGAAAAATGCTTGTAATAGGGATTACACTTTACATTTTGCTATAGCACTTGTCCATCTGTTAAGAGGATTTGTGGGGCCTGCATTCTGGGATAAGTACTTTAGGAGAACCATGATTCATTGGTACTATAATGGGAAACGTCTCAGTCTTTTAATATAGACAAGCATTAGTAACCTAAACAGTTTACAACAGTAGCTCATTTGGATCATTACGGTGACCAGTTAGCGACAATCATAGTCAACAAGAAGTCATTTTACTAATATAGATAGACTCTGTCAAGAATAATTCTTTTGTGTCCAAAAGTTCTCTTAACTTGGTAATTAGTGTTTACAAATTACCAGTTTTATGGGTGTTTCTGACCCAATCTATATAAGCAGTAATTCAGATAATGCTGTTGCAGATGAAGAGCTTGTACTTTATTCTGTTGTCTGCCTCCCCCCCACCCCACCGGGCATGTGATCTTTTTCATTAAACCAAAAGTATTCTTTAGTCCCTGAGCATTTGGACCAAAAAATAGAAATGCAAGAGCTGAGGAATATAGAAAGCCGTGGGGAAAAGGTCTCAGTTTGAGCACTGAAAATTCCGACATACAGTAACTCTTCACTTAGCATTGTAGTTATGTTCCTGAAAAATGCTACTTTATGCAACACGATGTTAAGCGAATCCAATTTCCCCATAAGAATTAATGTAAATAGGGGGAGAGGAGGGTTAGATTCCAGGAAAAAATTTTTTGCCAGACAAAAGACATTATATACATATACAGTATAAGTTTTAAACAAACAGTTTAATATTGTACACAGCAATGAATGATAGTGAATCTTGGTTGAGGTGGTGGAGTAAGAGGGTGAAATATTTCCCAGGGAATGCCTTGCTGCTAAATGAAAACTAGTGCTTGGCTGAGCCCTCCTGCTGCTAGAGTAAACTCCCTCCAGCTGGAGTGCACCACTCCCTCCTCCAGACAGCACATACATGACTGCACAGGTGCCGACTTTCTAAAGTGCTGGGGGGGGGGGGGGGGGCGTTTGCGCATGAGTGCCAGAGAGAGAGAGTTGCATTGCCCCTTTAAGCATGCTGACCCCACTGTAGGTACGTTGTCCTTTTAAGCAGCTCAGCCAGTTCAGACAGGAAGCAACAGCTAGCTCCCTCATTTCTGTTTCTGAGCCGTGTCCCCCTCCTCCATTTTGTGGAGGGGGGGAGGAGGGAGCAGGTGGACACCCTGGTATCAGCATCCCTTTCCCCTCCTCCCCCAACAAGCAGGAAGCTCCTGGGAGCAGCTTCAAGGCAGAGGGCAGGGCAGGAGCAGCATGGCAGTGTGGGGAGGGCCACTTGAACTCCTGCTGGGCAGCTGCTGAGCCACATACTTTACAGGGAATTTAGGGGAGCTGATGGGGGAGGAGGACTGCTGGCCTCCTTTGGTTCTAATCCCCACAAGGAGAGGCTGCTGTTACAGAGAATCCTGCAAGCAGTGGACAAAGCAGGTAGCTGGCAAAAGATGTTATAAGGGAGCCTTGCCTAACTTTAACCAAGCTTGTTCCTTAATAGATCAGCAAGGTAACAAGGTTAACCACAACAGTTATGTGAGGAGTTATTGTATCACCTTGAGGCCCTGCATTATTGTCTTCATTTGGTAGCTGACAAGTTTTAACTCTGTTGGTTAGTCATGCAGAGGAGTTCTTAGTAAAACCCTCTTTTTCTGAAACCTTTAGCAGAGTGTTCTGGTGCTGGGAAACAAAATAATTACTTAGTGTTAACATCAATTTACAAAAATAGTAACAATGCTATATCTGCCCCCAATGCTGCCTTGCCAATTTTTGTGGCACATTTTCCTATTACTTTTTTTCCTGTGCCCACTTGCTGTGTGAAAGACCCAGGGAATCAATGAAAACTGACAGTAGTGACAAGCCTACAGGTGACTGTTGTTGTTTACAGCTTTTTATTCCTTGCATCCCAACAAGTAAAAGAGGCTACCAACCACATGCTCACTGAGTATATTTTATGTATCTTTTCAGTATGTAACACAGGTTGTCACATCCAATGAAGGGATGTGTGGCAAAATAATGGGATGTATTACAGCACTTGCTGGTTTTGTGGTTTAAACTGACACATGGATACTAAAATGCATTTGCTAGGAAAGAATCTTATTAAACCTAGAATGAGCTAATTGACTGCCTGTACTGCTGAGTAGAGCCTAATATAAGCATTTCAGATACTTTCCTAGCTAATATGGACTGCTTTTTAAATAGTCCAAGGTAGTTTTTGAGTACTCCCTATGACATGAAATTTTAATCTTTTGATACAAGAATTAATTCCTGTCAAAACATGCAATAGAAATGTAATAACATTGCCATTTCCTGTGATACTGGACCTTAATAGGAAGTTGATTTTCTAAATTTATTTGGTCCTTCTTGTGGATAATAATTTATAATACTTCTCCATTTCATAGTGGTGGTGTGAGGATAAGTACGTTAAACTTTGAGATTTATTGATGAAAAGCACTACACAAGAGCTAGGTATTATTATTGTGTTTTAAGTAGGAGCCATTACAGGGGAGTAGTGTGTTGGTTAAGTGGGTATTACCTGGAGGCAGCCAGTACCAGTACATTCCTAATTGCACTTAATGCTCAAAGAATTATTTTTTTTTAATCCCAAAAGGTCTCTTGTTCTGGAGGAGTATTTGCAGAATGTCAGATGTCTTTAATACAAGAAGAGAGTAATTTATATGAGATTTGTTCCCTGTTTGGAAAAATCTTAATTTAGCATATCTCAAATCCATCTGAGAACTAATGATAGAAAAATTTGTTACATTTTGAATTATTCACTTGGAAGGGTGAAGTAGATATTTACCCATACATTTAAAATTCTGGCTCAAAAGATTCCTCTCCCTCTGTCTCCTGGATGTATTTTTTTTTAGTCCTATATTTATATTTTGAAAGCAATAGATTTGTTTTGTAAATAATTGTCTGTATTTACTAAGATTATCCAGAGGAATCATTACTGTAAAGAACAATGAGAGAGTATTTCCATAGCTTAGGAATGTAGGCTTCTGGCTAATGCTAGTTAGCTATTTATGTGTTTTATAAAATTGTTCCAGGAACTGCACCCAAGAAAGCACTTCAGTATAACTCTTTTTTACAAAATGGGTTGGAATTATAGGGAGGGTCTTTTATGTACCAATTAACCACATTTGCCATACACTCTAGGCACTTGAATTCTTTTAGTCAGTTTAACCTATTCTAAATAATTATCAAAGAGGGATGTTAATCATACACTAAAATATAGAATTTTCTAATTATGCATTTTACACTCACTCCCTGAAATGAGCAAGGATAATATCAAAACATCTTAAAAATTAATCCCATTCAGATGACAATCAGTTACTTCAGTAGGTTGAAAAGAATCATTGTAAACTAGGCACATATTAAAATAATTGGACCAAGTCTTGTGCATACTGTGTCTCTAGGTGTCTTGGTATGGTGTGTGCATTATTAATTAGTGCACAGTATCCTAAAAGCAAAGTTGTCCTAGGAGGAACTTACTTCATGGGTTTGTTATTCAGAGTAATGGATTGCCTTTGGAATAGTACATGATTGGTATGAGAATAACAACTAAGTTGTCACAAGGTCCCAGATCTCAAGCCAATTATTTTTGTCCTTGCTGAGTAGAATAGTAAGATTTTGATGTGGAGAGATTGTCTCTTATATAAAGTGTGGAAGATTTGGTTGAATAGTTAAGTTACAGATCTTTCTGAGAAAATGGATCCATGTTTGTTAGCCAAACCACATATACAGATTGCATGCTTGGCCCTAAGCAACTGTTAGTGTGCAGGTTTGGCAAAACAAAACTCCATCTTTTAATTTCCAAAAGGGGATTGTTTGGAGACGACTATGTGCCATACTTACAGTTTTCTAAGACCCCTAATGTTGCCTTTCCCCTTTGCATTGTCCTGTTGGACAGAGGTTAGAACACTAAAGTCTGTAAGTGTAAGGTGTGTCTCCAAGGTTGGGAGCAGTCATCATGTGTTCAGCAGCAGAGCTGTGTTCTTTCTGTGCAGCAACCATGCAAAGTAAAGAGCCTAACAGATTCCACTTCTCTAGAAGCTTATTTTAATAAATCTTTTATTAAATCTTAAAACACAAAACCTTCCCCGAGCCTCCAGCTCTCTGTGTTAGTAATCAGGCTTTTTCTCCTAGCTTTATGCTGTAGCCTCCCTCGGGTTTCTGTGCATGAGCGTTCCGGGCAGTCAGAGCTCTCTGCAGCCGCGGTTGTTGCCAGGCGTTTCACTGACTGGGGCACCCATAAACCCCTCCTCTCTGTGAGGACGTGCAAGACTGAGTATCGGCTGTGGCTGCCCTGGCCACGTGGGGCTCGAGGGATGAGCTTAGGAAGTGAGCCTGCGCTGGCAGATTCCAAAACCTACTCAGTGCTCACAGCTGATAAATTTGCCGGGGCCACACAAGGCTTCGACAACCTGGGCTCATCGCACGGGAAGACAAGGGGAACAGTAAACAGGTAGGACAAGCAGGCTTGGCTTTCAGACTGCAGGGATGTGACATTAAAACATACACCCATATTGCTGACTTTAAGATTTGCATAAAATATTTACCACAGTGACTTATGATTGCATGAATTTCTGTTAGTATGTTGTGTTTGTTATATTCAGAATAGAATGATAATGAGAAGATTAAACAGTTTGGCAATCACTTAGACACAAGCAAAGTCTTTGGTTTCCAGACTTTTTTTTTAATCAGAAAATGTAATTGCATTCTTTTCTTTGAAGAATTCATGTGTTCCTGCCTCTGCACTAGAAACTGTTCTGTGCATTCCTGAACAGATATGTATTTGGAACAAGATTGAAATTTGGTTTAAAAGAGGTTTTGGGTGACTCCTAGAAAGCTGTATGAATCAGTGGATGCTGAAAGAGAAAACACTAAAAGCTTGTTAATAACCAGAGTCATTGCTGAACTGTTTCCATCATTGAATAGAAATGCAGGATGAAGAAAGTGTGGTTTTAACTAATGTAGGGGCTTTCATCGTACAAATTGTAAGATGTACAGACTCTTTTCCCTGATCATTTTCGGTTTCACATCGGTAGTCTTCTATACATGTATTTAAAGATATTGCAATTAGTATTTTTAATCTAGAAAGTTTTGAAACATAAAATGTGTAAAACAACTCAATGGCTGAGTACCTATGAGATCCAGTTGAGACCATGACAAATATATTCCATATACCATTACTGAGTTTGCTATAGCTTAAGCTAGGGAGTTTTTGGCTAGGAACATTTATGAAGAGTGACATTGGATCTTTAACAGCTACTTGGAGCAGAAGGAGCTTAAGCTGCAGTGAACTAAGGCCACTTTACTTTTGAATGAGAGCATGGGGGGAGGGAGTGATATGTGCTTTAATTTATGTGCATTACCGTCACAACTTTGGTAACTTTGATTTAAATTTCCTACGTGTCCATGGAGACAAGCCCTCGAATACCAGCATAATTAATTGAGCGCTTCATTCTTTAGAATTAGCTGCAGTTATTATATGAGAACGTTAAAAACTGAGGCTCTTACTGCTTCAGGAAGGTGTGAAAGATCCAGTGGCACTCATTGTGAATATCCTTGACCAGAAATTCCCTATAAGTGTACATTTTTGGTAAACTGTTTGGGTCTTCACAGTTTGTAATATACCCATAATATTGTTTTGATGGGTCCTAGCTTGGTAGAGTAGAAATGAATTGAGTGATATTGAATTGAAAGTGACATGAATTGAATTGAAAGCTGTAGCATAGGCAGGCCTCCTATATTTTACCACCATGGTTAAACTGACAGTGAATGCCAGCCATGAAACTGACAAGTCTATTGTCAATTTTACTCTTCTAAAATATGTAAATTGCAAAATGCTGTAACTTGTAATGGTTTTGCATTCAGTAGATGTGCAAAACCAGTGTAATTTTCACTCTTTTCAAGCTCACTACTATTTATACAAACTATAACACTGCAAAATTAAATTTAAAAAAATCACTCTATCTTCTGAAAAATTGTGACTGCTATTGTCACAATTGGTAGGTAAGATTACTGTAACCGGTTAGCAGGTGCAATTAACAGCACGTAATATATAACCAGTATCATTGTTTTGATCAGTTATGTTTCCATCTTATGCAGTAGCACAGATTCTCAAACGGGGGGTTGGGACACCTCAGGGGGTTGTGAGCTGTCACCCTTCACCCCAAACTGTGCTTTGCCTCCAGCATTTATAATGGTGTTAAATGTATATAAAAGTGTTTTTAATGCATAAGGGGGTTGCAGTCAGAGACTTGCTGTGTGAAAGGGGTCACCAGTACAAAAGTCTGAGAACCCCTGCGGTAGCATCATTGCTCTTATGTAGTGCCTGGGGGGTGGGCTCACATCCACAACCTTTTCCAGGCTCTGCAAGAGGGAATTTACCCTAGCAGCAGGAAGGATCATTCAAGAAAGGGAAGGGAAGAGAATCAACCATGTTAGTTTGCTCTTGGCTCACCCAAAAGGTGCTGCTTAATATTAGCAGGGGAGTAGAAAACTGTTCAAAAAGAAACTTAGAAAGAGAAGTCAGGACACATTTAGAAGAGGCTGCATCAGAATTTTTTTTTTTAATTAGTTAAAAAAAAATAAAATTTAGCAGGTCCTCTGAACTTTAAAATTAAAAGGCTTCTCTTGGACTGAAAATCACTGTAGCAGGAAGAAGGATTACAGAAGTTTTACAAATTGAACATGTAAATGATTGCTTTAATATTAGAATTAAACATAATACTCAAGCAAAAATAGAGACAAGGTAGATTGGCCGTCTGCATCCCGAGTAATTTGGTTGAGACTTATGTAAATTTAAAAAAAGGAATTAAAGTACTCTTCTAGTTCTAGCTTGAATATGATCATGTTTCTCAAGAGGAAGAGATACTGGATGCAATTACTTCACAACTTGTGGTGTGATCTTTGATATTACATACAAAATGTTGCTTCTACCCTTTTCGATGGGGAGAAAACCAAACACACCATACAACACCACCTTGTAGAATGTATACATTTGTTTGGGTTTTGTTCTGTTTATTCGTCCTTCATTCACGGTGGTTATCTGCATTTTCATGTGATATTATGACTAAAGAATTATTTTCACAGATTTAAAATATATTTACAGTTAAACTTGCATTCTGCAGCACTGACTGAAATCCCTAGAGGAACTGAAATTCTTGAGTAATAAGTGCCCACTCCCACCAGGCAAAAATACTGTGATACAGTTTCTGTAAATGTGGTACAAATCTTCATGCATTGCAGAATTCTAATAATGTTAACCTTCTGCCTTCCTTACAAAATGTTTGTGTAGAACTTTCTGCAGAAAGATAGTATCTCTTCACTTGAGGCTATGTTGAAACTGACCAGCCTGTACACATGCAGTTTGTGGGTGACTTCTAGAAGTTTTGAGTAAAATTCACTGAGGAGTCTGAGGGCTAGTCTACACTGGCAACACTAAAGTGCTGCCACAGTAGTGCTTTAACATGGCTTGTGTGGTTGTGGCAGAGTGCTGGGAGAGAGCTCTCGTCTCCTCCCAGCACTCTAAAAAACCCACCTCCAGAAGGGGCGCGACTCCTGCGCTGATGCACTGTCTACACTAGCGCTTTACAGTGCTGAAGCTTGCTGCGCTCGGGGGGTGTTTTTTCACGCCCTTGAGTGAGAAAGTTGCAGCACTGTAAATTGCCAGTGTAAACAAGTCCCGAGCTTGTGTAACATTACTCATTCAGACTTCTTGATAGTGGGACTTCCTTATACTTGTATCATCTTATCAAAGAGAGTCTGATGGTGCAACTTACACATATTGGGAAGTCAAAGAAAATTATTGCTAGATTATTTTATAGTTTATCATTCTATGGTAAGAAAATTTGCGTTGGTGTAAAAGTCTTGGGTTTCCTTATTTACATCTAGGTAAGACCCTTTGTGTTTTGGGGGATAGGAAGAGGAAACTAGTTTTATTTTTTTAAAAAGTGTATCAGAAACAGTGTAGTTCAGTCTTTTTCAACCAAACAGAATTCTCACTGTGGTAACTGTTGTGAATGGGGGGAGGGGAATCATACCTTTCAGAGTAGTTCTGGGCCTCATTTAGGTTTGTCCTGACTAGCAAAAAGGTAGGATGTAGTTGGGCTTAGCTGACATTTTCTACCTAAACCCAGCCTAGACTGGACCACTTTTCGTAATCAAGAGAAGGCCAGAGATACTGCACTCTTCTGATAATCTTTTGAAATGAATCTCATGTTTTATAGCACAGCTCTTAGAACAAGTTAGCTCTTGTTCTAAATTAGGCCTCTCAGAGTACAGCATTGTCTAAAAATTCCCTAATGCTGCAAACATAGGTTCAGCTCCACCAGTGACAGAAAGTTTCTTCCTCCTATCCCCAGAAAAACAAATGGTCCTTACATAGAGACATAAAGTGTGTCACCCAGAACTGGACACATTATTCCAGCTGAAGCCTCATTGGTGCTGAGTAGAGTGCACTCTACAACACTCCTGTTAGTACACTCCAGAGTTACATTAGCCTTTTTTGCAACAGCATCATGTTGGCTAATATTTAAGGCTATGATTTGGTCACGGAAGTCACAGAATTTGTGATTTCCATAGACCTCCGTGACTATAGTCCGCAGCCACTGGGAGCTGCAGGATACCCCCACCTCCTGTGGTGGCTGAGAGTCCCCAGTCAACTCCCCGGCTACTGAGAATCCCCCATCAGCTCCACAGCCGCTGCGGGTGGCGAGGAAGATACCCAGCAGCTCCCTAATTCCCATGGACGCAGGGGACTCGTACGGCAGGGGATCCCAGCTGCCACAAGTGGGAGTCCCTTCCAGCCACAGCAGGGCAGGGTGCTGAACTCTCCTCCCTCACCCTTTTTGTCATGGACATTTTGAGTAAAAGTCAGGGACCGGTCACGGTTTCCATGAATTTTTGTTAATTGCCCATGACCTGTCCCTACCTTTTACTCAAAATGTCCATGACAAAATTGTAACCTTACTCATATTTAACTTGTGATCCTCTGTAGCCCCCAGATCTTTTTCTTTTCTGCCTAGCCAGTCATTCCCCATTTTGTATCTGCATTTAATATTTCCTTCCTAAGTATAGTACTTTGTATTTATTGAATTTTGTCTTGTTCATTTCAGACTAATTCTCCAATTTGTCAAGGTCCTTCCAAATTCTGGTCTTCCGAAGTGCTTGGGAACCCTCTCACTTTGGTGTCATCTGTACATTTTAAAAGCATGCTCTCCACTCCATTATCTAAATTAATGAAAGTATTGAATATTATTGGACCAAGGATAGACCCCTGCGGGTCCCCAATAGATAAGTCCTCCCAGTTTTAATTATTCCTTGAGGATGGTCTTTCAGTTAGTTATGTACTCATCTTATAGTAATTTTATCTAGATCACGTTTCTCTAGCTATCTTATGAGAATATCATATGTGACTGTATCAAAGCTTAACTACAGTCAAGCTTTATCAAGTCTACAGTTTTGCCCCTACCTGCTAGCGCAGTAACCCTATCAAAAGAAGGAAATTAGGCTGGTTTGGCATGATTTGTTCTTGACAAATCCATGCTGGCTATTCCTTATAATACTGTTATCCTCTAGTTGTTTACAAATTGATTGTTTAATAATTTGTTTTGAGTTCTTTCCAGGCACCAAAGTTAGGCTGATGGGTTTGTAAGCCCCCAGTCCTCTTTGTTCCCTTTTATAAAGATAGGTAATATATATTTCCCTTCTCCAGACCTCTCCCATCCTCCATGTCTTCCTTAACTAGAAAAAGTTTAAAAGCAGTGGAAAACAGGAATCTAATGAGGAAGTTTTCAGCGTGTTGATATTTAGCAGCACAGTATATTTTCTTTTTATATTGGTAGTGTGGATAAATTACTATGCTGAAAAATTACCCAGAAGCATCGCGTGACCTTGATGTGACCTCCTCATTAATATTTTTCCAGACAACTTGTTTTCTGTAGCACATCAGATATTGCAAATCTCTGTTTACTGTTGGTACACAGCAAAGACAACCAAGGCAAAGATTGTTATATTCAGACATTCTGTCCACAAAGTTACTGGACATTACTTTCTTACACCAGTTTTTTTTTTTTTTTTTTAAGTATTTGGTCTCTTAACTTTTCTAAAGGTCACATTTCAAATGTGTTTTCAATAACAGATTAATATTACTGACACAGCAGATGCAGATGACTATTCAGATTATGCCCTCCTCATTCATACCCTTTCAGGGACTTCTGGAAGTATTTAAGTTTCACTGTTGTTAAAACAAAATTTCCTTCTGGTTTAGGAACACTGTCAAGAATGAGCCCACCGCAGGATAGAAGTGGAAGCTCCTGCAGTAAGGAGTCCCTTGTGAAGTGCCTTCAAGCTAAGAAAGACTTGGAGACAGCTATTGTTGGAGTTGTCAAGGCTGAACAACAAATGGAAGTCAACTGGAGAGAGGTATTTAAAACGTTAGACTTTTTAAAAGTATATTTTGCCAGTCTTTGACCTCGGTTTTGATTGGTAGTTCTGCAAGATACTTGGTCTTCTGAAACAATAAGCAGTCTGTCCTAGATGCACCATTATTAAGGCTACAATTTAGTCATTGGTATTTTTAGTAAAAGTCATGGGTAGGTCACAGGCAATGAACAAAAATTCATGGCCCATGACCTGTTTATGCTATAAATACCCCTGACTAAATCTGGGGAGTGGGAGAGAGCCTTGGGAAGTGGGCCAGCAGCACCCATTCGAGCCGCACAGGCCTCTGCTCGGGTGGTCTCAGGGACCAGCCGCCAAGCAGCTGGCTGGTGTGGCTGGCCAAGCAGCTGGCTGGTGTGGCTGGCCAAGCAGCTGGCTGCTTGGGCAGCCCAGGGGTCAGCCACACTGGCTGCTGCAGAAGTGACGGAGGTTATGCAGGTTGCAGAAAGTCATGGAATCCATGACAGACACAGAGCCCTAACCATTATCTCACTGTTAATCAACTATTATCCTTTCAAAACATAAGCATTTGAGTATTGCTAACCTCCCCAGGCAAAATAAAAAGTGCAGTTTCTCAACATCCAATCTCACTAGTGTATGTTTTGTGTTACTCTCTGGGTTTTAGTAATAGTTTCTTATTTGCAATGGGATTTTTTAGTGATTCACTATTTATGCGGCTGGAAATAACCTCTTTAAACTGAAAGATATAAAGGTTATACAAATAATATGTAGTAGTACAGCTGTTTTAATAAACTGATAATCCTTTGTGTTTGGGTATTCCTTCAGTGGGACTGGTCTTTGAACTTTGAAGTGGGGTAACTGGTAAGTATGTTGAGTATAAGCCCACATCTTTGATGAATAAATGTGCAATGACATAGATTACAAAATGGTTTGTATTTGTAGATTAAATGTATTTTATGGGGTGAGAAGAAGGTGGTTGGAAGCTAATGTCTGTGTCACAATATATTTCCCCCCCTTCTCCCCTCTGCCTGCCTATTAGACATGGTGATGCCCAGATTCTGACGAGGGACTCTGGGTGTTACTGTAGTATGCATAAATGACAAATATTACTATTTAATATTATCTGTCTGTGGAATTGGGTAGTCACATTTGACTTTTGTGAAAATTTGTTAATAATAATTGAAACTGCATTTGTCCTCAAGAATACTCAGACTTGTGTACAATAGCTTTCTTAACCCAGCAAGTTGTGTGAATTGTATGTTATGATGTGTGAAGGTTGGTGACTTTAGTGTGTTCTGTGAACAAAGAAATTTCAGGTTATAGTTTGAGGTGATTACGATTAGTACAAAAATATTAGTATTTAATTTCAGTGGGTGGGTTTCCTCTCCCCCCCTCCCCCCCAAAACAAACAAACAAGCAAACAAAAAAAAACCAGACAACACATTGGGCGTGCTCTGGTTTGAACTACTCAGCAAACATTCCAGAAATACTAAATGCAGCTGGTATTTATCTTGCAGGTCAAAGCTCAGATTCACAGCTGCATAAGTCGCCATATGGAATGTCTGCGCAGTCGTGAAGTTTGGCTGCTTGAACAGGTAGATCTCATTCAGCAACTCAAAGAGGAGACCTTGCAACAGCAAACATACCAACTCTACTGGGTAAGATTTGTGTGTTTAACTCAATTTAGCTATATTGGCCCTTTCAAATACACTGGTCTTGCTCGTATGTATTCATGGTAGAGTACAAATCTTGAACAGGTATATTCTGTGTCAAGTATAAGAGTATGAATTTGAATATGTGATGCCTTTACTGGAGCTAAGGCAATAATGATGTTTTATTTTTCTTATAGTTGCTGGGACAGTTCAATTGTCTTATCCATCAACTGGAACACCCCCATACTAATGACCTAGTCAATCAGATTTCTGTGTGCCTGGAGAGGTAAAAATATTACATAGTGTGAATAAATAAGAGTGCTATTCATTTTGACTTTACATTGAATTTAAACTGTTTTCTGGTCATAATGTCTGTAGACCATCTCTTCTGCATAGTTAGCTTTTATGATGTATGTATAATACTTTACTATGAGCTATTTTTGGTAATTGCTAAAAAAAAAATTAAGGGTGAGATTTTCAGAAAAGTCTAGGATAGAAGACGAGTATGGCTAAATACCCAGGACTGCTTTGAAAATCTCAGTGTAAGATTTTTAAATTGTTCCTTTAAAGAGAAGTCGGGGTACCATAAATGGTAATACAAGCACAACTATTTGTGCAGGTTACTGTAGAGGTTAAGGTTTGATGTCATTTGATTTGAGAGGCAGAGTAAGTGGGGAGAGGAGTTTGCTCTTTTGCTGGATATTTCACTTTTTTCTTTTTGTGTAAAAAGCTAAATAAATCAAATTAGTTTAGATTTTTGGCTGTTTGCTCCAGAGCCAATTAAAAGCCTTTATACAAATATTGGCTCAGTTTTATAAGCTTGAAGCTAGTGAAGGATTTAACTGAACTTATGGGTGAACTTCAATTTTTATTGAAGATCTCCTGAATTCTTTTAGACTAGGCAGTCTGACCCTCAAACCAGAAGAGTCTTCCAACCTGAACTTTGAGGCTGATGCATCTTTCCTTCGCCAGGCTATCATGTCGTTTGGCTCAATTAAAACAATGGTGAGTACCAAGGTTTTTCTAGTAGGATCACTGTTGAAAATACTTGATTCAGATATTTTTAAGGGGAGAGGGTGTCTGCAGTTCCTCATCATTTATTCAACTGGTTTCATTTTAAATCTTTAGTTGAAATAAAATATTTATGTATGTTTTATTACAGCTTTAGGCACATAATCTAATAATCCATTGCATATAGCAACGTTTTTTCAACATCAGAAAGTATAGAATTTGATCAGATAGATTATGATCACATGGGAGGGATGTGATATTTATATACAGTAATTACAAAACCCAAGCTATTGATGATTTGCCAAGAAGTCAGTTTCAAAAGTATCTCCTCAGCTCCATTTGGAGTCAGTCTATATGTGCAGTAGCCTCCCTAAAGTATACCTGCATTTTATTAACATGCAGATATGTTTTTGGCAGAGGTTGATTGGAAGGTAAGGGTGACTGGTGAAGGATGGCGGGTATGTTTTCTTGCTTTTTGTTGTAGCAGTTGGAATTTAATGTGGGGACTTTCTTTAGCGGATGCCAGTTGTAGGCAATATTGATGAAAAAGTACATGTCCCAGCCTCTGGGAGCATTTACCTTTATAAAAGCAGAAATAATTCTGCTTAATTGCTCTACAATGAAATTTGCCATAACATCTTTATTTTGAAGGCTTCCCCCTCCTCCCCCCAGCCCTTCAGTAACCTTGAAGTTACAGGGATATAAAAGGAATTTACCAGTTGTAACTGTGCTTTTAATGCTGCTTCATTATAGTCTTAATGTTTAAACATTTGTGTTTTTGATTTAATGGAGTTGAGTTTTAAAAATGAGGAAAGTGATTTATTGTTCATGCTTTTTTTTTCTCTTAAATAGCAAACTTCTGAGACAGAAAATGCCTCCCCTTGGATGTCAGTGCAGAACTGCACGCTGGCCCAACATGAACAGGTAAAATGAATATTTGTCTTCTGAAAATAGGATTTGACTAAAGATAGTATAAGCATAATCTTGCTATCTCAGCTTTCCTAACTGGTAATTTTTATGGCACTTATTAAGGTATTGCAGTTGAGTATCCAGTAATAATGTGGCAAGGGATATTGCGATTTGAGTATCCAGTAACAACGTGGCAATTGAGTATGCCTGTTGGGAGGATGTTCTAATTTCCTTTTGCCATCTTCCCTTACATCAGCTCCTTAAATATGAACTTGGGTTAATTTGTCCATGGGGGTGGAATGGGGTGGCTCCAGCTTGGCTCTTCTAGTCCAAATGCTAGAGGATAAATGGAGTCAAGTCCTAAGTGTGCCAGACAGAGATTTGGAACCATTCCAGTTGTATTGCAACAGTTCAGCTGGGAGGCACCATGCTGGGTCCAGCACAGAGATGCAGCTATGTTCCAAGTATTTTTCATGTAGCTTGAGAGACTGTACAGTCGAAAGTCCTGCAGTGATCACAGGATCCAGAATTACTGTGGGTCATGCAGATTAACTGTACACACACAACTGTTTTCAATCTAGTTTCTAGATAATTAGAAACAATTGGAAAAGCAAACCACACAGCAGTAAGCTGGTTTTCTGCCACATAGATGACTGTGAGGCTTTTGTGATGATGGTTTGAGAAGGGACTTCTGTGGCGGTTCTTTTGGTACATAAATATTGGTATACATTGGACACACTGTACATTCTAAGATTCTCTGTAGATTGTCTCCACAATGAAATAGTTATTTTTATAACATGGAGACCATACATTCTTTTTTAGAAGAAACTATTGTCTGGGACTTTGGGTTCCCCACTTAGTGACTGGCTACTTGGAAGCAAGTCTGCTAGCATTTGCCAGGCTCCATATGCTCCCAGCATCAACCCTGAGGACTGGCTTATGAAAAAGCTCGTGCCAGAGACCAACCAGGTACGCTCTTCACATACGAAATAAAATGTATTAAAGAGGAATGTGGTATCATGCTGCAGTTGAAATTGGAAGGGTGGGGAGCACATCCATTATACTTTCCTTGCATCTCTGCCTTACCCTTGTTACATCTTGCTTGATTTTCAAAATATTCTGAGCTGTCACTGTACAAACAGTAATTGTTTTATTTTTAGGATTTAAACTCTTCCAAAGTCTGTTATTTGGAGGAAGCCTGGGGAAATCTGAAAGATTTGGAAAACTGGCTCCTGCAGAATCAGCAAAGAGAAGAAACTTCTGAAAAAACAGATTCCCATAAGCACAAGAGCTCTTATTCCACCAGTAGCTCCTTCATTTCTACTGAAAAGATGGATCAATTGGAGTTCCTTGAGCAAGAAGAGATGGACATTTCTGACTGGCTCCTTACTCCTTCAGACCCAGAAAATGGAAGTAATGCCTCAGAAGAGAAATGGAAATGTGTGTTTAAACCTTTTAGAGAGGAATATAACATAAATGATTGGCTTCCCAAAGCTGACTCCTGCACTAACTGTCATGGCAGTCAGGCCAAGAGTGTAGAGATAGAAAACCTTGGAAATCTTAAGTGCCTGAATGAGCATCATGATGTGAAGAAATCACCCACGGTATCTACGAACATCTGGCTTGTACAGCACCCCAAGACTCCATTTAAAGTGGAAGATGTGTGCAAAGCTAATGAGCCATGCACTAGCTTTTCAGAGTGCGTGTGTGATGACAGCTGTGAAAAGGAAGCTCTGTGTAAGTGGCTCGTGAAGAAAGAGGGGAAGGATAAAAATGGCATGCCAGTAAGCCAAATACCAGTGGTGAACCCTGAGCCTGAGAAGCCTAAATCTGCTGGCAACATTTGGCTTCATCCCTCCAGGCAGCTTCCAGAGGAGTCAGCTACTACCACAGTGAAATTGGATAGCTCAGTGAAGGTTGTAGAGCCTCTAAAAGCATTGCTTGAGAGTCCATTGACAACCTGGCTAGCCAAATCAGTGCACAAAGCAGCAAGTACAGAAGAAAAGGCAAACCAGGAGAAAGCAGAAGTTAGCTTCAAGAGTCCCTTTCTAGATCTCCTGGCCCCATTCCACCTTCCTCTGAATGTCAACAGTTGGACATTGTCTTCAAAGAATATAGAAAATGTCAACCAGCCTTCAGTGGAAGATAAATGGCTGCTACGCAAGAAGGCACAAGTGAGCATAATCTTTAATGTTTGTTCCTAGATAATGTGTTAAGATAGTATAATTACCAGTGTTACTTCTTGCCCTGTGTCTACAGCAAACTAAGTTTTTTTGAAAAAACTTGTCTCCTCAGTGCTCAGCCACTATTTTAAGAGTGCTGAAATAAAACACATCTCAGTATTAAAATCCAACAAGCTTTGTAAAGCGAATATAGCTAAGATTTGTCTCATAAGAAATATTAGATGTAACTTTCTTTGATCTGACCCCTTTAAAAGATTGCAGACATGCAGGAAAGCTAACTTAGATGCATTTTGGACATAATTATTAAAGACATTCTCTTTTTCAGGACTATGGCCTACCTACAGTTTGTGATCTTTTTGCCTGCATGAAACTGAATGGAGATAGAGAAAAGTGGCTGTACCAGACTCCTTTACAGGTAAGATTAATCATTTACATAAATGCATTGCTAATAAACACAGTTGTGCATTCTATAATCTTTGAAGATATCTACATTTAAACACTAAAAGCAACATATGATTTCCTTTCTATATCTGTCTTTAGCAGCTTAACCTATTCCCTCTTCTCCATTCCCACCTTTCTTAGTCCTCCATTGTTCTTTCTCTTATCCTCTTCTGCCAGGGGAGGTTGAGGGAATCATTCCCAGTTAAGTAAATTGATATTAAATATTGAATCTTTGTGTGGTTTATGGTGAATTACAGAACAGAAATCTACCAGTACCAAAAAACTCAGCCCCAGAAACAGTATCTTTATGTGAAGCATTTTCAGCATCCCTTTTATACATTTCTCTCACACAGTGTTACTTTCTCTTTTACCAAAGAACAAAATAAAATAACTCTGCATTCTGAATTGTTTTGTTCTAGAAGTGAAGAACCTGAAGCATTAGAACCACGTCACCTTCCTGCTGATTGTCACACATACATACTATGTCATTGCAGTCTGCTGAATAATTGTTTGTGTCTGACTAGTCTGTTTTAGCTAAAAGACAAACTGTACTTACAAGTAACTGAGTTATGGTGCAGAAAATGCCTTTGTGTTATAAATGACTCCTGAGTGCAGGCCTGCTGAATATAAGCACACTGACACAATAGGCATTTGTAAGAGTGTATCTTTTATGGGCCTACGTGAAGCTTCTTTTATGGGTTATCACTTGAAGCATGTTGAAGCTCAGAGCAATTGTAAAATGAAATGTCTTTGCTGTGAAATCTGCATCTCTGGTGCTTGGACCGTACTATATAGTGTTGCAGTTTTCTTGCCCAAAAGGTTGCCTTTCATATTCTAGAACTTTATCTTGAGAAGGATTCATCTTTTTCAGATAGCTTATTCCTTAGTTGGAAGCAATTGTTTGTTAACCTTTGAAGGATGGAAGTTGTTGCTTGCATCCTATGTACAACTCAGCCCAAGGCTGTTAAATGTATTCCAGTTTTTGAAAGAAATGTACTGTTTTTGGCCCCTGACACATGATGAGAACTCTTAGATGTATTTTTAAAGGAAGACCTTCCTGTCAAATTTTTCCTTTGAATGCGATCTTCAGCTAGTGAAAACTGGGACAGATTTGGCTCAGATCTTTTTAAATTGCTTTTGAACTGACAGTCTTTTCAGTGCTGTTAGTCTTTGTGAATCAATACACTCTGAAGCTAGTAGGTGCCCAGCATTTAATGAGGTAACAATTACAATTTTAGTAAAACAATTTGGTGTACAAAAAATGTAATAGTGACTCAAATGTCTATTTTTAGACTAATTGGCTGTTAACTTATATTGTATAAACTGTTGGTAGTCATGTTTCCTTAGCTAATTCATAGACACATACAATTATAAATGGAAACCTCTCAGAATGCTTAACAAAAATGGAACTTTGAATGCTTGAGAGCCTCCTAATATGATGTAATCCTGTTCAGTATGTTTTCCAGCTGGTGACCTGCATGGATCCTACCAAGTTTTCAAAATCTGTTTTAGATAGTTAAGGTAACTATCACCTTAGTATCAGAGTTGGGAAGTGGGATCAGATTAATTTTGATCACTGGAGCAGTGGACATAGCATGAATATACCTCCTTTAATATACAACATTTTATTAAACCCTTATGAAACTGCATAAGTTGTCAGAAACCATTGGTGTACAAGGTGCAAATGGGCAGTACGTTTTCTAGCTTGCATGAAGAATTAGCACAGTCAATTTCCCCTGTTCATTTTCATTAACTTTTTTCTGATGATTTTTAGATAATGTTTTCTTAAAGTTTGTCTGGCGTAAAAATGGCCTTTTCAGTGCAGAAAGAAAATTGTGTTCGAAGGACTGAAACTTAATACCACTTGCCTGGTGCTACACAGTATGGAAGTATTTGTGTGTACCACTATGTTCAGATAGCCTGTGAACTGATTTTTTAAAAAATCTTGGCCCTTTGCACACTGAAAATAGACTCTATAAGGGCTTTAGATTAGCAGACCACTTAAGACCTTTTCTTTTAATAGTTTGAGCTGTCTACTGAAATCAGAAAGTGTTTTTGAACTTCAGTTTTTACCGGACCATATTGCCTGTTGCTGATTGGAAAGACTACACTATGACTAACTCCAGTGATATCCTATTTTGATTAGCAGTTGAATTTAATGATGTCTGATGTGCAGCTTACCTTTATAATCCTTTTAACCTTAGTTAATGAGTGCTAACTTCATATTCAATTCATTATGCCCTTAAAACTTTCTGGGTGTTTATTCATTTGCTTTTCACAGAACCCCAGTTTATAGTTAATACTAATAAATATTTATGTAAAGTGTTGATTAGTCTTTTCCATTAAAAAACATTGCAGCCAAAAGTGGGTGGTGGTTTTTATTTCTTATAAAATTCTCAAATACAGCTTTCCACAAACTTTGTTCAGCTTTCTGTACTTTAGAATTATTTCACTGTTCCCTACAGCCTCCACCCTCATCATTTGAGGCTCTAAACACAAACGTTTGACTGATTTGCATATTGTCCTTTGACTGATATGGGATTATCCAGTAGGTTACATGGGTGCTCTTTAATACAGAAGCTATAAGAAGAGGCACAGCAACAAATGCCTCCTCAAGCGTACTACTGGAAAGTCCTTTCTGGCGCTGTAAGGGGGGGATCTGTTCTAGGGCCCTTGCAGAGGGGAGGATAGAGTGAAGGGTGGCCATAAGCAGAGCACCTTGCCACTTCAAGATCTTTTATTTCATGCAGGCATTATAACTTGCTGTTCAAGAGGCACCCAGGACCAGCCAACATGCTTGGCATGGGGGAGAGGGCAATACCTCACTACCAGACCTCTTCCCCTGTCTGACAGTGAAACCAGACAAAGCAATTCATGGCCTGGCTATTTCTCATCACTTCCCAAATTCTGGCACTTGGGCAGGGCAAAGCTTAAGGCCAGCTTTAGGTAGAAGCCTCTTCAATTCCTGCTCAATGCATTTCAGAGGGTGCTCACCTCCCTGCGACTTTATAAAGATGGCTTTCTACTGGCCACCCACTCTAACCAGCACGCAAGCTATCTTTCATATAAGCAGCAGCTCAGGATCATGGAACTCAGAACACTCCTGTGAATAAGGAGGTTACTGAGGCTTTCTCTACATGGAATTCTAGTCATTGGAGTAAATGCAGTGATGAAAAGCCCTAGTGTAGACAGGGTAAATGCTATAAGCTGCAACTTTCACTGGTATAGTCAGCCCTGCTTGTCTGATATTGGCAAATCCGCAGTATAGACAAGACCTTAGAAATTCATTAGTTTAAAAGACATAGCTGAGGGCTACCTCTTGTGTTTATAGGTTAAATCATCCTGGGGAATGAGTAAAAATGGAAGCCACTGGGGAGTTTTCTGCATTTTGCTTATTAAGCTGTCTAGAAATTGCATGTATATTGGTGTACTAAACCCAACTTCTGTAAAGTCACTGTACAAATCTTTTAAACTTCCCTCCAGAATAGACTGAAGTGAGCATTCCCTTCTCTTTGACTAGAGAAGCTGTGAAGCACAGTCCACTCTTCTGCTAGGACCTAGCCTTTGAAAAGGGGTATCATTCTGCATCTCCTCATGCTTTAGTGCAGAGAGAAGCTGGACTGACAGTTACAAGTGCCCAGAGGCTAGGAGTGTTAGCACCTTCACTGCTTTCATGTACATACCCCTATGGTTCAGAAAAGCACTCTGCCTCCACCAGGAACTATGGGGCTGGAAATTCTAAATGTAATCTGCTGAAAGGTACTTTGACAAGTTTGGCTGGAAGAAAGAAGTCACGTGAAAGGGAACAGCAAAAGAAGTTTGTCTTGGCTGTTCCTTATAATGTATGAAGACCACCCTGCAAACCTGAAAAAGCTTTTCTTTATCCCTAAAATGTCAGATCTTGCCAAGCTGCTTACAGTAAATGTTCTTAAACTGATTAGAGTATGGAGAGCTGGCGGCTCATAGAATGGCAGCTGTGCACATTCCCAATTATGATGGAGAGTAAAAGTAGACAGCATGATTAGCTTCTTTCAAAAGGACAAAACAGCTTTGACAAAGAGAAGATAAACAAGGACTGCCATGACCATGTTCTACAGAGCAGGTCTCATCTGCTTTTAAATCCCTGAGCCTGCCATCTGATTCTAGGCCTTTCCCCTTTCACTCTAACCAAGCTTTTGTTCTCCCCCACCTGCCTTTCCACTTTACCAGCCATCTCCCACCTTTCTTTAAAGCCATTGCCTTGAATTATTCAGCTTGAGCTGCTATAAAACCACTTGCTCACCACTACTCTCCTTGTCCAATCTGAGGGCCTGTATTTTATACTAAGACTTCACCTTTTCAGTATGTTTGGTTAATTAAATTAATTTAAACTCCCAAGCCTACTTTGCTTTAGTGGGGACACCACTTTAAGGTAGTTTGAGACTTTCTGCAGCCTAGGTTTACCAGAGGGACAGATCAGTGGTTTGAGCATAGGCCTGCTAAACCCAGTGTTGTGAGTTCAATCCTTAAGGGGGCCATTTAGAGATATGGGGCAGAAATCTGTCAGGGATGGTACTTGGTCCTGCTGTGAAGGCAGGAGACTGGACTCTGACCTTTCAAGGTCCTTTCCAGTTCTGAGATAGGTATATTTCCATATTATTTACAGTCAATCTAGCCTTTAATTATGGCACTAGGGCATTAGTGGATTTGAACATCATATAGGCTAGTAACTGATTTTGTATCTAATGAATGACAGGTGACCTGCAAAGGAGACAAGAGGCCTTGTCTTAATTTGGGGGGGGGGGGGGAGAGGATTCCAATTAACTGGCTAGAGCATAGAGTATCACAAATCAAGCAGCTGAAATCTAATTGAGGGGAACTATTTTCACTTGCTTTCAAAACTCCAGGTATTGAACTTGCATGCCCCTCCGCTGCTGAAGGAGTCCAGCTGTTTGTTAAAGCCTCAAAACCTCTTTTGTTTTAGTTAAGATCTGTGAGCTCTGAGACTACATTTCAGTCCTGAAAAAATCTCCAGCAAAACAAGAACCTTTACATTCCTGATATTTCTCAAGCAAAACACTCCCAAAATTTCAGATTTCCTTTATACACCATCACAAAGGAGCAATTAGGGAGAAGCAGCAGCAGCTACTCTTCCTTTTCACTCTACACTCCACTTACCAAGAAGGAAAAACACAAAATCTAGTTTTAAGTAGCTTCAGTAGCAGAACTCTGTGGCTCTCAGCTAGTGCAAGTTATACACTTGTATTAAACACCTGCTTGGTACTGTTCTCTAATGACTGATAATTTAGGTTACGTGGTGTCAATTATAAGGCTTGTTAGCTACCTAGATAAAAGCTAGTCCTAAAGAAAGACCTTTGCTAGGGGGTGAAATGAGGCTCCCTTTTCAAGGGAAGAAACTCCTGTGAAAAGGCACATCTTTCCTTCTCCTCTTGTAAAAAGAAGGTAAAGTCAAGCTGGGAGAGGCTGCTTCCTGCTTTTTTACTGATCTCATTGCAGTGAGGTAAGAATTGGGATGCAGAACTGTTTCAACTGGGAGTATTTTTTTTAAGCTACCTCTTTCACAGGGGTTGCATAAGTGAGGGGGAAGCTTTGAGATTCTCTTATTTTGTTTTCAAACAGTACAAAGGGCTGCTTACTAATTCACAAACTCTACTTTATTAAAAAAAAAAAAAGGGCAGTGGGACGAGTAAGCTACTACACAACACTATCTCCAAGTCACCCTTTATTGTACCTTTTCCATCCTGGTTTACTGCCATAGCATGGGGAGGGTGGGTTATTTTAATCCTGAAGAAATTGACTAGGGCTCAGATGGATGTGAACCAGGGAATGGCTACAGCAAAGTTATCAGTAAAGGTAGGTAGAATCACCAGAGGAAGAACCAGAAGACTGCTGCTTACAGTGAATCTCCTCCCACACTTTCCACTTGCAGCATCTACTTTTTTACTCAGAGCCAACTTTCTGTGTAATAACTTCTTGGCACTATGCAAGAGCACTACTGTGCTTTTACTGTGGTAAAAAGGCTTCTTGTAGACAAACTATCTCAACAGCCAGCAGCTGGGGTTAAGAGAAAGCAGAGAGTTTATTCTGGAGAGAAGGAAGTGTTGGAATAGAATCCTAGTCTTGTATTGGGATTTGTAAATGCCTTGGATTAATACGCACTTCTGTAGTGTGGCTTATGAGGCATATACTCAACTGTAAGTATCTGATTAAGTGTAGGCTGCAGCAGTTCCTGTAACATTTTTGTAACCAGTAAATGTTAATGTATACACTTAAGGAATCCACTATTCTAGTTGCAAGTTCTGCACATGAGGGACGATTCCCCTTTCCACACCAAAGTAACCTCACTGATTTACTTTAGTGTAACTGAGAAGAGAATCAGGCCTATGCTTCCCAGCATGGGTGTAATGAAGACTGTTCTCAGAGAAACACTCTTTTTTTACTGAGAATGAAGGCTCAGATTTCTTCAAAAAGCATAAACATTTTCCTGCTTGACTCCATAGAGATGTTTTTACTAGGTTGAAATGGATGGTTTAACAAACTGCTTTCTAAACAGTGATGTTTTGTTTGCTTGGTTTCAATTTACTGACCAAATCAGTTTCCTCCTCGTTATCTTAATTCTGAAGCACTCATCTGTTTTAATAGTGAGAAAATACTCTGCAACACCACAGATCTCTGTCCATTCCAGCCACAGCCTGCATGAAGAAATGACTATTTGTAGTAATGGAAACAAATAAAACATCCAGTCAATTACCCCCTCTTTAAAACTATCACCATTCCATTTATCTAGCAGCAGGAGCCAGTTGGTCCATAGCTTTTCATTCCATTGATCCCTATGCATTGTCCTCCTGTGACCTAATCACATTGCCCCAATCAAACAAAACCAGAGGTTGGCATCACCATGTTGCACAGCAGACACTTGACAAAATTATTGTACTTAGTGATGGATGGTGGAGGGGTTATGGCACTGTCATTCAGCACTTCTTGAAAAATTACCATGGCCCTCAATTTTCAGACACATTCCTGAACAAAACTATTTTATAATCAAACAAAAAACACTGGCCTCTTGGTGTTTCTTGGCCTTATCAGGGTAAAAAAGGACAACTTAGAAAAAGCACATTAGTACCATGCTTCTATTTACTGTTTGATATACTTAACAGTTTTCACTGTGCTTTTACCATTAACACAAGCCTTGCCTTGTGCTAACTCCTAATGACAAACTCCACCTTGCTCCAGCTGAATTAACAGTGGCTTACAAAACCATTTTTATTTGTTAGAACTGCAGCAGTTAGCACTATGGACTCAAACTGTATTGGCTAGAAAGTAGCACAATCATAGTACACAAATAACCAAATGAACCTGGTGGCATAGCACTGTCTACGTGAGTTAAGTTAGGGGACCACATCTTGGAACTTATGTCCAGGGCTAGTAGAAAGAGATGCTGGGAAGACAATCTGTGCCTTTTGAGGAGAAGTTAATGGCCACATTGTAATCATCTGCAGACCCACCAGGTACCACTGCCTCCAGTAGTCTGCTGGCTAGAAGAGATGTGCCAGTCCTGGGAAATGGTGTCAATGAACTTCCTCACAGTATAATAGTTTCCATTCAGTTTCACACTAATTGTAGATAAAATATGAAGGGACATCACCAGACAGATTTTGCAATCAATTTGATTGGTGAACTACATAAAGTGTCCTATAATCAGTCCTCATGACCCTGCTCAGAGGGATTGTCGTTGTACTGAGCCCTTCATATGCTCCCAGTTGTTATAGAGAGCATAGAGGCCAGTGAGCATCAAGCCTGCAAGGCCTCCTCGTGCTATTCCACGCACTCCACCTGTGAAAGAAGAGTATATAGCATCAAATAATACCTAGGGAAAGTAGTTTGAGCAATTGGTTAGGCATCATTTAATCTAAGAGGATCTCAAATACAACACACTTTGAGTGACTGCATCTTTTTTCCCTTTGAAGTCTAAGCTTATTCATAAAAGCAACCCTCTCCCAAAGAGAGTACTTGTAGTTTTACTAGACTGGATAATAGAATCAGAAAGACCAATTATAACTTTAATTCTGTTAGTAGAACTGCCTGTAAAACTTATTAGCGTTCCTTATTTTAAATGGACGGTAAAGAACTTTTGAAGCAAACAAAAAACTCTCCATAGGTCATATCTTCTATATATTTATGACTGGATGTTTGATATGCAGATGAGACCTTTGCTGCTTTAGAATTAATCTCATGTTTATTCTAGCTCACCTGAAGTCCTAATCCTGTCTGTCAAATAAGGGGGAAGAGGTGAGGGGACAAGCATTAAACAGCGGAAACAGATGTGAACCTCTGCAACAGAACTTCTTTATATCTAGCCCTAGTCCTTTAATTAGAAATTGAGAGTTAAACAGGACTGCATCTAGGTTTTTAAAGTTTAGCTAATTTTGTTAATTTGGAATAAACTGGGGAAACAGGATCAGTCATCAAGCATGTGAGGGGATCATTGAATTGACTGACTTCACTCTCACTACTATCAGGCAGTTGAGGTCAAAGAAAAAGCAATGAAAAATACCAATTTATCTAGCTACCATAGTCACACACAAATATAATAAAACCATTTTAAATGGCTCTCCTATGCCAAATTTATTCTAAAAAAATTCTACTACTAACAGTAAAATGTGGGTTTAGCTACACAATGGTCATAATATAATCAGATGAAGTTTTCAGTCATGTGACAGTTAGTATTTCAGTTTTATGCCCTATTCAATATCCTGCTGTTAATCACTGTCAGATGGGCAAAAGCTGAATTCTGACAGTAAAATGGAGACTTCTCCAGTTTCCAATATCTAGTACCTTAACGCTTCCTGGGACAGTTCTAGGAACACACTGTACATGCAATTGTATTAGAGACCATGACCTTAACCTGTCAGGAAAACTAAATATTGGAACCTTCCATGTTTACCAGGACCAAGCCAAGTGAGAGATGAAGTCTGACATAAAGGGCTTGGCTACACTGGCGCTTTGCAGTGCTGTAACTTGCTGCGCTCAGGGGTGTGTGTTTTTCACACCCCGGAGCTAGAAAGTTGCAGTGCTGTAAAGCGCCAGTGTAGCCAAGGCCTTAGAAATAGATCACTTTCAGTTTTACAGCTAGATATGAACTGTCTGCTAGATGGGAATTAGCACAAGTACCAGGGGAATTTCACACATTCTTCGGCCTTAAACAGAAAAAGAAATGTGTATCATAGTAATCTGTACCAATTAATCAGTTCTTCCTAGAACAACAAGGAGTCCACTGGCACCTTAAAGACTAACATGCACAAATAAAACTAAGTTTTTGTGGGTAAAAAATGCACTTTTTCAGACGGATAGAGTTTTCACTTCATGCGTCTGAAGTAGTAGGTTTTTTACCCATGAAAGCTTATGCCCAAATAAATGTACCACAAAAACAATGAGGAATCCGGTAGCGCCTTAAATGCTAACAGGGCTACCCCTCTGATACTTAGTTCCTCCTAAGCTGCTTGAGGTTTTGTAGGTTACTTTAGTGGGACAAATTGTTAACTTCACCTAGATTGAGGCATTATTAAGCAGAATCCCTCTGGAGCTGCTATGTCTTAAATCTATTTGCATTGGCCTAGGAATGTCATAAAATAAGGAAACAGCAGAGGGGATAACCGGTGATCCAAGCTTACTTCCAGTCCTACCTTCTACAACTTTGCAGTTAGACTAGCTGTGCTCACCTAGCTACAAGTTCTCTTGTTTGTAAGTGGGTCAAGAACTCAGTTCAGCTAGGCTCCTAAATAAGTACTGAGCTCCCAGCAGCTCCCAATGAAGTCTTTGGGAGGTGCCGAATGCTCAGCAGCATTAAAGTTTTCTTTATTTACCTAAAACAGGATTTAAGAGTAACTCCTATTTTTGAAAAATTTGTCCTGGGTACATAGCACAAGAGGAGGGAGGTAAAGAGCTGACAGGACATTTGTGCAAAGATAATCATCTTGGGGAAAGGACAATATCCCTCCATGCACCCCAATCCTAGGGGAAAAATCCAAATGAACCCTTGGCTTGTGGGAAAGGATTTGCCACAGAGAATAAACAAGGGAAAGCTTTAACCAGTTAGGTGTAAAGGCAGATGACAGGACATTGCAAGGTTTCACCTATTCACAGAACAAATGCTACAGAAGCTAAACCACAGTGCAACTCCTCCTTCTAAAAATCCCATTCTCCCAATTGAGGGACGTTGCAAGAGGGTCTGAGCTGATTTCTGACAGTAGGAAGCTATTTAAAGACGCACATTTTATTTGGTTGTTTCCATGAGTCACTTGCCATGTCTAGCTATTTTTTGTGTGTGTGCAGGTTTGGACTCTTCAGTTCTCATGGCAATGTACTGCTTAGAGCATCGGAGGCAGAGCCAAAGTTTTCCTGTGGGCAGGTCAGGCAGCTGAGTAAAGAAACCCCACACAAGCTTTTACAATCCTCCAACCACCACATGCTTCAGTGCAGAGTGGATATTTGTGGGCAGCTTGGTGACTCTAAATCTTTCAGCAAGGCACAAGAGGATGTTTCAGTAGAACAGCTTGTTTCATGTAATGGAAAGTGATGCACAGAGTTTGTACAATGAGCCTTCCTGATAACTTAAAAGCACATAGGAACTGGGCATACTTAAGCTCCCAGCTATTACTATTGAGTTTTGGCATTTCACTCTTGGTTGGTACAATTTGCCACTGCTATCCAAAGCATTCACATACACAGGAGTGCAATGCTAAAGGAGTATTCTCCCACTCCGCCAAGTAGGTAGACTTGTATTTGAGCAAGAGTGTTCAACCCTTCCTGCTCTGCTCTAGCCAGCAAACTGCAGTTTTGCTAAACAAAATTAAGCTACTGGGCAGGAAATGTTAAGTGTTCTGACTTGATGACCCTACTTAGGAATTACCCCACCCCTATCCCCTGGGTGCAAAGTAAGTGACAGGCTGAATTCCCACTCCTCCCCTACAATCACTTTCTGCTAGTCTTGATAGCAAGTTGTTTTGGCACACCTCACCAGACATACATATTTATGCCATTATCTCACTTTGACATGTGCAAGGTGAGGCTGAAAGAGTCAAAAAAGGGGCTTAATTTGCTAGAATCTGATATTAAACCATATTTTTAAAGGAATAGCCAAGTAACAAAAGTTATTTAAGGAAATTTCTAAGGATACATTTTCCATGTCTTAAGTTAGATGAGCTGTTGTCTGATGTATACTTTTAGCTTGATACAGCTTATCAAAGAACCCTGTCTGCTTACGTGCATATTCATTCTGTCCCAGTTCGCCTTACATTTTATTGTACAGCATACTTGCAGCACTCAGAGCACAACTATCATACCAATTCACTGCCTCTTCACAAAAAGTGGAGCTGATAGCAGGGGAAATCATGTGCTCAAGCTGAAAGAGCTGGCCAGGCACATTTTTAGCTTACAGTTTTCACTGACTAATAGATATAGGGGTTTCAGGCAACATTAATTCCTCATCATTTCCTGAATATGTAAATAAAGGAAAACTATGGGTCAGGAGATAAAGAGAAGGAAAATGCCAACATTGATAACTGCTGCCTATTACCTTAGAAAGTAGACGTTAAAAACACTAAGCCAGAAATCTAGACATAAAAAATGTCAAGTAGAACAAGGCAGAAAGTTAAATCTAAATGTTTCATGGCTTCCAGGATCTGCCTCCCAAGAGCTTAGAATGAGAAATCATCTTTTTTTTCTTCTGCAGCCTGTAGAAGAAATAGCTTCAAAGTTTTAAAGGCCTGATTTTCAGAGGTGATAAGCACTTTCAACTCCCACAGACTTAAAATGAAGCAGTAGTTAATTGGCATCTCTGAATCTGGCCCACTGCTTTTCATTTAAAAACAAACAAACCCACATTTGTGTAGTTAAATGTAGGTCTATGCTAGGAAAATTTTCTAAAAATTCACTACTGCCCCTGGGAGTTTCCAGGGTAGCAAAGGCCCACTGGTATAGAAATTACTGAGGGAACGCAGAGCTGAAGAAATGAACTGTTCTAGAGAAACAGCTCTGATTTCAGACTGCTGTAGCCAGATGCTAAGGCATGGTCTATACTTAAAACACAGGCTATGTCCACACGACAGACCTTACAGCGGCACAGCCATAGCACTGCAGCTGTGCAGCTATAAGATCTCCCATGTACCTGCTCTGTATGGACTTGGCATAATGCTGTCCACACCAGTGCTTTTGTCGGTGAAACTGACATTGGTCCGGGAGGGTACTCACCCCATCCCCTCGACCAACAAGTTTTTCTGACAAAAGTGCTAGTGTAGATACAGCCTTAGGTTGACCTACTTAGATCTTTCAGGGCTGTGAACAATTTCACACCTCATGCAGCTAGGTTGACCTCCTTCCTCACTGTAGCTGGATTACTACATCAACGGGAAAACCCCTTATGTCAGTCTAGGAAGCATCTGCACTACAACAGCACACCTACAACACTTGAAACTTGGAAACTTTCCTTGTCTGGTGGCTGTGGTGGAAGGGAGACAGACTTCATTTTCTAAAGAAACTAGATTTTCATTTAAAAACCCCCAAAACCACTTTACAGCCCCTACATGGTTGTTAGTATCATCTTTTATATATTAACCAACGCAGTGTTCTCTTCCTGAGTCTGTTAGCTCCTGTGTTTCCACTGGTGATATTCAGAACCCTGCAAGCAGCAGTGAAACTGAGAAGCTGCTCTATTTTACACTGCTGTTGCTACTTGAGAGAACTAAGATCAGGCATAAGTCAGAGGCAACTGTTTAACCCCTGAATGGGTTGTATTTGATCCTCCTCCCCTGTGAAAAATACCTTTCCCTTCTTGTACCAGATGTGGAACATCTCTTGGATCAGAGCATGATTAAAAGTGAATCTGTCCACAACCTAATTCAGTTGAGTTTATTCATTTAGAACTCTTGTCAAGGTGGCATCTAAGATGCTGACACTATAAAGAAGACAGACCACACTGGTTGTTCATTATATTTCTGAAGTATCTAAATGGATTTCAATTTACAGCTAGGAAGCAAAATCTGCTACAACGAATTTTATGTAGGTTCTGAAGACGAGCAAGATATCACAGAGCCTGTATCTGCAGCAGGTTGCAAAATACCTCAAGGGTTTCTCCCTGAAGAAACACAATGGATTAAACAAGAGAACCTCTGCTTCCTAGCAGATACAGTGTGTGTGTGTGTTGTTTTTTTAAAAATTTAACACTTGGATCAAGGAAACTGTAACAAATCAGGCCCCAGTTTGTAGGGCTCGCTGTCTCATGAGTTGTCTGTGTGGCTTCTTTTACAGCTAGACCAGTTCTCCTGAACTTCTGCCCATTACAGCTACAGCAAATTACTCCCTAGATCTAGCCTGGTCAGACTTTGTATTGGTAGCAATAAAGTGATTAGTCCTGTTTAATGAATTTAAGATTTGTTGACTTTCAGGGTTGTCCTATATTTCTAAAATGATGACTGGTTCATTTTAGCTATTAATATGTATGTAACCTCCTTTCAGATGGACCTGCTGATTGCAACAAAATTAATATTTATTGCAATAGATTTAGGATCCAGAGACTCTACTCAGGATCGCAGCCCCATTGTACTAGGTGCTGTATACATACATGGAAACAGTCCCTTTTCCAAATGTTAGTGGTCTCCTTGCTGCCTCCCCAAAAGAAAAAGCTAAATACACTAAGCCATAAGGAGAGGAAAAGAGAGTCATTTACAAACTCAGCTTATGTTTTATGTTAAAGGTTAAGTTTTCTGCTGACTCAATTCACTGTGCAAAGAGCTTTGCTTTTATAGCTAAACAGGCAAATTTAAAACTGACAAACTTGTTTTAAGCTTGACTGAAGTTTTCAGTGACCCTTGTTTTTGAATCAAAAGAAAGTCCTAAGCTGATAGGACAGAAAAGCAGGGCAGAAGTAGTCTTGGAACATCAGTTGGCAGCTCCCAAGAGGGGTTCTGTGATCTAACCCGTCATAATATGCATCATAACATCCACTGCAGTAATTCTGACCACAACAGATCAGTTCTTATTTCTGCTTGTTTATAAGTGGCAATACCCAATAGGAAAATTTTTTTAACGGTGGGGCAGAAAGAGACCCACCACCTTATTGCATTTACGGGCTTTTCTGCTTTGGAATGTTTATACAAAGACTTTGAATCTGAACTCATTTGAACCGCTTCTCTGCAAACTATGATGACACTGCGCAACCCAGGGAGTGGGGAGGGAAAACAGGAAGAAAAGTGTTGATCTGCTTTTTTCTGAGATTATAAATCAGTTTACAAGACCACTTTTAGCAGGCAACAAGTTTGGGGGTGGGGGGTGTGTGTGACTGAGCAGCATATGCTCCCTGATGAGCTAGAGCATTTTTCCAACAATTCTCCTGCTCCTTATAACACCAGTAAAAGAACAGGAGAGGATTTCCTTTGTCTATCACTAACCATCTACTTGGAACATTCAGTGTAAAGTGTGATCTCAAAATGTGTCCCAACAAGCTGCAAGAGTAGTGTAGCAGTTAATACTGCACTTAACTAGCTCCAGTTGTAAAAAGTCTCTAATCACAGCACTTAATCTTCATGCAACAGCATAAACAGAAAAACTTAGATAATTTTTTCCAGAGTGGCCCCATGCACTCTTTGGCCAAAGTTCAATTCACTTTGTTACTTAGTCATTTCTAAACATTTGCTAATCTAGACCGTGTAGAATAGCTAAATTCTGCAAAGGATTTTGTTGCAACATAGTTCCCTATTCTAATCTTGTGACATCTTTGTACATTTTTTATGGTGCATTTAAAACATTCATAAGGGCAAAATGTGAGATCAAGGGTTAGTTTGGGGAATCAGTTTTCTTAGCAGCAGCATAATACACTAGATGCCAGCAGTGGCCTTCCTGTGAGCTATTTCTGACCAGTTTTCCCCTCATCAAAAGCTAAGTCAATGCAGTTTTAAAAACCCAGTCAATAAGCAAGCTTCATAATGCAGACACAGAAATGTTCAATCCCGCAAGGCTACCACTGATACTGAGTCACAGTGCTATATCCATGCACTGCTGAGGGGAGCAGAAAGAAGGGGAAAGAGTCAGAGCTGTGTAGAGCCTAGAAAGTGAAGATGGAATTCATTCCCTTCAACAAGTGTGAATATCGCCTGTGATGTTCTCACTTAAGGAATCAAAACTTATCATAAACCTTGGAAAGCTTCAATTACACCTGTAGTGTAGCAGTTAATACTGTACTTAACTAGCTCCAGTGGAGTTTAATATGCCAATTGTTCTAAGGGGTTTCTGCAAGTGGCATTTCATATGTAACAAAGTATAGAAAAATTACCTGAAGTGATATATTGGTACATACAGTGCTGTGAACAGAGGCAAACCATTATCTATACTGCCATTAGATCAGTAACTTCGGCCATCAGAAGTTAAAGGAACAACTTTTTTTCTTCCTATTTGTCTTTTAGAATATATACTGTATATACTCGTTCAGAAGCCGAATATTTTTGGTAAAAAAGAGACGCATCAAAGAACGGAGGTCGGCTTATAAACAGGTCTACACCAAAATTTGATTATTTTAAACTCTATGGAATCATTGAATTGAATATCTGATACACTGTCATTTTGTTCACCTGGAGCATCTGCACGCATGGAGCCCCCCAGCTCCCTGTGGCGCACCACTTCCTGCAGCTCTCATTGGCTGGGAACGGCAAACTGCAGACGGAGCCGAGAGGCTCTGTGCCTGCAGACATTCCAGGTAAACAAAATGTCCAGGTCCACTAGCAGCTTACCCTAACAGGCCAGGAGCCAAAGTTTGCCAACCCCTGAAATATAGGCTCGTCTTATGAAAAGGTCATACAGTTTTGGGTATATTTCCATTTTGGGCGGTCAGCTTATAAACGTGCTATTGAATGAGTATATACAGTGTGTGTGTATATATTTTAAAGAAAATCAGTACACTGAAGATATACTGCAGGAACAATCCTGTCTTGGCAAGGGAAAGGCTAGCTGCCCTTACAAGTTATCTCTGCCTGTGCCACCCCAAGATTGAATTAAAGCAATACACTCTCCATGAGACGAGAGGGGCTATGGATAAAGGTTTATTAAAATCATGAATCATGTGGAGAAAATGAATAAGGAAGTGTTGTTTACCCTTTCACACAACATACGAATCAGGGATCACCCGATGAAATGGATAGGTAGAGCAGGTTTAAAACAAACCAAAGGAAGTACTACTTCACACAGTGCACAGTCAACCTGTGAAAGTTGTTGGCCAGGGATGTTGAGAAGGACAAAAATATAACTGCATTCAAAAAAGAATTAGATAAATTCATGGAGGATAGGTCCATCAATGGCTATTAGTCAGGATAACCAGAGGTACAGCCCCATGCTCTGGGTATCCCTAAATGTCTGACTGCCAAATGCTGGGACTGGATGACAAGATGGATCACTTGATAATTGTGCTGTTCATTCCCTTTGAAGCATCTGGCATTGGTCACTGTCAGAAGACAGGATACTGGACTAGATGAACCATTGGTCTCACTCACTATGGTTTTATACTTGAAAACCAATGGGAAACTTCTGCTAGTGTAAAGTATGCCAGCCTGCTTGCTTAGTGCTGCTTCCTGCAGGAAGCATCCCATCATCTTCCAATGCTCACTGCCACTGTGCAATTCACAGCGGTGTTTGACTCAAAGTCCTAATGGCTTAGGAAACAAGTTACACAAGAAACAGTATAAGGTTTCTACAAAGGGTGATGTAACTATATTCCCAAAATTTATCTCCTACAATATACTAATTGTTTACTAAAATACACTCCTAATTACAATACCAAATTATCTGTTGCCTTAAGGAAAAAGGCTAATTAAAATTCTTAGGTTTTCATTTTTGTAAAATTTCATTTTTCTTTGAAATGGTTTGGTTACTATTATAAACAATATGTACTTAGAGTTGTACTGTAATGGTAATGTCAACACAGCTGTAATAAGCCTTGTGGATGTGCAGGGTTGGGGGGAGATGCAAGTGGTAGATGTGGTATATCTTGATTTTTTTTTTTTTTTTTTTTTAGTAAGTCCTTTGACACTGTCGTGCGTGATCTTCTCAAACAAACTAGGGAAATATAGTCTAGATGGCGTTACTATAAGGTAGGTGCATAACAGGTTGGAAAACTGTTCTCAGAGTAATCATCAGTGGTTCACTGTCAAGCTGGACGGACATATGGGGGTTACCACTGGTACTTACGCTGGAGCATGAAACAACTGATTTAAGGAGTCTTTTTTTATGAAGATGGAATCCAAAACAAGGCCTACGATAGTTGTACTGTATGTCTATCTAATAGAATTTTATAGGTCAGACCCTCCAAACACTTTGTTCCCTTAAACAATCTTTACCTTTCAGGTGGCTGAGGATACACAGTCTTTGGCCTCATTTTGCCTTAACAGGCACCAGAGATGTTAGGGTTATTGCTACAACAATACATGTAATTAAGTGGTTATGAATCTACTATATCACAGAATATATTCTTCCACCATAAAACATTCCCATACTTTTAAAATCCTAAATCATGACCTAATTCTTAAGGGTAAATCTACTCTGAAAAGTGACTTTAAAAACAGCACTGTGGAGATTCATATCTATTTAAATGATTTCCAGGTTAAATTTACCCAGTTTACATAGGCAATTTCCCAGTCCTACAAATGCCATATGGCTTCTTTCATTCTCACACATCAGCACTGATAGATTCTGCAACCCAAACTGTGCCTTGAGTGCCACCTGTGTAACCACATTGTCTTTAGAGGCTTTTAACAAATCTAATATATATGAAGGAATAAAGCGGCTCACATTCTTTGCTGTGTTGGTTGACACTAAAGTCCTGTGTGTGCTCAGAGTTGTAGCTGTGGAAACAACTTTGCTGAGTAAAAATATGCCCTTTTTATATAATCACCCTTCAGAGCAGAACAACACTTTAAAAACCTAAGTTTACATTCATGCTTTACATATCTTCGGCAAAAATATTCATATTATCTTAATCTACCTGTGCATTTGTATAACATTCCTGTCATGGTCCCAGCAGCTACTGTGTTCAGGTCATCTTCTGCACCTCGTGTTTTCTCTATGATGACTCCAAATGCGCTGTAAAGCAATGCTGGAAGAGGAATTAAAGTTATTGGTAAAATATCAAAATATTTGCACCAAATT
Source organism: Chelonoidis abingdonii (assembly GCF_003597395.2). Lineage (NCBI taxonomy): Eukaryota > Metazoa > Chordata > Testudines > Testudinidae > Chelonoidis > Chelonoidis abingdonii. Next base: position 12,423,333 of record NC_133783.1, on the reverse strand, counting down.
ACCTTGCCATCCATGTTCTAGAAGAGATAAGATTAACCAGGCCTTGGATTCTGGTCTCAATGCAGCTTTCAAAGGAATCCCTCCTGAGCCCACATTCATATTTTTCCATTTCTGATGGAGTCTTTGCAACTTCCCTTTACTCCTGCTATTAATGCCTTAAGGCTACATCTTTGGCCTTTTCAGTCTTTAACATTACATCATTTCTATTCTATAAGAAGGATATCTATGTCTATCCTCATTTCAACTGCACTATAAGCTCTGTTTCTGTTTGCATATAATAATTTTGTCCCTAAAGCTGAAGTGTTGCACCATCTTACACATTTAGTTAACAGGAAAGCATCAATCTGAGGGACTGTCTCCATGACAAAAGGGAATCTATGAACCCATAGTAAGGGTGCATGAGCCCAAGCCAGCAAACAAACTAATCCCTGGTATAATGTAACAGTATCTAGAATCTTCATATAGGGTGAAGACTAGTAAAGAACTTCATATCACTCAAAACAGTATAGATACAATACTGTTAGTTATTCTTGCTGCTCTAAAAGCCAGATTACGATACCTTTGCTCACATGATTGTACTTTACTCCTCCAAAACCCGTTGCTCTCAAAATGCTACTGAATATGAGCAAGGATATTGATCTGGCCTAAAATGTGCAGTATTAGAGGAAAAAAAATCTTGTTCAACAGAATCCTTCAAAATTGATCACTCCATAAATGGACAACTATAATACTACTGAACTATCTCTGTTTAGCAGGGACTCTTGAAAATTAACACAAACAGCAAGGTGGAAGAGGAGAGAGTTGCTCCTTATTTTTGACACACACAAAGAAGAAGCATGGAGCTTCCACAGCACCTAGCACACGAGAAGCCAGAACCAACTCTCATGTTATGCCTGATACTCCTAAGGACTACAATATGTTAACTAGGAAGGTCATGTTCTACATGAAATCTGCACACTAGAATGCATGCCAGTATAACTAAGACAAACACTGAAGGAAGATTACTCAAGAAAACAAACACAGCTGTGAAGAATCTGTTAATATGTCACTCATCACACTGGAACCTTGAACTGCAACAAGCAGCACCTTTTTCAGACTTGTTTTTATCTATATTTTCCAGTTTTATAAGCCCATAATAGGTAAAAAAGAGAACTGCCATAATGGAAAAGACCCAAGGTTCATTTAGTCCAGTGTCCTGTCTGACAGTGGCCAGTACCAGATACTGCAGGGTTCTTGTGACTTCCTCTGAAGTAGCAGATGTGGGATTATCTGCTCCCCCCACTGTGTCATCCAGATTTCTAATGGTTACAGATAGGCTTAAATCCTGAAGCACAAGGTTCGATAGCTCTCCCAAAAATTGGTGTAAGTTATAACTCTGGATATCTGTAAAATTATCCAATCCCTTTTAGAATCTTAAATTTTTGGCATCAACTTCCTGGCATCAAATTCCGTAGTTTAATTACACATTCTATGAAAAGTAATCCCTTTGATCAGTTTATTTGATTTTCCCACTTTTCAATTTAATTGAATACGCCTTTGTTCTTGTGCAAAACAGGGAGAACAGCAGTTCCTGATCTACCTTTTTTAGACCACTCACTTTATCAACTTTTATCATGTCCCAACTTTAGTCTTATTTCTCAGGGAAACAACCCCAGTCTTTTCAATCTCTCTTCAGGCCCTTGATCATTCTTGTTCTCCTCTGGAGTCCCTTTAGTTCTGCAATGTCCTTTTTAGGGTATGTTTACACTGCAGCTGGGAGTAGCCTCCCAGCTGGGTAAGACAGCCTTGTGATAGCAGACTAAAAATAGCAATGTGGCCATTACTGCCAGGCTTTCAAGTTTAGGGAGCTGTGTGGGCTTGAGAGCCTGAGCCGCAGCCTGAGCCCTGCTAGCTTAAGTCTATCTACCCAGGGTTGGGAGGATCACTCCAAGCTGCAGTGCAGACATAACCTAAGAAACTGGATGGCCAATACTGTACATAGTATTCCAGAGGAGGGTGCACCATTGATTTATATAAAAACATTATTTTATTACTCACCATCCCATTCCTTATACCTCCTAAAGCATTTTTTTTTTTTTTTTTTTTTAACTGCAGCTGTGCTGAAGCGGAGGTCTTCACTGAGCTTCCTAGAACATTACCTAGATCCCTTTCTTGCGCTGACATAGTTTTGCACCACACAGGGTTCTAAATTAACTAATCGATATGTCCATCCAAAGTGCATTACTACTTTGTATTTAGCAACACTGAATTTCGTTTGCTATCCACAATGTTAGAGAGACAGATATAAAGAAATCATTTTGAGATGTCTACTGTCCCTAATTACTCCTGTTGAGCCAGCAGGCCCACTGATTTTTGTCCAGTCTTCTTTCTTCTGATATATTAAAACAACCCCCTTTAGTTGGTTATTTTTACATCGTTAGCTATTTGGTCTTCAAAATTCATTTTGGATTTTCAAATTTCTCTCACTTAACGTTTGCTGTATTTTTCAGAGACAGAAAAAAATGGTGACTAATGACTAAGCACTTGTCATAATACACATGAAAGGCTAAGAGAATAAGTTGAAGTTAATTCTACAAATGTCTCTCTGAGCAGAGGACTAGAGAATTTAGGTGCCCAACTTCAAAGACCTGAAAGAGGCCTAGTTTTCAGGCAGTGCCAAGCACCACTCTCTGAAAAACTGGGCCTTTTAGATGTCTTAAAGTTGAGACCCAAAATCACCAGCTGTGACTGAAAAATTTAGCCATAGGCTACATCAACTCATTTAGTGTGCCAAGAAACCAAAATGTGTTTTAATTTGCTTCAAACTCTTTGTACATTGTTTAGTTTGAGATAAGTTTGACTTACCCAAGGATCCCAGTGTGTTGGCCCATAGAGCTCCTTGCCTTGTCACCATATTTAAAATTCTGAAGATTAAAAAAAAAGTTTAATAAAACTTAAATACCTTATTTATTAATCAGATGCCCATGGGCCCCAATCGAGATGAGGATTGCATGGTACTAAGCACAATGGAATACACATTTAATTCTATATATTTAGTATGGTAATAACTATAGTATGAGAACCCAATATAAAGCCATTCTATCATCAGAGAGCATGTAGTCTTAAAACTTGGTTTGTTTTTTTTGTCCTCTAGAGAGATATGTATATGACTTCCTACAAGCCTGCCTGAAGTTTAAATGATACATCCCTGATGCCAGTCCTCATGTCAGGATACCATTTAAAACAGGTTCTTAGGTTTGATCCCTGCTGCTGTTCAGTTCAAAACATTGTTTCTTTACTTAAAAATGCTGCTTTCCACTTCTGGGAAATGCAAAATGACCATCTACTAGAGCAGTGGTTTTCAAACTTTTTTTCTGTGGACTCAGTTGAATTGTTGATGCTCATGACCCAAAGGAGCTGGGGATGAGGAGTTTGGGTTGTGGGAGGGGACTCTGGGCTGGGAGCTGGGGTTTGGGAGGGGGTTCAGGGCTCTGGGCTGGGGATGAGGGGTTTGGGGTGCAGAAAGGGATTACGGGTTTGGGGGGAGCCTCAGAGGGTTGGGGTGCAAGGGTGAGGGCTGTGGAGTGAGGCCAGGAATGAGGGGTTCAGGGTGTGGGAGGGGGCTCTGGGCTGGGGATGAGGCATTTGGGGTGCAGAAAGGGATTATGGGTTTGGGGGGCCTCAGGGCTGGGGCAGGTGTTGGGGTGCAGGAGAAGGACAGGGCTCTGGGCTGGTGGTGCAGGCTCTAGTGTGGGGCTGGGGATGAAGGGCGTGGGGCACAGGTAGGGGTTCCAGGTTTGGGGGGGGACGACTCAGGGCTGGGGTGCAGCCCTCTAGTGGCTCCCAGTCAGCAGTGCAGCCGGGGTACAGAGGCAGGCTTCCTGCCTGTCCTGGTACCATGGAGTGTGCTGACCTCTGGAAACAGCCGGCAGCAGGTCCAACTCCTAGGCAGAGGTGCGCAAGCAGCTCCGCACGACTCTCGCCCGCAGGCACTGCCTCCCCTGAGCTCTCATCTTCTGGTTTCTGGCCAACGGGAATGCAGAGACAGTGCTTGGGGTGGGGGCAGCACAGGGAGCCCCACAGCCCTCCTGCTTAGAAGCCAGACTGGCTGCTTCTGGAGCACAGCACAGTGTCGGAAAAGGTAGGCAAATTTAACGTCCTGGTTGGTGGTGCTGACCAGAGCAAGGTGACCTCGTGCCTTACGTGCCACGACCCAGTACTGGGTCGCAACCCATGGTTTGAAAAACACTGGGCTAGAGTGATTCCAAATGATACCATAATAATCCTCTTCTAGTCACATAAGGTATATTAGGCTTTGTCTATACTAGCACTTTTGTCGGTAAAAATTTTATCATCTCAAGGATGTGGAAAAAAACAACCCACCTCCCTGAGAGAATTAAGCGTTAGTGCTATGTCACAGGAGAAGCTCTTGGTATAGTTACTGCCGCTCATTGGGAATGTTTTAATTATCATGGAGCAGCTGCTTGGGAAACCTTATAGTGATGCAGCTGTAAGGACTGTAGTATTGACATAGTCTTAGACTCCCCTAATGACTTAAGTGGGGAAGAGAGGAGGAAATTAGACAAGGAAGCCAATACATTTTCCTCTTGCATTCAAGGTAGAAATGACACAGCTACAAATGAAAGATTAGCCACTCAACACTGAGTACAGTAACTCCTCGCTTAATGTTGTAGTTATGTTCCTGAAAAATGTGACTTTAAGCGAAACGATGTTAAGCGAATCCAATTTCCCCATCAGAATTAATGTAAATGAGGGGGTTAGGTTCCAGGGATATTTTTATATATATACACACACACCCACATACCTCTACCTCTGACTAATAAGGATCTAGTAAACACTGAGCCCCCCAAAACACTATAATATGCAGCTGAAGTTACAGGTAGGTAGGAAATTGTAATTCCCCAAGTCAGACTCTGGACAAGACACCAGAGTTAACACCATATACTTGCGAAAACGGCCATGATATCTTTATGATCAACGAGTTGTCAGAACCTTTGGTTAGGTTTTACATCAGTTCTGAATGATGGCAGCCTAGGCAGCATAGTGCCCTCAACTCCCTCTGGTATTTATTCATTACTGACTCAAAGACCACTACCTACTGAATCGCCAGCACTAACTATTGCAGTACACTAGGTATCTCTGATCCAATTACTGACTTAATGTGCTCCCTTGTAGTTTATGAGACAATAACCGGATGAGAGACCTTCCAGGAAACCAAAGTGTTCCAAGAGTTGAAGCTGGCGAACCTAGCAGACAGCACTCTTCCTGCTGAGGTCAACACTGAACCAGTGCCCAAACTTTAGACAGTATGGTGAAGACAGAAAGAAGGGTGGCTGGTTTGAACAAAAACTATTTTACCAAATAGAGGCATTTGAAATGACTTGACACTTATGTTATAGTAACAATGGATAGTGCCAGGAAATATTTGGTTAAAAGAAAATTGCAGTATATTTAGAAGATTAAAAGAAATTAATTTTACATATTCATTTGCCCCTGGAATCATGTACACTATAGAAGCTTAAGAAATTTAATATTTCATGCATGGTTCCAGACTAGCATTAAAGAGTGAAGGCAAATGCTTAGTGCACACTCAGGGAAGCACAACACTGTTCCACACTGGTGGCAGCTGCCTTCAGAAGTGTGACGACAGACAGATGAAATGGCCAGTATTTTATCTCCCAGCAGCGTAACACTGTCAGGGGCATGGTACTGCCCTGGACAGCTTACTGCCACTGGAATTCAGTGTCAAACTATGAAAACATAGTTTTACATGTATCTGTTTCTGAATTATCAAGCTTGTTTCCCCATTACTTTCCTTTGTAACACTACACTCACTTTTCACTGAAAGACACAGGACAACACTGAATGCTGCTAGATTTAAATGAGTTGAAAGGGTATAGAGAAGTTCATGCTGAAACTATCAGGTGTAGTACAACAGATGCTCAAGTAATATCCATCTATCTGAAACATCAACACCTTCCATTTTCCCAACTTATCCATTTTACATCAAGTTTGAGAATGTAAAGAGTCAGGAAATTAAACAAGAATAGCAATGTTAATTGGGACACACTGCATACATGTTTTGAATAGCTGCAATGTTAAATTAAGTCTCTAGCGGTAGTACTGACTTTTTAAAATATTTACATAAATGTAAATTTAAAGTTAAGAATGTAGATTGCTTTAAAAAAAAAGTAGTCATCAGTTAGGTGAGCTTATCTAATTAAATATTTCTGTACAGCACTGGTGTGCCCCGACCATCTCTGGAGCCTTCACTGGTCATCTTGCTTTCATAAATAAGGTCTGGTTTGATTTAAGTCTGTTATAATCAGATAACAGTATAAAGAGAGATTAATAAACTACAGCAAAGAACAGATTTTATGAAAAAGCCTTTGTAGTTCATTCAAACAGTGATTGGCAGCAATTAAATTTGATTTTATTAGCACAGTTAAATTAAGCAAAGACCTTTTAGTGTAAAAAGTCATCAGAGGCATCAGGCTCAGTCCTGCTCCTAATTATACTAGCATCAAAATTTCCATCAACTTCAGTGGGAGAGAACTGTGTTGCCTGAGAAACAGACAGAAACTCCTGGCATACATTAAGTAACAGAATATATTTCTGACATCTTTCAAAAGTTCGTTCACATTCTTTGTGATGGTGATTATTAAGGATATGATTACCATGGAGGTCATGGATTCCATGACTTTCCAGGACCTCAGTGACTTTTTCCGGAGTGGTCAGCCCATCGGAGCTGCGGCGTGGCTGGACCAGCTACCAGAAGTCAGCCCCTGGCAGTGCTCCAACTGTTAGTTCCTCCCTCCCCTTGGGGATTTTTAGTAAAAGTCAGGGACAAACTTCCGTGATTTTTTTTTTTTTTTTTTTTTTCCCTTGACCTGTCCCTGACTTTTACTAAAAAGTACCTGTGACAGAATCTTAATCTTAGTGATTACCTAACAGAAAATGTAGATGTAACAAAATGAAGCCAAGTTTCAGCTTATAAAAGAGAAATGTGAGGAGTGTCTACTCTTTCTGCTGAATACGAAAGGGTGGAACTGAGCACACTATTTCATTGGACTTGCATAAAAGGACAAACTTAGGTGGCGTCTGTGTGTCTATTGCCCTCTGCTGGCTCAACTTGGTAAAAGTTTTTCATATGACATTTCTTGATTAAGAAAAGTAAATGGTTAATTTTCTTGCCTCAGTTTGCTCACTGTGCCCCTCCCCCCCCCAAATCAATAAAGTAAGGATCTGTTAATAAAAATCAACCATTTAGATAAATTTAGACTTTTCTAAAACATTATGAAAATAACTTTAGATTTATACCATAGGATATTTGGTTTAACACATTTTCATTTTATACACTGAAGGAAAAGAATATACAAGCAATGCTCAAACACGAGCAGTCAAGACAAAAGGCATTGTATACATTTTAAACAAGCAATTTAATACAGGTTCTGTACTATAATTGGGAGGTGCCCCTGCCTTATCCTATACAAGCATAGCCTGCTGGCACTGGAGATGAGGCAGGCAAGGAGGCTGAAGGTGCTATAGGTGAGGGGGTAGCTTCCCCTACTCTACAAGCACTGGGGTGGGGGGCTCAACCCTCAACCCACCCATTACCCCCCTTCCCTCAAGCCCCCATCCTTGACCTGCCTCTTCTGCCCCCCCCCCAACCTCCTCCCCCCTTACTTCCCATGTCCTCGCTTCTCCCTCCCTCTCTTTTAAAGGCTGCAAGCCAGCTGACTGTCCCTGCAGGAGGCGAGGGAGGGGGAGACTGCAGCTAAGTCCTCGCTCCTCCCCCCTGCCTGGGGCAATCAGCTGGCTTGCCCTGTTTGGGAGACAGGGGATGGAGGGGGAGCCTGCGCGCCAAGTCCTCACTCCTTCCCCAAAACGCCTGATTGTGGAGGAGGAGGGGCAGACAGCCAAACAACATAAGAATGGAGCATTGCACAACTTGAAATAAACAGGTTCCCTAACTGATCAGCAAATTAACAAAACAACATTAACCTGGATGACTTAAAGTGAGGAGTTACTGTAGTTATGCAAATCCAGTTACAGGAGTCTCCCTAACAAAATCCTTCTGGGGCGGAAAGCAGTATATGAAGCCTGTCTGTCATACGATCTGCTCAGCCTGTTTCTGGAGTTTAATCTAGAGGTTTGGAAAGAATATAGCATGTGCAACACTGTTAGGTGAGATGAGTGGTAGGGATCTCAGGAGTAACAGCACCCCAGCACAAATTCTGTGCCCTGGCCTTTCCCAGGGGAACTTCCTCCTGCCCCCACAGAAAAAGAAAATCTAGGTGGACTCAGCTGTTTGCTTTCTGTGCTGGCATGGAGCCTGATCTACACTTATATTGGGACAGCTATGTCTGTCAGGAGGGTGGAATAAAACGTATCCCTGACCAACATAATTATGCCAATAAAAATCCCTGCATCTATGCTGACTGAAGAGCACATCTGTCTACACAGACATCACTTGGAATGGTGGTGTTCCTACACCGGAAGAAAAACTGCTCCTTTTGGCATAGGCTGTCTCTACACTTGGGCACTATGCCAGCACAGCTATGCCAACATAGTCTCTGTAGTGTAGACATAGCTTAAGTCTCTCCCTGCCTAATCCTGCAAAGGCTGGGAGTACTGAAGAAAGAGTACTCTGTTCCAGATAACAACAACAACAAAAACAAAAAATGCCTCTAGACAACTTATAATCCCTTTGGGAGTACTTCAACTTGTAAAAATAGGTGGGTTTTCAATAAGCATCCAGGGAATGATTAATGCTTCACTTATTCTCTTTCCATACCCGTTTGAGAAGGGTCAAACACCACAACCAAAGCTCATTTAAAAAGTAAAATCAGCACTTAAATTAACCAAGACATTTCACAACTCAATTCACCTAATACTGTATTTACTCTTTGTACAACTTGTCCCACAAAAGAAGCAAATGTACTTTAATTTTGTTATTATAATATACTCAAAGTTAGCTTTGAGCCATTCTGATAATGATGGGGTGAAAGTATACATTTGTGGGTACATTTATATACTTACTGTACATTTCTAGGTTTGGACCAGGCCATGCTGTGTGTCTCCTTCAATCCCAGCCGCAGACCATTCAGTGCACCAAATGCAGCCCCTAGTGAATCATAACACTAGCCATTACTTTATCAACAATACAGTAAATGGACAAACACATTCATTCCCAATCTTGTAAGTCTACAGACAAGAGTCAGGTAGCCATTGCATATGTAAATACATATAGTCTGTAGGGAGAAAAAAACAAAACAGAAACACTATAGGACATCTCTTCAGTTTTACTGTGTCTCATGTACTTGGGATTTAATACAGTAACATAAATCTTGCATTAAGATATACAGTAAATAGTCCCATATACCTGTCATACAACACCCTCCAATGGTAAAAAAAGCCAGCTCAAACCTTCCCCGAGTTTTGTTTGCTCCTGTAGGTAAGATAAACTCATCTGTATCCTGAAACAGAAGAAAAGGTAAGTGTTTATACATTTGTACTTTCCAAGTAGGCATGGTTTCAGACGCATCTCAAACTCTCTGTTGGCTTAACCATGGTTAAAAAACAAAACAAACACTTCCACATAAATGCTGCTGAACACTACAGAGGAAAAAAGATCAGTAATACTCTTGCTTCTCACTAATTATGTTACAGAAAAGTATTCAGATGGAATAAATTAGTTGCATATTTAAAATCTCCCTTTTTTAGAATTTGTAAGTGGATGAGATTCTCTTCCTAGACTAGCATTTCCAGCTAACTCAATATGAAGTGAAAAAGCAAAGAAACTCAGTATGCATTCATTAATCATTTGTACGATGTTTGTTTATTACTTATGCCTCTGAAAGCACCTATGCATTCTCCGATTAAATGCATGCCAACATAATACAGCATTCATTTTCTTTTTCTACTATTTTTATAGTTACTATAAAGAATTCCTTAGAGCAGTATAACAGACCTATTCTGAGGATGTTTAGGGGCAAGGAATACAAAGCAATTGGTGGTTAAACATTAAAAATGTGCAAAGATAATGTCTTGGGAGAGTGATGCTCAAAGAAATCCACAAGTCTTTCCACAGAGGTGTTTCTGATTATCCTTCCAGATGAATCTGCTGATACATCAATGGCAACCAATGGTAATGCCAAAATGTGGCTGGAGGTAGGTCAATTACAGCATTTGTTTGGCTTTATCATGCAGACCTGCCAAGGTGAGATGGAAGAAGAAAGCAACATGACAGCTGCTTCTCTGGAGCACTCACATCAATAATAAAAGAATTCAGAAGTAAGTTTTTTTTTTTTTTTTTTATAATTTGTTATGCAGTTTACAAGTCTAGCACAATATCTACCCTATATCCAATTAACATCTGAAAAAGGAAAATTCTAGTTTCACAGTTCTGTATTTTCTGAGAGTCAATAATGCATCTTCCTTGGTAACATATTTTCTGTGGTAAGATTTTCTTTAAGGTAGATAGTAAGTTTCCTTCTTCACTTAGTGTAGATGTAGCATCTAACAGCTTCCACTTTTGTTCTCAACACATCAGATGTAGGAGAGCAAAGCAATCAACGTCTGCATATTTTTTCTAGCAAACTCCTCCTTTGCCAAAGATAGATCATAAGGTGATCTTGGTTTGGAATTCACACTATTCCCTAACAGTGTGGCTGTAGCATTTGATATTAAATGTACTGTTTGTACAAAATCTATGGAAATTTTCTTTTGTCTTTTTCCAACATTATGACTTGTCGGAAAGAAAATGTCTTGCTTGGTTCAAAGATATCCGTACTCTAGAAGTTTAGTAATTTTACAGTTAGTTCAATCAATGGGTAGACTTGGCAAAAAAAAAAAAAAACTTCAGGCCTGGTCCATGCAGAAAGTTGCACCAGTTCAACTAAAGATGTGACATTAAACTAATTTAGTTAAACCGGAGCAATTTTATGATTGGACACTCTTACATTAATATAAACTTGGTTTATATCCATTGTATCTGAAATGTATAGGTGCAAACTAAACAAATAAACCAGACAAACTGCTGTAAGCGTCCACACATAATTGCACTGGGTAACTTAATCAGTTTGTCACACCTCTAGTTCAACTTTTCTGTATAGATTACTCTCTGCTATATCTTCTCAGAAAGCAACATTTAAAAAAAACCTTAACTATCTCCCTCCCCTGTCTATTCTGTCAGAATCCAAAAAATTCTTTAACTTCACTGTTCCCTAAAATCACTGGGGACATTGGATGAAATTCTAGAAAATTCTGGCAGTCATGTTATTGAGTGCACTATAAATTACAAAATGAAAGAGACACATTCATACACCATGACATCTAAATAGTATATATGAGTGTGTTTAAGACGCCAGAAAATTCATTTTTCCCTACTAATGTCTAAGAGTAGTTATATTGTCTGTAGGCTCTCATTTCTTAAGCAATTAGGCATGTTAGCTCTTATTAACTTGCCATACTGATATGTAGAATATTTAACCAATTATCTTGAAACATGGTTTCAATAAACCTACCTGAAAGCTCAGAGGCTAGGCCCAGCCTACTGATTTTTAATATAATTCAGATGAAGAGGACATTAGTGGGCAGCAAGCTGCATCAGTTTGTGGCTGAATTAAGAACAGTCTAAAGAGGTAAGCAATATCCTGGCACTCATCTTTATGGTTTATAAACAAAGCATATTGTCTAGGTTTTCTACAATATCAGATAATACTGCATTCACTTAATTTTTGTGGTATTTTAGAAAAGGCAGTCTCCATAATCCTTCAGTGTTAGTTCTGCGTTATAAGAACTGAAGAACAAAATGACACAAAAGAGCAGAGAAGATGCAGCGTGCTGCTTTGTTAGAAAATATCCCTTGTGTACTATTGCTGTAGGAATGTTGTCCTGTAATCTCTTCCTGCAACAGCTCAGAGTTAATCACATTTCAGCAAATAAAATATCTACAATGAAAGTGGAAAATTGACAAACTTTCAATCCACAGCAAAGATAAGCTTTAGTCAGAGCTTTTTAATTAATTTTTTTTTTTAAATGGTGCTGACCCAGTATCTATACTGACATGAAGTCAAAGGCAGCCAAACTGCAGATGCCAAATAACCAATGCGCTCTCTGGGTTTTGAATTGTGATTGTTTCCCCCCTCCCTTTCCCCTTTTTGGCTATGTGAAGTGGTGGTGTTCGTTTAGTGCAGTCACTTGGAAATCTCAAAAGTAGCACCTAAGTGCTCGTTGTGCTCTCAGCATAGATATTTTAGCAAAAATCTTTTATTTTGCTGTTGTTTAGATGTTTTAACTTTCCTTTCTGAATATCTAAATGAAGTATGGTCTTTTACTTCAAAGTTAGGGTAGGCTAGCTTCTACTTGTGACAAAGTGGGAATCTTTTGTAATATTTTTATTAATTCTATGTGTATCTCAGTTTCCCCTATATTCTGCTAGCTACCCAGTGGTGGAAGGAGGACTGTTTGCTCTCAGGGCAAGCTAAGAGATGGGTATGAATATGCCTACCTGTCTGAGTTTGAATGGATCATTTAAAAAAAGATTGGTCAGGCAGACCCTTTATCAATAGAGAATCTGGGAAGACAATGGCAAAGCCAATCACCAGGATGTTAACATCTGGCAATGAATGACCCAGAAGGAAATGGATCTTCCCACCCCTCAACAGGAAAGCTGAGCAAATTCCCCCATCTTGAGCACAAAGGACCGAGAAGGTGTGAAGTGAGAGGATAAGAGCTAGCTTCTGGAAGGAGTCTAGGCTCTCACCTGGGAACAGATCAAGGTCAGAGAGAGAGAGAGAAACAGAGGGCTCGTCTACAGTGGCAATGCTAAAGCGCTGTTAAAGCGCTTTTGCAGCAGAGCACTGGGAGAGAGCTCTCCCAGTGCTCTAAAAAACCCATCTCCACGAGGGGCGTAGTTCCCAGCACTGACACACTGTCTACACTGGTGTTTTACAGTGCTGAAGCTTGCTGTACTCAGTGGGGTGTTTTTACACACCCCTGAGCGAGAAAGTTGCAGTGCTGTAAATTGCCAGTGTAGACAAGCCTAGAGTCTGAACATAGGGTTCACTACAGGGTTGGCTAGGGCTCTGGGCCCAGATTGGACCTGGACTATGTTTTAGCCTTAATTTCTCTATGCTAACCTAAGGACTTTGGGGTGAGAGGATAGCTCAGGGGTTTGAGCATTGGCCTACTAAACCAAGGGTTGAGAGTTCAATCCTTGAGAGGGGCCACTTAAGGATCTGGGGCAAAAATCAGTACTTGGTCCTGCTAGTGAAGGCAGGGGTCTGGACTCAATGACCTTTTGGGGTCCCTTCCAGCTCTATGAGATAGAGCTATCTCCATATATATGCTGTGTTCCAGCTGACTAATAAACCCTACTGCTTTAACAATGACATTTGAGGGTCACTGCAAATGCTTGGTGAGATGTTAATCCCTGAATATGTAAGTCAAAACTCTATTGCAGTTGGATTCACTGAACAGAGCTCACAACATGAGTGCTGGAGCCCCAGATGTTCAGTCTTAAGAGGCGATGAGGCCCAGGGGCTTATTCTGAAGGAAGAATGAGCCTCCTTGGGGGCAGTCTGGCATGCTGAAGGGATTCCTCCAAGAGACTATTGCAAAGCTGGGGGCATAGCACAGATCCAGCGGATTCATGATGCTAGTCTCTCAATTAATATTGTTTGTTATATCAAAGCAACAGTTGTTGAGAAAGAAGGAAGTCAGTGTAGAATCCTTACTCTTCAAAGGAAAGGGGAGAGAAGAAGACATCTGAAGAAAACATTTCTTCCTTCTTTGCATCAACACTGAATTGAGTTTTCTGAGTGAGTTTCTGCAACACAATATGGACTGATAACTACTCCTGATGGCATTCTGTGCCAAAAAATTAAAAATTATGCACCAAAGCAATAAATATGCACAAAAGATTTTAAAATTCTGAAAATTTTATTTGTCAAATAAATGTAGAGGCTCCAGCATGGCATTGGGAAGCACAGGCCACTGGCTGCATAGAGGTGGGAGATCACTGTGCAGCTCCCCACCCGGGACACAGACTCAGCGGTGAGGCTGCACTCAACCCTGACAGCACAAGGACCGGGCCTGCCCCAAAAACACCCCAGGGCCCTGCCCCTCTGTGCCAGGTGCACCAGGTGTGAGTAGGCAGGCTCAGCAAGGCAGGATCCAAGTGTGGAGGGACTTAGTGTAGTGGGGGAATCCACATGTGAGCTGAGAGGGTTCTATGTGGGGCAATCTGGATGTTGGTGGCTCATTGGGGGATCCAGGTGCACAGGGGCATACGAGGGGGAGGAAGGGGAGGTTCTGGGTGCAACAGTAAAGGGATTATGCAGGGGGGTCCAGGTGAAGGTGGTTGGGGCTCAGTGGAGGGGGGGGGTCTGGGTGTGGAAGGTTCAGTGGGGGGCCCAGATGCTGGGGGAGTGGGACTCAGTTGGGTGGGGATCCAGGTGCAGGTGGCTTGTAGAGGTGGTGCAGGGGGACTGGGGCTCTGCAGGGACGTTCTGGGTGCAGTGAGGCTTGGCGGGAGAACCTAGGTAGGAGAGGGTCTGGATGCATGGGGACTAGGTGGATGGGGGAGCAGCTCCTCATACAGTGATCCCTCCCCCTGCAGCTGAGGAGCGATGGGTACAGGAAAGGGGGAGTTTTCAGAGCTTCCTGCAGCCTCGGGAAAAATCTGGAGGTGGGTCTGAACCAGCCCTGAATGCCATACAGGGGAATAGGAATTCCCCTCCTTCCCAGCCCAGTCAGGACTAGCAGTTGAGCCCAGGGCAGGGCAGGAGCCATCAGCCTGGTCTTCCCCAGTCCCAACTCCTGCCCCACAGTGATTTACCTCTCTGCCAGCTGCCCTGGGCACCCAAAACATAGTGCTGGGGAGAGTCGGAGTCGCATGACTGCTCTCGTGGCTTCCCTGTCAAAGTCATTTTTCTGCAGGGAAGCAAGGAAATCTGTAGGGAACATGAATTCTGCACATCCACAGTGGCACAGAATTTCCCCAGGAGGAGATAACCAAGGCAAATCTGCCACCAGTCATGGGCCTGGCAGTAGGTGTAAAGACTTCTAGGATTTTCCAAATTCAAGATGACTGACTACCCTAGATATGTCGATACAACAGATGAAGGGGATATTGTAGAGCAAGTTAAAGAGAAAGTAAGAAGTCAAGTACTATTTCTATTGGTTTATACACTACAGGTTTTTACTTTTAAAAAAAAATCTGTGAATAGAATACAAGTGTTGTTTTCTCTTACTTAAATTAAGTTTGATTCACCACTGAGGTTACAGAATATTTATCGTGTGCCTCCTGAAAGCTTTGCAATTCCCAAACTCACTGAATGGAAGCTCTTTTCAAGAGAGTTGTTACTTTTGCTATCTTAAGAGTGAGCACGTGTTAAACTCATGCAAAACAAAAGACTGATGCTAGATCAGAAAAGTAACACATACTGCTGTACTTGTTTAGCCAAACACATTTCCTTAAGTAGCAGTTTCCTCCCGACCCACCAAAGCTCCTAGATGTGACAAAATCTTTATTAAGATCATACTACAAGTTATTTGCACTAAACATCTGTTCAAAATTGACATAAAGCAGCAGCTATCTTATTAGTGATATTTTTTGCCATATTTAATATAACTGGATGAAACTGGGAAGCAAATGAGGTTTTCTGTAATTTAGTTTCGTTTTTATCTTCTGATGGTCTACAGAATTTGCATATTAACTACATCTCGGGCACATTAAATATAATAGCGAAGCTGGGAATGGGCAACAGGGGATGGATCACTTGATGATGATTTACTTGTTCTGTTCATTCCCTCTGAAGCACCTGGCATTGGCCACTATCCAAAGACAGGATACTGGCTTAATGGACCTTTGGTCTGACCCATTATGGCCATTCTTATGTTAACTTCTTGCAAGATTAATTTTGAAGACAATTTTTAGCTTAAAAATAATCCTGTTTTCTTAAAGCAATATTTAATTTAGTAATATATTTTTGGTTTTAGTTGAGACATATGTTGTACTCAGTTGTGCATTCTGAGGTGACATCTAGTTTACACTGCCCTTGTACACTAAAATATTTGGATATTCCCAAAACATTTTTCTTAAACACTATTGTTTCATAAGTCAGCTGTGAGTTATTTCATAAGTGATACTTTTAAACTAAACTAATTCTGATGTAGGTGATCTCTCCTCTTGGGTGTAGGATCCAACAAAGGGCAATGACTAAGTGTAGTAGTGAGGGGTGAAAACATTATCAGTTTCACAACTGATACATCCTCTTGTGGGGTACTAGATCTTGACCTGGAAGGAAGCATGACTTAAGATTCTAGAAGTTCCATTTCTAATTTGGACTAATTCACACTCTGTCCCTAAACTGGATTTCTCCTCTCAGGCACTATAACATCAAGAAGTTGTACTAAGTACTGTGCTGAAACTCAGTTCTCAGATTTCAAGTGATCAATAGTATAAAATTTGTATGGAACCATATTAAGTTTTAAGTTTTCTGCTTAGTTCAATTTGTCGCTGATATAGAAGAGAAACATCAGACTTCTTTACTTTAGGAAAAGCAGCTCTACACAAGGGAGACAGTGACTCATTCAAGATAACTGACTTTATAGGATCAAAATAGAAACATGCTTCTTACCTGTATTAAATATCTGGGATCCACATTTAAATAAGGAGACAAAGGGCTCATTCCAGTTACTGAATGAGGAAGAAAAGAACGGTTACTAAAATCAGTATGAGCAATATCTTCACGGCTGAGGCAGAAACGGTGACGGGAAGATGGTTGACGAAAGAGGGTAGATATTATTTTGATCCGGTCATTTAAAATTTATGTTTCAGTTAATTAAAACTATCAAAACTATTATTTGATATCACTACTATATACACATTTCTACAGTAATAATATACGGCATGACATGGAGGAGACAAACACCATGATCAAGGAAGTGATTGTTGGGAAACCTGGCTTCTATTCTCTACTCCACCACTGACATACGGTGTGACCTTAGAAAGTCACTTAACTTCTGCCTCCATTTCCCCATCTGTGAAATAGGATGATGATACTTACCTACCTTTGTAAACCAATTTATCTACAGATAGACTAGTACAAGTTGTATAGATTATTCTTACGTGCAAAAGTTACAAATTTATTTTATTCCTTAAATCTACAGCCAGGTTGAGATGAGCAGGATGAGATTTTGTCCAAAATCAACCTGTGGACTCCCTAAAACAAGTAATTAAATGTTTACTATATATCCACTTACTTAAGTCATACTTAACTGTCAAATTCATTCAACTATATATAAAAAGTTTTGTATAGGTCAGCTCAAACTGAAGTTTTTCTTAAACTAAGTAGTAAGACCCGCTTATCACTCCCAGCAAGGATGTGATCATTTTCATGTTTCTATACCAAAAGCAACTTGTATGAATAAAAATACTGGCCCCCGCTCAGGCACCACGCCAGTAATAGCAGTTGGAAAACACAGAGAAACAGTCAAAGCAGCCAGGGCCTCAGCTCACACCTCGATTAGTGCTTTCGCTGAAGACGGATGTATTCCATGCCGGCTCTTGACACCCCCGCCCCTCCTACACTGACTCCTCGGCGACTGCACAAGGCTCGGATCCGCAGAGGACAGCTCACCCCGCCCGGCCCTCGTGACTGGTGCCAGCTGCTGCTCAGGGCTCGAGTCAGTTTCAGGTACCGGTGCACGGGGGCAGGGCGGCCCCCCCGCGGGAAGGTTACTGCGGATGTTCCCGCGGTTACTGCGCCGCCAGCTTCGCCATTTCCCCCTCACTACAGCCCGCCCGTGTGCCCGGTTCTGCCCCGTGGCCTCGACTCTTGCCCGTCCCCGGGGTTAGGGGAGCTCCCGGCCGAGCGTGGCGGGAAGGGTAGGACGCCGGGCCCGGCCGGCGGATACTCACACGGCACCCCGGCCAGGTCCGCGTGGGAATAGCCCGGGCCCCCGGCTCCTCCAGCACCGAACAGGCCGCCAAGGCCTGAGCCCTTCGAGTTGCCACCGCCGCCCTCCATGCAGCCGCCTTTGGACAGGGCCTGGCCCTGACCGAGCCAACCAACAACGAACAACCTCCCCGACGCCCCCTCTCTCGCCCGCTGCTACTGCTGCCGTAAAGCGAGTCATCAGCGCCGCGGCTTTCGCGTCTCCTGTTCCGCTTTACGTCGGCCCGGGACATGTTGCTTTACGGTCCAAGGAGGCGGGGTGACGGAGGAACTGTTGCTATGGGGAGAGGGGGAGACATTTTGAGGTGTGTGGCGGCGGCCCCTGCTCCCCCATTGACCTGAGTGCAGCCCTCGTACGGATCCCTGTCCCTTGTCCGCTCACTGCTCCCCGGAAGGTCTGGGGTGCGGGAGAGCTGGGCGGGCTGCTCCCGCCCCCCTACGCGCCTTGAGCAGCGGGAGGATGTGGAGGGGAAGGGCCCCTGACTTCTCTCCTTTGGGGGCTGCCTCTCCCCCCCGGTGAGCCCAGCCCCGCAGCGCGTTTGGAGGTGCGCGGAGCGGGGGGGGTCTCCTAAGCATGAGTGCAGGGGCTGAGTGTGAACCCCCCAGCAAGAGAGTCAGGTTGGGCCCCCCCGCATCCCCCAGCCGCGGCTCGGAGGAAGAGCAGCCCCCTTCTTTGGGCAGAAAAGGGACACTGCAGTTTCCGCCCCCTCTCCCTCCCCTTCGGGAACGAGGGCCCAGAAGCAGCGGTAGTAGCCAAAGCTTGGCAGCCACGGTGGGGAACAAAGGTTTGTGCCACCCGCCTGCTTTTCACCTTGTGTGTATCTTTCTGTGGCTGTTTTCATCTCCTGTTTGACTTGGTGTGAGGGGAGAAGCCTTTCCCTGAATGTGTGTGTAACTGATTCCCTCTCCTCTGTGTCCATCGGAGAAGCCAAGGTTGTATTAAGTGCACAGAGACAAGTATGTTGTTCAGTCTTCAGATTGTTTTGTTTGTTTTCATGTACCTTAAATAAACAGGGCAAATGGTGTCTTCACTAATACTTCCTATTTGTCACCATCTTGCCTATAGAAACAGTTAATTTTTCCCTTTTTTCGTGGCGTTAGACTTGTTAAGATTTGATACTTTTTATAATCTTTCATAAAATAGTTTTGCTAGATGTATACTGAGAGCATCAGTTAACCTAGTTCGAAAACTGACCACTTTTCAAATATTTAAAGTGCTATCTGCGTGATTAATTTAATGGAGAGAAATGCATATGTTAAATTATAAGGAATTCACATGTTTAAATAGCCAAAAGTTTCTCATGTTCATCCAGATGTGGTCATCCAAATCATGTTTATCCATGGGGATTACAGGAAGTAATGACTGTCAGATTTAAACGTTGGAGGCCATTGCAGTGATGAGATTTGGTTGTTGTAGAGGTGAATGAAAAGAAAAAGACAGGGATATGGACAGAGTAGAAATGAAGTCAGAGGAGGGAAAGTACTGCACCCCAACAAATTATGAACTCTGTGATTTGCAGCTTGCTGAGTTTCTTGGCTGCTCTGCAGGTTTTTATTCAACCAGAATGTCAGATTGTTTACTGGAGTAGCCCAGTTAGTTAACAGGCTCCAACTAAATGCTTTATGCAGTGGATTGTATCAAGGTGAAGATTTAAGTCTTGCTGGGTTGTACCATCATACCTGGGGGCTTTTTAGCAGCAATCCAGTTATGAAGGTTATTGACAATCTATATAAGTGTTATATATTTTGAATTTAAAATTCTACTTCAGATTTAGAAATCAGATTTTTGTTGGAAGATTTTGGTTAATAAGAAATGATTCTCTTCTACCTTTCCTTATGTGCTATCTTACCTGCATAATACTAAAATATAAAATAACAATAGAAATTGTAGCATTCAGTTACATACACTTGAAAGTACAAATTTTAAATTCTGTCCCTCCTAAAACTGGATATACATTTCAAGAAATTTTCTGGTATGAAAGGATGGGTGGGTTGCACGTTCACAAAGGAGAAAAGAAATAGATTAACCCAAATGAGCAAGTTGCATGCATTCTCTGTTTTGAACTTTGGAACTACTGAGTGCATAAACTAAAGCTGTTCCAGCTCATTTTTAATACTTTCAGTATTACAAGGCTCAAGTTTCATTGTACTATGTGCACAAATTGGCTTTATCAGTCAAGTATAATATGATAGTAAAATTGTATGAAGGGCAAGGGAAGTTCAACTTAGTGGGAGTGTTGAGGATCTTGTTCCACCCCTTCTTGACTTCTCCCCCTGCCCCACACATTCTGAAAGTTCAGTGGCTAGAATGTGTCTGTCAGTGTTCACTGCTTATGGGGTATGTGTGCACGACATAGACTGTGTCAGCATAACCCCATATAGTAGACGCAACCTGCACTGACAGAAGAGGTTTTCCTATTGGGGTAGACCTCCCTCAAAATGTTAGCTGAATTGTCAGAAACTCTCTTCTTTCAATGTAGCTGTGTCTGCTTTAGGGATTATGTCGGCATAGCTATGTAATTTTCTACACCATAGCTACGTGGTTTTTTACACCCCTGATTGACAGAGCTATGCCAGTTTAATTTTCAAGAGTAGTTTTATTTGAAGCAGTGGTGGCAGAAGAGAAGTAAGATTGACTATCTTCATTTTGCTATGTAAAGATCCAGAGCGTGTCTTTTTCCCAGATACTAAAGGCGTATGTTGGCACTAATAGCTAAAGATACAGAAGCATCTAATTTTCATGTCTGAGAAGGGAATACATGAAGAGCAGCAGTATGGGTAAGGTAATTTTCCAACCCATTCCATTGAGTCCAGCGAATTACTTTGTATTCATTATGAATACTAAGTAGCCAATGCACTTATCCTGTTTTGCAGATAATCCTGGGATAGGGAGGAAGGGGAAGAAGGAAACCTGTGACTATACCCTAAAAGCAAGCCTGGAGTTTATAGGGAATACAAGAGCTAATTACAGATGTGAAATCTATATCTGATGTAATGTTACATCATTAGTCTGGATGATACCCGAAGCAGTTATAGTAATGAAAACTTAATTTAGATGTTGTAGCTAATAGAAAATGTAAACTTCATAGTTTTGGGTAATATTGCAATTTGTGTCATCATATACATATTATGGTTTTTCAGTTTACAAACAAAGGACAATTACCACTTGGATGGAGAATAAAGGACCCAAGACAACAGAGTTAAAGAGGTAAAACCTATAATATAAACTGCTTGAAAGATTTTTTTAATTAATGGAACAATTCTTTTAACTGTCTCTAAAGAGGATTTGGGTTAGAAGATTTATTATAACTTACTAATGTAATCATTTTATTCCAGGATAGAAGTAGAACTATTGTAGATATGGCTCTGCTTTCATTTTGGTATAACATAGAGCAGGGGTTGGCAACCTTTCAGAAGTAGGGTGCCAAGTCTTCATTTATTCACAGTAATTTAACGTTTCACGTGCCAGTAATACATTTTAACATTTTTAGGTGGTCTCTCTCTATAAGTCTATATTATATAACTAAACTATTGTTGTATGTAAAGTAAATAATAGTGCAGCGAGGTGAGTGGGGCCAGCAGCTGGTATCCCAGGCTGGCAGCGGGCTGAACGGGGCCAGAGGCTGGGACTCCTTCTTTCTGCCGGCTCCTGCCATCCAAAGTACTGGCTGCCTGCCTCGCTCAGCCTGCTGCCAGTCTGGGGTTCTGTTCATCCAGGCCAGCAGCAGGCTGAGCTGGGTCGGCGCCTGGGACCCCAGCTGGCAGCAGAGTGTCACTAAAAATCGGCTCGCATGCCGCCAGTTGCCGATCCCTGACATAGAGCATTAATAAATCAAAGCTTTTGGTGTAATCCTGTTTTCAGCAAATAAGTGTTGCTGTTCCTACAGCTTTTAGGATCATATTCAGTTCTGATATAAGGTGGTGCATCTCCATTGACTGTGATCAAGTTGTAGCTGCTCATATCTGGGTTTAGTTTGGAGCATACTCTCCTTGCTGAGTATGAATGCCCAATCTTGCTTTCATAAACTTATTCATAGGCTGGTGTGACAGCATCACTATTACAAATAAAGGCAAACTTGATGTACAGTCTTTATCATTCTGCTGGTACAAGCTGTTAAGTATGTTACCTAAAACATAACTAAACCCACAAAGATTTAATTTATGTGGTGTCTGGTATGAAGTAATATCAGGCAATCTTTTCAGCAGAAAATAACTGTTCCATTCCCATAATTATCATGTCAACGGGTTTATTTTCCACAGTAACAAAAAAAGCACTGGAAAAGAAAATTGACAGCTATGATGATAAAATAAACAAGAAAAGCAAGGAAATTCTGTTAAAGCAACTGATAAAGTGGTGCCCTTTGTGCCTGGGTATTTCAGGGCCTCAGATTGCTGTGCGATATCATGCATCATACTTGGTGAAATACTTGACACAAAAAGGTGAATTATGGATGGAATGAGAGTCTGTAGAGCCACAGCTAGAAAGAGAATTTGGAATAATGTGAGGCCTTTAAAGGGACATGGTTAACTTGAAACCTAGTGAGTTTAAAAAATAATGAAAAAATAGTGAATGGTCCATATACCTGTCCCACAGTCCTTCTGCCAAGTTTTATGACTTCTGCTCCTATTTTAAAGACTTGCACAAAGAGGGAACATTGAGTTTCTGCAAGCTGTTCTACCCAGGTAGAGTTCTGTTCCCACATGGAACAGCTTGCAGGATGGGGTCCTGACTTTCTCTGCAGTGGAGAATGACACATTTCCTATATATAAATGCTGTTAAATTTACAAATAATAAAAAAAAAAAATCCCCCCCTCCACTAGTCTCTTTCAGCTATAGTCAGCATAGGTGTTACTTGTAGCAATACTATGTTAAAAATTCAGCTAAAAGGTTTTCTTTTAAGTTGATAGTGTTATTTCAATATTTTGTTATTTTAAGTAGCCATTTCTTGAGAAGTAGACAGTAATATAATCAGAAATATCAATAAGTAGAGAAACTGCTGTAGGTATACAAAGTAGTGGATGTGAATATTGTAAGATGAAATCCACCAAACACTTTTTAGTTATAACTAGTGTTCTTGTAGTTTCTGTGCTTTCAGTGTCAGGTCTTGAGCAGTGGTCCATTTATACTGTTTATTTGGCTTGCTTAGTTCATAGTACACAACAGGTAATCCATTTATTCATCCATACTATCTTCTAAGAACAGAAGAATATTATCATTTATTGAGGGGGCTGCTGACTTAAAGTAGCTTATCAAAATGTGTTTAGTCAAAAAGTTTATAAACTGTAACAATCAGTAATTTCCCTTTTTTTTATTTTTTAGATGATGAAAGATTAGGGAAAAACCTAACAAAGTACAGTCTAACATTTGATCTATGTTACTTATAGACAATTCTATAATAGAACCTTCTGTCTGAAGATCTTAAAGTGCTTTATAAATATTTGTTTAGTTTTACGTCTCTTTGCTGTAGATATGTGTTTTTATACAGATTTACAAATGAGCACATGTAGGCACAGAAAGGTGAAGTGACTTGTCCACTGCTGCTTGGGTGCATGCTGGGAATATAAACTAAGTCTTTTGACTCACAGGCCTGATATTTAATCAGCAGATCATGTCTCTGTTTACTCTTAGTGTAATATTTAGTCTGGAACTGACTTAGCTGTAAAATAATAACACATTTAATAAATATCACTTTTTATTAAACTGCAGACTGTTTAGGACTGCCACATCCAAGAATTATTATGCATAAATGTATAAACTGGATGTATGTGGAGTAGAAACAGAGGTACCTATGACATTGGTGAGGAAACAACTAAATTATTATGTCCAGTTCTGGTGTCCATACTTTTAAATGTGTGTTGAAAAATTGCTGAATGTTCAGAGAAAAGCTACAAAAATGATTTGAGGTCTGGGAAACATGGCTTAAACTGAGCTAGTTAAATTCATATTGTATTTAGATTATCAAAAACAAGGTTAAGAGGTGAGTTGATCATGGCCTTGAATGATCTATACTGACAGAAAAGAGACCTCATTTAGGAAGGTCTTTAAGATGGCAGAAAAGGCATAACAAGATTCAGTGGATGGAAAGTGAAGATAGAAAAATTTAATTGGAAGTAAGATGTGACATTTTGACTATGAGGATGATCAACCACTGGAACAGATGACTGAGGGAAGTAGCTAATTCATCATCTCACGTGGAACCTTTAAAGTGAGACATGTTATCTTTTTAAAAGATATACTCTAGTTTAGCTGTAAGTTATTGGACTTTACTGCTGGTATCACTGGGGTAAAATTCTGTGGTTTGTCTTACATGGTTGTAGTAGTCCCTCTGGTCTGTAAATCTACAAATAAGAATTTCATTTTGCAAGAAACAGTTAAACCCGGCTTTCCAAATCTTTTCTTCCACAGTTTGCAGAGCAAAACTAATAGCACGGGAGCAGATCCCAAGATGACTTCTGTTAAAAAGGATAACTTGTGTGAGCATGATGTTAAAAAGCTAGAGAATATTTGTCCACAAAGCTATCCAACAAAATCTGTGGAAATGAGTACGAAACTTGTAAATCTGCCTCAGACTGGCAACCTGTGTAAATGGGAGGCTGAGGGGCCATGCAGAGATCAGCCATCAGAAATAGAGCCTGTTAAAGGGACTCGGTCTGGAGATCAGTTTAAAAATGCCAATATTGATCACATGCACAAAACTGGCAAGCAGGTTCACAGAGGTAGTGAAGAAAATAGTGACAATTGGACTCAAAGGAAATTATCATCAGGCAGGTCTGTGAAGATGGCAAATACAAAACATCCATCAGTGACTTCATGTAATCCACAGCAGCTAAAGAGCTGCAATCCTGTCCATGTAGTCTGTGTGACTAGTGAGCA
Source organism: Chelonoidis abingdonii (assembly GCF_003597395.2). Classification (NCBI taxonomy): domain Eukaryota; kingdom Metazoa; phylum Chordata; order Testudines; family Testudinidae; genus Chelonoidis; species Chelonoidis abingdonii. The sequence goes on along the minus strand of NC_133783.1, from coordinate 12,398,490 downwards.
AGATGAGGTGGATGTAGTTCCCGAAAGCCCACTTTCAGATGTTTGCAGTGATACCTGTGTATCTGATATTGGAGGTCCAGGAAAACCGAACAAATATCAAAGTAATTCAGGAGATCTGCATGCTTTTGAGAAAGAAAGTGAACCAGAGTCACCAATGGATGTAGATAATTCCAAGAATAGCTGCCAGGGCACAGAAGCTGATGAAGAAACAAGTCCATTTCTTGATGAGAAAGAGGATGTTGACACATCAAAAGCTGCAAGCAAATCTTCCAGGTTTCAGCGGGGAAACGCTGACCCAGAGTTGAGAAGGTCACCGTTTTCTTCCAAATTTTGTGAAGGTACTCGATATAACCTCTATTTTGAGGGGACGGATGACTCTGTCAAAGAGGATGAATTGCATACAAAGTCATATGGGATCTCTCCCGCTCCTTCATCAGAATGCAAAAGTGCAAAACACTGTGGGAAGAAGGACTCGAAAATCACTGCCCATTTCATGAGGATACCCAGAACAGAGGAGAAAAGGTAACCTTTGTTTGTCTTCTTCCTTCTTTCCCTTTTAAACATATTTCTCTTCAGTAATAGCACAGTAGACATTTTATTATCCTCTAAGCAGGTTTGCAAAATTGTACATAAAAGAAACCATTGATTTAAAAACAGCAGATGAGTTCAGAAATGTTTATATAACCTTCATAACAGCTTGTCTTGTGCCATTTCTAGAACACAGAAGAAATATTAAGGTCAGGAATTAATACTGACCTTCTAAAACCAGAGTAATGCAAAGTGTTTCTCTGTATATCTTGTCAAGAAATTGTTTAGAATAATTAGATTTTAATACATGGAAACACATGCTGGCACAGGACATCTTTGACGAAGAATAGCTTTACTATTCATTGTTTAGTAAATTGTAATAGTAGGGTTCTTCTAAAATAAAGAGGTGGTACATATTTTCTTTTGATATCTCTTGACAAACAAGTACTGTGAATTGTGGAATGACTTCTGACTGTTACATATATGAGCTTGAATACAAGTGAAATTTTTCTTTCTAAAACATTAGTATGATCATAGGACCAAATGAAATTCCTAGTGTAATTCCATTGAAGTGAATAGCTTTATAGCATGGATGAATCTGGCCTACTGAGCTATAACAATCTAATACAATTTAGTAGCTCTTATGTGCTTTTAAAGAGATCCAGTGGACCAATCCTTAAATACACTGATAATCTATTTTTGAAGTGTTTGGGTAAAGAATGTAAGCCACTGATCAAGATTTCCTTCAAACTTCAATTGGTCCTTTGTCAATGACCAATATTAAAAAAAGATGTTAGATTTTTGTATGTGCATTCATCTAATGCAAAGAAGGCAGAAGCTACAAAATTCAATCAGAAAACATGGGGGAAGGGCGTGCATTTGTTTTGTTTGTTTGTTTGTTTGTTTTTCAGTGCTTACATTACTCAGCTTAAACAAAAAAAAAAAAAAAACAACCTGACTTAGTTTTGCTCAAACTTACCAAATATCCAGCTTTGGATTGAGACTAATATAGAAAATTTCAGTCTAGGAAACATTGAGAAAGATATTCGTAATTGGGAAATATAGTGATGATGGTGCTTGCTGTTTGTGTTTGTTTGTATTACCATAAAGCATAGAAGTCCTAGTCATGGATCAAGACCTCATTGTGCTGGGTGCTATAAAAATACAGCAGAAACACAAACTGCTTCAAAGAGGTGCACACGCATTATAATAGATTTGTCTAGTTTGTATTACTCTAGTTTGTTTTTGAGGAGGTCATGTGAGACAGTATCAAAAGCCTTTTTAAAGTCAAGATGTGTGACATCTAGTGCTTCTCCTCACCCCCATCCACAGGGCTACTTATCCTCTCAGAAGACTATTCGGTTGGTTTGCTGTGAATTGTTCTTGGCAAATCCATGTTGACTGTTACTTATTACCTTATTTTGTTCTAGGTGCTTACAAATTGATTGTTTGTTTGCTCCATTATCTTTCTGGACAACCAAATTAAGTTGACTGGTCTATAATTCCTTGGGTTGTCCTTATTCCCCTTTGTATAGATACTGTATTTGCCCTTTTCCAGTTCTCTGACATCTCTCCTCTCTTCCACAAATTCTCAAAGATGATAACTAATGGCTGAGGGATCTCTTCAGCCAATTCCTAAGTATTCTAGGATATATTACATCAGGCCCAGCTGACTTGAAGACATCTAGATTTTCTAAGCCCTGGGCTACACTGCAAACTTATGTTGATATAACTGTGTTGCTCAGGGGTGTAGAAAATCCAGTAAATGCTACAACAGTACAGCTGCACTGGTGATGAAAGAACTACATTTTTTTAAAAAAGTATTTGCGTTTCAGAGCCAAACTTACGAAAATTGAAATTCAGAGTGTTGGCTCTGTCTTTATTTCTCGTGGTACTGGGGTCTGAGTTGAAGTAGTAATGGGGATCTGTGCCTCATTGAAATCAGTGTGAGTTGAGGGTGTTTATTGTGCAGACTCTGGTCCCTGATAAGGCGTATAGGTTACAAATTCTTCACTTTATGTGGGGACATATTCTCTGTTGTTTGTTTTTTTTTAGAAAAGTAGTTGCAGAATGCAGCACTCCGGTGTTATGCTGTGGCAAAAAATATAGGAGAGCTGAAATCTTGAACAATGTTGTCTAAAATGACCTTTAATCAATATTTTTTTCTATTAAAAAAAGAAACTGAATATGAGAGTCATGGATATTCTGGCCATAAATCAGTTTCTTCAGAAATAGCTACCTACTTACTTTATGAACAACAGAATTTTAACATTTGGAGAAGTAGTAGGTTGTGAAGGCGAATGGATCTCATGCAGACACACACAGTCTGGAGAAGTGGCTATTTGTATAGTTTTTTTTCAAACCTTTAGGATTATTGAACTGTGTTAGTAAATTATATAGAGAGACTTGTTGGAGTTTGCTGTTCAACAATTCTGGCTAAGTGGAATTGTGGCATATCCTTCTTAATGAATCTGATCTCTACTTCAATCAGTGAATTGTACTTTCATGTGTTCCCAAAGTAAATGTTATTTCCACAGCTCTTATCAGTATTTTAAAAGCTGTATTAGTAGCATGCCCATTTATTGGCCAGGTCTGTAGTAATTGGGTTTTTAGCTATCCTCAAGATGTGCAAATGAATACTGAGAACTTACAGTACAGAGCTGATGGTGTATTGCCATAATTATTTCGTCATATGGATCTAATTTTTTTATTACTTGTAGAATTTAAAAAGTAAGAAGGAAATGGAAAACAAAGTAAACAACTGGTCTGTGAATTCGCATTCTGCAGGATTGTGTCATAAATGTGCTATTAATTCCAATGTATACCTTGGACTGACAACAGACATGAAAAGCAGGATGTGACTGAAAATGCTGAATTTCTAAAGTGTCTATTTCTCCTTAACAAGTGCAGGTAACTCCCATTGGCATTAATGGAGTTGAGGGAAGAACAGATCCCTTTAACCGAAAGATTTTGTACACTGTGTTGAAATTAGATCAGAGAGAATAGTGAATGAATTTGGGCCACATTCTGATTTCAGTTTCACCAGTGTAAATTCTGGTGAATAAAGTGGATAAACTACAAATTTGTGTTCAGAGTAGTGTTTTTTTGCTTGACTATATGACATATTCTGTTATAGCTAGATATTAAGCTACATCTTTGCCAGTGTCATTGCATCTGTTCTCAATAGCAAAGAGCAGCAATTGGTAAAAATCACTTGTGCAAATAGAAATGTAATTTTTTAATGAAGTAGCTCTTGATTTTTTTAAGCAGCAGTAACCTTGCTTCACAAGAGTATTGTATGCTATGCCTATTCTGTGGAAACAGAATACTTGGCATCTTCTGACTTTTTTACTGAGTAATAATATAATTCAAGACTTTGCTTCCTGGCTTGGCTCTTTAGAATGTATCTAACAACTGTGTGAACACTTTTATTATAGTGTCACTACTTCATGGTACACATTGTACTTAAGGTTGAGTCCTGGTTTCTATTTTACTCTGCCTCTCAGTGTAGACAAGCCCTTACTTTTCAGGACTTTCTCAAACTTTTGAAATTTTCTGTACTTAGTCTTTGATTCAAGTTACTAGATAATAGAAATCCATTCTTCAGGTGGCATTTGCTTATTTATAACAATTTCCTTGGCTAAAATCTGATAAACAGAATTTCTTGGAAGTCTAATCTAACAGAAGAAATTAATAATATAGTTTGTCAAAATTGTTATGCTGATCTTTTGACTTCTGAAGAAAGTTCAAACTGGGATTTCCTCCCCTCCACCCCAGTGGCTGATAATGAATGAGTACACCAGATTTTAATGAGAACATGGAATAAATGGCCACTCATGCATTACAACTGTTGATTTTATATGAACTGGGTTAGCACAGAAATCTCTGGATAGTCTGTATTTCAGTGTATAGTCTGGTAGAGATGCTCACCTTACCGTAACAAATAAGTCTTGCACAAGGGGACTTTCCTCACAAGTTAATGTATATACTATATATAATTTATTATAGTTATAATGTTAGTAAATCTAGATTCAAACAAAGCTTCAGGATGCTCTCGTATCTGTTGGACACTCAGCAGACTTCTTGGCACTGAGTTAATAAATAATGAAGTGTTCAACAAAATCAGTCTTGTTTCTGGAAATTCTTTGGTTAGTTTAGCCCCTGCCAGCTTCAAGAAATCAAGTTAAATTATTGTTCTAAATTACCTGTGTAAGTCTGAAGTAATGCCAGTGTAACAGAGAAAAACTTTTGAGCTTGTTTCTATAATCTTCCCTTGTGTGTTAGGCCCAATTCACAATTGCCCTACAGCTTGTCTAGTCACTTACGCACATGCAAAGTGGGTGTAAATCATTACCTGTAAATGACTACATAAGGAGAAAGGCAAAGCTGGATTTTGAAATGTATAAGAGCCTTTGCTGCTTCCGTTAATTTTAATGTCAGCTGTGAATGCTCAAACACTTCTGAATATCCATCTCTACTTCTGATTGAACTCTCAGTCTGTGCCTCCACCGTGATACTTTTTATTGGGGTATTCAGATAGGATGTTGCTTGTATATTATACTGAGATCTATAATCGCTCTGAAGTTCTACAACTGGTGATTTGTACCATGTCTTTACAATGTCTGCTTAAGCCATATTACACAGGTGGAATACACTGGAACTGTTTTGTTGCTGTTTGAGGACAAATATAAAGGCTATTCAAACTGCTGACTTAGAAGTCAATATGTTCCATACCCCCAGTAGTGTCCAGGGAGCTGGTGGTATGGGTAAATGTCATCTTGAGAGAGCTGTTGTTCGCTACAGTGTCCTGATGGGTTCATACGGTAAAAGTACTTTTCATCATGTATAAATAGAATATTGCATTGAACATGTACAGTTAATGATTAAACTGATACTTAGAGACTTCTGTTAATGGGGACCATAATGGGACCAAAGCCTCTGTTCCATTCCATAAAGTTTACAATATTTGGAGTAGTTTTGAGGATGGCTTTTCTGCTGTTGAATATGCAACAAAACACTATGGAAAACTGCATGTTGCTGAAAACAAGGTGTTTCTGGATTCAGCTTTTGCTGTGTTTTGGTTGCAGTCAAAAGGATTTTAGAAAAGAAACTACTTAAGTGACACGAATTTAGTTTGAAATATAATGTTAATACATTCATTTAGCTGTAGAGTTTTCCACTGTAAATAAGATGTGCTTCAATGTGTTCCTTTTATTTTAACAGCAGGAAAGAACCTTGTGAATTCAAACACCAAAGGCCGGGAAGGAAGATTCCTAAATATATCCCACCTTCGCTTCCAACTAATAAGAAATGGTTTGGGACACCTATTGAAGAGATGAGGAGAATGCCTATGTGTGGAGCTCGTCTTCCTCATTTGAGACCATCAACCAATCACACAGTGACCATCAGAGTATGATAATTCAAAATAATATTTGAAAACACAACCTTCTTATTAAATTGATGGCATAAGATATCCTGCCATTTATCAGTTTTGCAGCTTTACCTGATTGTGGAAACTTTTGACTTCTCGTGGGAAGCTAGCTAGAGTATCTAATATGCTTAAAGATGACTTGCGTTCTGTGATACAGCGGTCTTATAATTTGGTTGAGTAGGACTGCAGAAATATGATTAAGATTTTAACTCTGGCCCTTTTGGGACAAACTTTTCTTTTAGATAGGTTTGTGCCTCACCATTTGACTTCAAGTTCTGGGAGCTGCAGCATGTATATCTGTAGCTAGAATTGGTCGATGTTTTCTGTTTTCAAAATTTCTCCATTTTGGATTCAAGGTATAAAAGATAAAGTGAATGAGTGACGAGGAGTCTAAAGGAATTTTAGTCTTGCATCCCATACTAACCTGGCACATATATGTGTGTCTGTGTCTCTCTCTCTCACTCTCTTTGAAATAATGTACAGTAAAATAACTGTTAAAGTAAAATATATGATAAATTGGCAGCATGTCACAAAAGCACAGCTAAAGAAAATCGCATTCATTCTCAATAAACTGACATTTATTTGACTTATGTGTAGCTTAAAAGGCATGTGGTCTATAAGGTGTTCAATTGTTAATGCAATGTTAAAAATAGAATGTACTATCAGAAAAGTCAGGAATTTTAAGTATGATTCCCACTGTATCCACAACTAGTTATCACCATGTGCAATAATAGAGTGTGTTATTCATGCACATAAATATGGCTACATTTGGAATTGTATGACTTTTGTGTATGTAAATTTTCAGCCATATTGGCTTAGAATAGCTTTCAGTATTTTTTATTTTTAGAGGAAAAAAATCCCTAGCAGGTGATCAGACATTGGAATGATTGCATATATTACATTTATTTCAAAGTGCACTAAAAGTTAAAATGATGACACTTTATTTTATATTTATTTTTATATTTTAGAATGTTAGGCTAGAACAGGGGTTGGCAACCTTTCAGAAGTGGTGTGCCGAGTCTTCATTCATTCACTCTAATTTAAGGTTTCACGTGCCAGTAATACATTTTAGCGTTCTTAGAAGGTCTCTTTCTATAAGTCTATAATATATAACTAAACTATTCTTGTATGTAAAGTAAATTAGGTTTTTTAAATGTTTAAGAAGCTTCATTTAAAA
>NC_133783.1:12268620-12391329 GCF_003597395.2 Chelonoidis abingdonii | reverse complement strand
TTTTTACTTAAAAGTTTTTGCTTTTTAAGACCCTGTTTGATTTTCTCCCTAATTGAGGCTCAAGGGAATTGAGTCTGTGTCACCAGGGAATTGGTGAGGGGAAGGGAAAGGTAAATTTCCACTTTGTTTTAGATTGCACGGAGCTTGAATCTAATATGCCTCTGGGTGAGGGGAATGAGGGGGAGAGGGGTAGAGGGTGAAGGCCTCCTGTGTTATGATTCAAGGAGTTTGAATTCATCGTATCTTCCCAGGGTAACCCAGACGGAGGGAAAGCCTAGGAGAGGCACTGGTGAGGAAAGAGTTTACTTTCCTGTGTCAAGATCCGGGGGCTGGATCTTGGGGGGGGGTCCCCAGGGAGGGTTTTGGGGAGAACCAGAGGTTACAGGTGCCAAAGTCCTGATTGGTGGCAGCTTTACAGATCTATCAATACTGGTAATAAGCTTAGAGGATTCATGTGGTCACCCCATTGTTTTTGGACGCTAGTCAGATTTGGGATAGAATACTATGAACGCCAAAGGTTGCACCATCCATGGAAAAGTAGGCAAAAAAGTGCTTATAATGCTCTCAACCACCAAAATGGTAAAGTGGCAAAGAGAAAGTCGCTATGAAGCCAAAGTCCCAAACAATGTAGGGCTTTACAGATACCAAACACCAACCAGTCAATCACATCCAGAATCAGAGGGGAAGCAATACCAATTCAAAACAACAGAGGTATTCTTGTGCTCATGTAAGCTAGGCAAGGAAAGGTGGCATGATAAAGCAGTAGGAGACAAAATGCTAGCAAAGATCTGGACCAATAGGAAATGGAGGGGAGAAGTGGGAGACAGTATATTAGCGCAAAGGAGAGAGAGAAAATGACCAAGACTTGACAAGGTTTCAGCAGTAAAGATAAAGTTTGAATATTTGATTATGACATAATAATGGCTAAGTATAAAATCCAAAAAAATCTCCTTTGAAAACTCAGAATATTAATTCAACAATTCAGTTTCAAAGCAGTCATTTCTTTACTACAGAAGGGGGATTAAGGTACAGAAGAGTCCGGCTCATTCTTCCACCTACTGAAATTAAGCCATATGCCTAAAAGAGAGAAAAAAGATGGAAAACTCATGCTTACTCTGTGAAACAGGCAAATTTTCTGGCTGGTATGAGGCTGGACAAGATGTTTACCTCTTCAAGTCATGCTAATACTCTTATCTAAGTGGCGCATAGGGTTTTGTTGATCCTTTTCCTGATGAAGCACCAATTCATTCAGTTATTAATTTCAGCTGCAGCAAAAATACCACAGGTGAGAAAGCAAACGAGCCTTAGGCTATAGAGGTGTGCACCAGCTTCAAGAGGCAATACGATTTGGTCTCCACATAGGTTAATATCTCCAAAACGTGTTTACCTAAAACTAAGTGATCTCAATCACAGTCTCCAAGTGGTAACCATGATACTCGTATCAAAAAAAGTATTTAACCTAGCAAAGACAGGCATTTATTGGTTTGCCAATAATATATAAAGGAGGAAAAAAGAAGAATAACTGAAACCTTGAAGACGTAATACATGCACACTGAGTGATCAAAACTATAACTGAAAACCAATGCATTCTGCAAGTGTAATGATCATACCCCAATAGATGGGGGGGAAAATGTTTCTCCTTTTTTCCATGCCCAACCTGCCCTCTTTTCCTACATGTACCAGTATCACACATAGATGGCTAAATTAATTAATGCTGGCAGAAGAGTTCTGTCTTCTGTCTGAAGTTAGCTACCAGATCAGATAGACCAGTGGTTTTGATTCAGTATGGCAAACTGAACATCTACAACTATAGGCAGAAGGAGGGGTCACAACTCCTTGTTGTATCTGTCTCATTTTTATTGCCCAAACTTCCATTCAATTATTTGTAAGGAAATTTTTTTTTGTCTTACCTCATCCTCTACAGGGTATAAGTTTGTTCTGAACAGGGTTTTTAAACATGTTTATTATCCCACAAATCTTTATAATGAGTGGAAAAGTTTTGGCAAACCTCTCCTTCCCTCAAATAGATCCACCTGCAACAGAGAATAGAAGAAAATTCAGGCCTATGCAAAGAGCTTGTGAAACCTACATAACATAAGAAACAGAATCCCATAAAAAGTGAATGCACAGCTAAATTTTGGCCACAAATCTTTTCCACACGTTCCAGTCAACTTTTAACAGCAACTTACCCCAAACATCTCTCAAGAGCAAGGCATTTGGTCCATATTATATAGTCTTAAGACATAACTCCTTACCTCGTATGTGACACACAGCCAGCGACCCAAGTTAACGCAACGCCAGCTAGGAAATAACGTAGCTGGAGTCAACGTAAGCTTAGGGTTGACTTACTGTGGTATCTACACCATGCTGGTTGATGGGAGACACCCTCCATCGACTACCTACTCTTCTGTTCAAAAGTTGGACTATCAGGGTCAATCGGAGGGTGCTCTGCCGTCAATAGCGGTCCTGTCACCAATACCTGTAATCGACCCCAGGGCATCCCAGCAGCAAGTGCGTAGACATACCTCAGATACCACACATTTGTGTAAACTGCTCCTGCCTGTCGTCTGTGCGGATTGAAGCCACGACCTCTTGGATCTAAAATAGGTGCAGCTATTGCTTGACTAAAGCATCTGGTCAATTAGGTTTAAGCAGTAGATGACCTTGAACTTCTCTATGACAGTCTAGCCACCAGAAGGGGACAAAAAGCCACACTGTGCTGGTGTGGGTTATACTTGCTTCAGTCTAAGACACTAGTATTAAGAGTAACAAAACTATAAATTCTGGTAAGAGAACACACCTTCAGTACAAGATGATCATTTTTCCAGGCATTAATAGAAGTTCTCGTTATTCTTTTAGGCTGTAGGAGCATACTTCCCCTTTTAAGAGAGACAGGCTTGAGCCTACAACCAAGATAGCCTGGGTGGTAATAGGAGGCCCTGCCACCTCATGCTTGGTAATCTAAAAGGAACAGGAAACTGAAGCAGGAGGAATGGGTCTAGAAGCCATCCAGGCTTCAAAGGATAGCAGTTCTCTCCTTACTCCCCAGATGGCTAGCCTAAACCCAGCCAGAGGATCTCTTTTTGGGACATGTCAGTTGGAAATTCCTGTAACAGGTCATCCAGTAAAGGGCCTATGAACTTCTGTACAAATGCTCCTCCCAAGAGAAACATTCAAGCCTATAAAGGGGATATATGTAGTTGTTTCAAATCAGCTACCCTTGTCTGGAATCCTTTACAGTGGAATTTAACTGATGGATACAGTTGAAACATTAAGGCAGGTGTATCTGCTGTACATACCCCCAGTCAAAAGGGCACACAGGGGAAGCACACGCCTTTAAACCGTGAAAGCCAATTCATTTTATACAGAGCCGAAAAGTGGGATTTTTAAAAAGAAATTGCATAATTAGTTTGGCCTTTCTGAGGCATTAAAAACTCAAAATTGAGTTTTTCAGTTTTTACAAAATGTATTTATACTGTTCGGCTTTCGAATAATGTTCAAACATGGATATATTTTAAAAAACTGCAGACAATAGCACATTGTAATCTCAAGCTGGATATACTGGGAGCTTCTAAATGGCCTGTGATAATTCAGGAGGTCAGACTATTCATGGGGTCGGCAACCTTTAGAAGCGGAGTACCGAGTCTTCATTTATTCACTTTTAATTTAGAGGTTTGCGTGCCGGTAATGACATTTTAATGTTTTTTTAAGAAGGTCTCTTCTAAACAGTTAACTATTGTAATTGTAAAATAAACAGGTTTCAAAATGTTGAAGAAGCTCATTGAAAATTAAAAATTAAAATGTTGATCTTACGCTGCAGCCCTGGGGTTCTGTTCCCAGGCCGGCAGCTGGCTGGCGCGGCCTGCAGCCAGGACTTCGGCTGGGCAAGGGCCGGCAGCTAGAACCCCAGACTGCTGCTCAGGGCCCCCCCTTTTTTCCATCTGCCCAGCCTCCTGTATAGCCGGATCCCAGCTACGGACCCGCTTGCCCAACTGCCGTCTGGGGTCCGGGCCGCCCACTACAGTGAGACCTACCTTTCCGGTTCGACACCACTCTCTCCTCTCCTCTCTGCACTGAGTGATGGTGGGAAGTGCACTGGAGTACAGGGCTAGGGTGAACAGAGCAGACGTGAAGGGGAAAGTCCGGGTGTACGGCTGGCCAGGATCCTAGAAATGAAGGGAGGGACTCGAGGTTGGGGCAGAAGGTTGGGTGTGGAGCATTACCTGGGCAGCTCCCAAATTTGGTGCGAGGGGGGGTGGGATGTGGAGGGTGCATGAATCAGGGCAGAGGGCTGGGGCATGTTGAGGGGGGTGCAGGTGCGCAGAGCATGGGGGGCCTGGGTATGTGTGAGGGTGCCAGAGTCAGGGCGGGGGTCATGGGGGGGGGGAGGCGATGAAGGAGTCAAGCAAGGGCTGGGTGTGTAGAGGGGGCACAGGCTCAGGACAGGGGCCTCTGGGTGGTGTGCAGGGCACAGGGCAGAGGGCTGGGTGTGTGTGAGGGGGGCAGGGTAGGGGACTGTGGGACATGCCCCAATCCACCCCTCCTTCCCCAAGGCCCTGCCCCGCTTACTTCTCTGCCTCTACCAGAAGCAGCAAGCAGGCTGACTTGCTCTTCCTGACACCCTCCCTCACAAGGGCCATCAGCAGGCCTGAGGGATGGAAGAGGAGGAGGAGGAGAGGAAAGGACCAGCACACTGCGGGAAGAGGAGGGGACCGGCAGGACAAAGCTTCTGCCCCGCTCCTGAGGCGGGGAGGGGGGAGGAGAGAAGAAGGGGGCCGGGCCAGACTTTTTAATGCAGGCGCTGCCTGTCCGGAACTCCAAGCTGGCAGCAGTGTCTAATCAATTAAAAAATTGGCTCGCTTGCCGTCTTGGCTGCGTGCCCATAGGTTTCCCAGCTCTGGACTATATGATCGTAATGGTTCCTTTTAGCCCAGCGGTAGGCAACTACGGCAACAGGTGCCGAAGCCGACATGCAAGCTGATTTTCAGTGGCACTCACACTGCTGGGTCCTGGCCACTGGTCCGGATGCTCTGCATTTTATTAAACTCCCCGCCAGGCGGAAACAGCCGAGGTGAAGCGGAACGACCCGAGCCCCCTCCCGAAAACACACGAGCGAAGGCGGAGACACCCGAAGCAATCTGAGGGCCTTCGGCTGCTCCGAGGACACCCGAGCGCAGAGAGATAACCCCGCCCCCTTCCCGACCCAACAGGGTATAACGGCGACTCCCGAGCAGGGACGGAAACACCCGAGTCCGCCCTCCCACAACCCGCCAGTACGTCACATCATTTTTTTATATTTATATTAACGAAACGGGAAGGATGTTGTTGTTGCCCCAAATTATACCCGGGTAGGTCCACCCACCACTCTGGGACAGGTCCCTCACATGCCCCCAGCCCTCTGCCCTGACTCATGCACCCTCCACATCCCACCCCCACCCCTCGCACCAAATGGGAGCTGCCCAGGTAAGTGCTCCACACCCAAACCTTCTGCCCCAACCTCGAGTCCCCTCCCTCATTCTAGATCCTGGCCAGACCGTACACCCCGACTCCCAGTCTGCTCGTTCACCCCTAGCCCTGTACTCAGTGCACTCCCACCCTCAGCTCAGTGCAGAGAGAGAGGAAGAGAGTGGGTCAGAACCAGGGAAAAGGTAGGTACTCACTGTATGTGGGCAGGGCCCGGACCCCAGACCGGCAGTGGGCTAAGCGGGTCCGGTAGCTGGGATCCCGGCTAGCAGGAGCTGGGCAGATGGAAGCCCTGAGCAGCAGTCTGGGGTTCTAGCTGCCGGCCCCTTGCCAGCCGAAGTCCTGGCTGCAGGCCGCGCTCAGCCAGCTGCCGGCCTAGGTGAACAGAACCCCAGGCTGGCAGCGTAAGATCAACATTTTAATTTAATTTTAAATGAAGCTTCTCAAACATTTTGAAAACCTGTTTATTTTACAATACAATAGTTTACTTTTAGAGAGAGACCTTCTTAAAAACATTAAAATGTATTACCGGCACGCAAAACCTTAAATTAAAGTGAATAAATGAAGACTCGGTACTCCGCTTCTGAAAGGTTGCCGACCCATGATATAGTCTGACCTCCTGAATATCACAGGCCATAGAAGCTCACCCAGTAATATCAGCATTGAGAATTACAAATGTGCTATGTCTGCAGTTTTTAAAATATATCCATGTTTGAATTATTCGAAAGCAGAACAGTATATAATACATTTTGTAAAAACATGAAAAAATAATTTTGAGTTTTTAATGGCTCAAGAAAGGCCAAACTAAATTATGCAATTTCTTTTTAAAAATCCACTTTTCGGCTCTGTATAAAAATGAATGGCTTTTCACCTGTAAAAGGCGTGTGCTTCCCCTGTGTGCCCCTTTTGACTGGGTATGTACAGCAGATACACCCTGCCTTAATGTTTCCAACTGTATCCATCAGTAAATCCACTGTAAAGATTCCAGACAAGGGTAAGCTGAAACAACATACATATATCCCCTTTAATAAGGTCTTGGGGAGGGAGCATTTGTAACAGAAGTTCATAGGCCCTTACTGGATGACCCTGTTACAGAATTTCCAAACTGAATGTCCACAAAGAGATCCTCTGGCTGGGTTAGGCTAGCCATCTGGGGAGTAAAGGAGAGACTGCTATCCTTTGAAGCCTGGATGGCTTCTAGACCCATTCCTCCTGCTCAGTTTCCTGTTCCTGTTTAGATTACCAAGCCATGAGGTGGGCAGGGGCCTCCTTTATTACACCCAGGCTATCTTGGTTGTAGGCTCAAGCCTGTCTCTCTTAAAAGGGGAAGTATGCTCCTACAGCCTAAAAAGAAATAACGAAGAAAACGTTATATAAATGCCTGAAAATGATCATCTTGTACTGAAAGTGTGTTCTCTACCAAAATTATAGTTTTGTTACTCTAATATCCTAGTGTCTTAGACTGAAAGCAAGTATAACCCACACCAGCACAGTGTGGCTTTTTGTCCCCTTCTGGTGGCTAGACTGCATAGAGAAGTTCAAGTCATCTACTGCTAACCTAATTGACCAGATGCTTTAGCTCAAGCAATAGCTGCACTCTATTTTAGATCCAGAGGTCGTGGGTTCAATCCGCACAGACAGCCCAGGCAGGAGCAGTGTTACACAAATGTGTGTATCTGAGGCTATGTCTACGCACCTGCTGGCTTGATGCCCTGGGGGTCGATTTAACAGGTCTGGTGAAGGACCCGCTAAATTGACGGCAGAGCACCCTCCGATTGACCCTGATAGTCCACTTTGAACAAGAAGAGTAAGGTAAGTCGATGGAAGTGTGTCTCCCATCAACCCAGCATGGTGTAGATACCACAGTAAGTCAACCTAAGCTACGTTGACTCCAGCTACGTTATTCCCTAGCTGGCGTTGCGTAACTTGGGTCGGCTGGCTGTGTGTACACTACCGAGGTAAGAGTTATGTCTAAGACTATATAATATGGACCAATGCCTGCTCTGAGATGTTTGGGTATAGTTGCTGTTAAAGTTGATGGAACGTGTGGAAAAGGATTTGTGGCCAAAATTTAGCTGTGCATTCACTTTTTATGAGGATTTCTGTTTCTTATTGTTTATGTAGGTTTCACAAGCTCTTTGCATAGCATGAATTTTCTTTCTATTCTCTGTTGCAGGTGGATCTATTGAGGGAAGGAGAGGTGCCAAAACCTTTTCCAACTCATTATAAAGATTTGTGGGATAATAAACATGTTAAAATGCCCTGTTCAGAACAAAACTTATACCCTGTAGAGGATGAGGTAAGACAAAAAAAAATTCCTTACAAATATGAATGGAAGTTTGGGCAATAAAACTGAGACAGATACAACAAGGAGTTGTGACCCTGCCTTCTGCTATAGTTGTAGATGTTCAGTTTGCCATACTGAATCAAAACACACTGGTCTATCTGATCTGGTAGCTAAACTTCAGACAGAAGAACAGAACTCTTCTGCCAGCCAATAATTAATTTAGCCATCTATGTGATGAATACTGTACATGGTAGGGAAAAAGAGGGGCAGGTTGGGCATGGAAAAAAGGAGAAACATTTTTTCCCCCCCAATCCTATTGGGGATGATCATTACACTTGCAGAATGATTGGTTCAGTTATAGTTTGTCACTCAGTGTGCATGTATTCACAGTCTTCAAAGGTTTCAAGTGTATCTTCTTTTCCTCCTTTATTATATTATTGGCTAAACCATAAATGGCCTAGTCTTGCTAGGTTAAATACTTTTTTGATACGAGTATCATGTTACCACTTGGGAGACTTGTGATTGAGATCACTTAGTTTTAGGTAAACACGTTTTTGGAGATTTACCTATGTGGAGACCAAATCGTATTGCCTCTTGACAGCTGATGCACACCTCTATAGCCTAAAGGCTCTTTGACTTTCTCAGCTGTGGTATTTTTGCTGCAGCTGAAAAATTAATAACTGATGAATTGGTGCTTCATAGGAAAAGGATCAACAAAAACCCTATGGCGCCACTTAGATAAGAGTATTAGCATGACTCTGAAGAGGTAAACTATCTTGTCCAGCCCGCTCATACCAGTCTCATGAAAATTGCCTGTTTCCACAGAGTAAGCACTGGAGTTTTTCCCAATCTTTTTTTCTCTCTTTAGGCATATGGCCTTAATTTCAGTAGGTGGAAGAATGAGCCGGACTTTCTGTACCTTAATCCCCCTATCTGTAGTAAAAGAAAATGACTGCTTTTGAAGACTGAATTGTTGAATTAATATTCTGAGTTTCAAAGGAGATTTTTTTGGGATTTTATAACTCTAGCCATATTATGTCATAATCAAATATTCACTTTATCTTTACTGCTGAAACCTTTGTTCAAGTCTTGGTCATTTCTCTCTCTCCTTGCTAATTATAACTGTCCCACTTCTCCCCTCCATTTCCATATGGTCCAGATCTTTGCTAGCAATTTTGTCTCCTACTGCTTTGATCATGCCACCTTTCCTTGCCTAGTATAATGAGCACAGAATACCTCTGTGTTTATGAATTGTATTGGCTTCCCCTCTGATTCTGGATGTGATTGACGGTGGTGTTTGTAATCTGTAAAGCCCTACATGGTTTGGGACTTGGCTCATTTAGGGACTTTCTCTTTGCCACTTTACCATTTTGGTGGTTGAGAGCATATAAGGCACTTTTGCCTACTTTTCATGGATGTGCAACCTTTGGGTGTCATAGTATTCTATCCCCAATCTGAACCTTAGCGTCCAAAAAATTGGGGTACCAGCATGAATTCCTCTAAGCTTAATTACCAGCTTAGATCTGATAAGCTGCCACCAATCAGGACTTTGAGCACCTGATAAACTCTGGTCTCCCCAAAACCCTCCCTGGGGACCCCCAAGATCCAGACCCCCTGGATCTTGACACAAGGAAAGTAAACTCTTTCCCTCACCAGTGCCTCTCCTAGGCTTTCCCTCCCTGGGTTACCCTGGAAGATACTGTGATTCAAACTCCTTGAATCATAAAACAGAGGCTTTCCACCTCTACCCCTCCCCTCTTCCCCTCACCCAGAGGCAATATAGATTCAAGCTCCGTGAATCTAAAACAAAGTGGAAATTTACCTTTCCCTTCTCCCCACCAATTCCCTGGTGAGTACAGACTCAATTCCCTTGAGCCTCAACTAGGGAGAAAATCAAACAGGTCTTAAAAAGCAAAACTTTTAATAAAAAGAAAGAAAAAGTAAAAGTTGTCTCTGTAATCTAGATGGTAAATATTACAGGGTCTTTCAGCTTATAGACACCAGAGAGAAAAGCCTTCCCCCAGCAAAAATACAGTTTAAAATACTTCCGGCAAACTACACATTTGCAAATACAGGAACAATTAAAAGACTATAACCGCCTTTCTACTTAATACTCACTATTCTGAATATATAAGAGACTGTAGCAGGGAGATTGGCAAGAAACCTGGTTGCACATCTAGTCCCTTTTAGGACTCAGAGAGAACAAAGCAAAACCCAAAAACCACAAACAAAGGCTTCCCTCCACCGAGATTTGAAAGAATCTTGTTTCCTGATTGGTCCTCTGGTCAGGTGTTATTGGTTCCCTGTTTGTTAACCCTTTACAGGTAAAAAGACATTAACCCTTAACTATCTGTTTATGACATTGGGTCTAGAGGCAGACTGAAGACCCTCCACCAGAAACAGCTATTAAGCTCACTTCCTCCAACAGTGGTCTCCTTGAATAATGTTTTGGTCAACCATTTCCTGCATTAAGGACCATTAATGCATTATTTATGGCTGATGAGGTAGCATAGGAAAGAGTGTGGTTAGTTTGAAGGAGAGCACTTTCTATATCATTTAACAAATGTCCTAATTTAAAAGAAAAACTCTTTAAAGCAAAATGCAGTGTGATTTGAAACATTAATTAGCAAATCACACAAGTGTGCCAAGCATAAGTTCTTTCTAAAATTAGGCAAATAGAGAACCTCTCTTCCTTTTCTTCCCTCTACAATTGTACTCTGGTATACTGTCAGTGACGCTGAATATTTTATTGCTACATGCTTTTTGGCTTGGGGGTGTCAAATACAATTTTATTAGCTGAAGTATTTTCAGATTTCTTTGTTCATGTTTTTTATCTTATATTTTAAAGAATGGTGATAGGACTGCTGGAAGCCGATGGGAGCTAATCCAGACTGCACTACTTAAGAAGTTCATCAGCTCACACGATTTGAAGGTAAGGCCAGCAATCTAAAGTAAAGTCAATTTAAAAATGAGTTAAAAGTAGTTTCAGGTCCTATATCTGTCTAGGAGTGTTGTTGCCAATTCCGGTTTTCTTTTTTTGTTTTTTTTTTCTCTGCTGAGGGACGAACCCACATAAACAACTGAAGAAAGCGACCATACGGGGGAAATGTGAAACTCATTCTGCAAAAAGTGCAGTCAAATGCACAAAGTAAAGATCCTGGAAAAACAGATATTTTGTCTTTAATCACTTTGTTCCCTTCGGTGTATTTGATAACATTAGTGTAAAGAAATATAGCAGGCAGGAATGTGATTATTATTATTATTATTTTTTTAATAATGGTGTCCCTTTATGTAGCACAGTAGCAGAGTTGTTTTCCTCACTACCCAGTTAAACACGATAAATGCCGAACAACATTATCCTTAAGTCACTTTTTGTTGTTTCCTTTTTTCCTTTTTAAAGGAACTTTTGATTTAGCAATTTATAAAGAAACAATCCTACCTGCCCATGGGTTTGAAATTTGAAGACAGAATCTTAACCTACCATCTAATTGAAAGAAAGCTGGAAAAAATAGTATTTAGGCCAAATTTAGCTTGTGAGTACATGTGTGTGCCTTTCTTCATTTTTCTGGGTTGTTTTGTGTGAGGTAGGTCCACAGCACAGATCAGGCAGTTTCTCTTTTTAATGAGGTTATTTATATTTATTTAAATTCTAATAAAGATGCTAGTTCAAGTCTCTGGATGCCATAATACAATAAAATCCCAGCAATGTTAAATAATAATTTCAACACGTCTATCAGCTGCCTACAAAAATTCCTTTCTTCCCCTTCATTGTTGTAGGAAGCACATCTTCAGCCCTCTTCAAAACCCAAGTCAAGAGAAGACACATGCATAGTACCAAGATGGTCCCCAAATTTGGGCTATTTTGGACCAAGCAGAGAGTAGATTCCTCTTTGAGTCCTCAGTGAGGAGCATGGTATTTTTAACACTCTGAATTGCTTTTCACTCAATAGTAGCAGGCTTTGGGTAAGAGTTTGCAGATGCAAATGGAGATACTGAAAATGGTAATAGCTCACCTTAACTGATCACTCTCGTTAGAGTGTGTATGGTAACACCCATTGTTTCATGTTCTGTGTGTGTGTATATATCTCTTCCTATTGTATTTTCCACTGCATGCATCCGATGAAATGGGCTGTAGCCCACGAAAGCTTATGCTCAAATAAGTTTGTTAGTCTGTAAGGTGCCACAAGTACTCCTGTTCTTTTTGCGGATATAGACTAACACGGCTGCTACTCTGAGACTTAAGTGGGTATTCTAAATTCTCATAAATATTTTTTCTAGTGCCTTTTCCTCAGCAAGCTTCACTGTAACTTCCCCAAACATTCCTCCTTGCACATTTGCTTCTCAAGCCCTTGATTGGAGATTTTTTCAGTAGCAGCACCCATTCAGCCTTCATGTGCGCCATATGCCTCCTTGTGCCGGACACTGAAGCTGTAGCTGGATTCATGGAAAAACCACTCTCCTTTCCATTTTTACCGCCTGGGCCTCAGATGGAGCTCTATCATGCCGTCCTTCAGCCTGCCTCGGTTATTTCAAATTCTATTTATAGCTTAAGTTTTGTGAGCGTAGGTCATTGTTAGTAGTAGTTACAGTTAGTAAGTGTCAGTAGTGAGGGGATAGGTCCCCCCGCCCCACTTTTCTTTTCCTTGGAGAGCCTTGTCTTTCTGGCAGGACATGCCTGGCTCTCCAGGCTTCAAATGTTGCCTTTCCTTCCCAGAGCAATACCTGTGAGGAATAGCCACTCTAAGTGTATCCGTTGTTTGGGGGAGTGCAGTTTCTGCCTATTCTTCAAGTTGAAGATAAGGAAGAACAAGAAGATTAAGCTCAGACTGTTAATGGTTGAGTGCTCACTTCAGTGTCTGAGTCAGGTCAGGAGATTCCACGCCCCCCCCCCCCGCCCCCCATACATCTTTCTCCAGACAGATCCAGGGCCCCTTCCACCTTTGCACAGGCTCCCCTTTAGAAGTGGATAGTGTTGGAGGCTTCTGAAAGGGCTTCTGAAAAAAGGAGTGTGGACACTCATCTGAAAAAGCCTGCTCCAGAAAAGTCACCTTTGAAGAGCTACAGTCTCCAAAGCCTTTATCTCTTGGCTCGGTACCATTGAGTTGAAGGACTCCTCATCTGGTACCAGTGGAGTCAGAAAGCCCTGGTGCTCAAAGGAGAGACATGACTCTGACAGGGCTTTGATACCTTCTACCACGGAGAAGGAGGGCACGCATAAACACCATGGTCCGGTACTGTCAGGTCCAGGCCCATGTTGGCACCTACTCATTTGGCACCCTTGGTACTGAGCAAGAAATGGTGCCAGACTCCATCAGTGTCTACACTGGTATGTCTGCCATTGATGATACTGTCGGCTTTAGCTACCATGTCCATAGCTACCACTTTGGTACGGGTTCTCTGTTAGTACCGCAAGAATTCAGATATGTGAGGGACTTGCCCATAACTAGGGCCCTACCAAATTCATAGCCATGAAAAATGCATCATGGACTGGGAAATGTGGTCTCCCACCATGGTATCTGGTCTTTTGTGTGCTTTTACCCTACACTATACAGATTTCATGGGGGAGACCAGAGTTTCTCAAATTGGGGGTCTTGACCCAAAAGGAAGTTGCAGGAGGAGGTGAGTTGCAAGGTTATTTTAGGGGAGTCATGGTATTGCCACCCTTACTTCTGTGCTACCTTCAGAGCTGGGTGGGCAGAGTGGTGGCTGTTGGCCAGGTGTCCAACTCTGAAGGCAGCGCCCAGCTCTGAAGGCAACACCCTGCCAGCAGCAGCACGGAAGTAAGTGTGGCAATACCATACCATATCACCCTTGCTTCTGCGCTGCTGCCTTCAAAGCTGGGCGGCCGGAGAGTGGCGGCTGCTGACTGAGGGCCCAGCTCTGCAGACAGCAGCACAGAAGTAAGGGTGGCAATACCATGCGATGCCATCCATACTTCCCCGCTTCTGCAGGCAGTGGCTCCTTTTTGGATCAGGATACCTATAATTACAACACCGTGAAATTTCAGATTTAAATAAGCTGAAATTGTAAAATTTATGATTTTACAATCTTATGACCATGAAATTGACCAAAGTGGACCATGAATTTGGTAGGGCCCTATCCATAACATATGAGCTGGCATTCCAGTTCCTCGTGGATACTGAGTGTCTTTCAGTACTGAGACCTGAGTTTCCAGACTGCTGTTGTCCCTTGGTACTGCAGGATTCTCTATCCTTTTTCTATGCTCCTCCATCGGACAATGTTGAGGAGGATGAAGGGGACATCTAGTTGGTCTCTTCTGTTTGAGTCACTTTTGTGACCAATCATGTAAGGCTATACCTCCAGTCAGAAACATCTTTGGACAGACAGGTGGCTGTTCCTCTATAAGTGAGGAATTCCCTGGGTTGGTGGAAAGATCAATTCAACATGTGCATGGGCATTCTCTTCTGTTGCCCAGTTAGATCACTGACTTTAACGACAAATGCATCACTGTTGGGATGGAGAACTCATCTCAGTGCTGTCATGCCTCAGGGCAAATGGACAGCTCAGAAAACCAATCTCCACATCAGTCTGTTGGAGCTAAGGGCTGTCAGGAGTTCCTGCTTCTATTTCTATTTCACAAAAATTTAGGCTGCTGGAAAGGCTTTAAACCTTTTTTTTTTAAAAACAACTTAAAAAAAAGCCTCTATGCTGTGTGATGACTAAAGAAAATGCTCAATTTTTGTATGGTTCATGAATGACATAGCAACTATTAACTGTTATTTTTTTTGTCAACAATTTCTAGGGTGTGTTTTGAGGCTGACCAATTTCTTGAAGCAGTGTAAAATTGATATTTTAAAACATTGTTCTTTGTTTAAAAAAAAAAAAAAGTGAGTTAAGTTAGACAAAAAGAAGTCTTAAAGTCAAATACACACGCATACACACACAATTGTAAATTAAGAACTAAGTGAGTTTGCCTTGAAATTATTTTTGGTAAGATTATGGTTAGGCCTCGTCCTTGTTTCTCTGTTTTTAATTGTTCTGCTTAACCTTGCTGTGCTTCTGATTCTCCAGTCCCCTATACAGGCAAAAGCTCCTGTTAACTACAAAGGTAGTTTTTTGCTTATATAAAGCCTGCAGGTGAGGCTCCACAATAGCAAGTTTGTTGTGTATTAAGATACTATTCTGCCAGTAGATGGTGCTGTTTCTTCAAAAAGATAAACTTCAGTGAATTGTCATATGCCAACCAAGGGTCTGTTTTTATTATTCCAGTATGTGTGTTTTTCTTCTATAGGAGGCTATACTGAGATATAATGTTGCTTATGCCAAGAAGTGGGACTTTACTGCTCTTACTGACTTCTGTGATAAGGTAAAGAAAGTTTTACATTTTCGGTTTTGAAGTAAAGATAATTCAATGAATTCTGGCTATATTTACTATCTATCTTGTGTGTAACTTTTTGTTTCATTTTCCCTTCTA
This sequence comes from Chelonoidis abingdonii, assembly GCF_003597395.2. Lineage (NCBI taxonomy): Eukaryota > Metazoa > Chordata > Testudines > Testudinidae > Chelonoidis > Chelonoidis abingdonii. Next base: position 12,376,144 of record NC_133783.1, on the reverse strand, counting down.
TCAAGAATCACAAGCTGCCCGTATCTATAACTGGCCCTAATGTAATATTTTGGTTGGCAATGGTAGCTACAGTGGTTAGTGCATACTAGGCTTTTGCTTCATTCTAGATTTTGCGTGACTAGCTCAGAAGTTTTAGAGCATTCCTGAACCTTCTACTTTCAGAAAAAAAACCTGTGATCATCCTACAATGCTTCCAGATTTGTTAGTAAAGTCTATTGTGTTTTTCTAAAGAAACATTATATTAAAAAGAAACTCATTATTTTTACATTTCTCCCCAGTGTCATTTCCTGACACATAGACTGGTTGTAAGTCTAGCAGTATATTTTTCTTTTAAGGTATGGGAGGTCTTGATTTCATCAAGAAATGTTTGTGAAGCTGGGGCAATTGTTCTATCTTAAAAATTCCCCCCTGGCAAGAGGATGGGGAGGAAAGAGCTACATGTGACAGATGCTAATAACATTGCTTAATGCACTTCTGCAAAGTGCTCAGATGCCATGTTGATGAAGGCAGTACAAGAATTTAAATATAATACAAAGAAAGGGTTTGTATCTTGAGTTTAAGAGCTCCAAAAAAGACAGATTCTGAGCTGGAAGAAATGTATTTGGAAAATACACAAGACTACCTTTGTTTTGGTGATAAAAATAATGGATGGGTCTCCAGCCAGGGGCTTCTCCAGTAGGTAATTCAGGTATGGTTGAAATTTGATTTGATTTGTATTGAATATTATAATAAAAAATAAATTCTTCTTTATAATTCTTTTGATATAGGATCATAGAGTATCAGGGTTGGAAGGGACCTCAGGAGGTCATCTAGTGCAACCTCCTGCTCAAAGCAGGACTAATCCCCAGACAGATTTTTGCCCCAGATGCCCAAGTGGCCCCCTCAAGGATTGAACTCACAACCCTGGGTTTAGCAGGACAATGCTCAAACCACTGAGCTATCCCTCTCCGCTGGCATGGATTTGTTGGGAACTTTTTGGTAGCCATTACAAAGATATGCCATAAAATTTGAAATGTGCCTGCTTTACTATAAAATATAGAAGAAAATGTATTTTCTTCTGTTGATCAATTTTTACACATGCACAAGCAAATATTTCAGAGGAGAAACAGTAAGTATCCAAAAGTAGCTGTGCATTTAAACAATTGGTGTTTAGTAGTTTTCTTTATAATTCATGTTTTGCTTTTTTGTAAGTTCATACAGTACGTATGTGTAAAATTGTTTGGTCAACTTGATCTGTGTGGGAAAGTAGACTGTTCTTTGTAATACCTCTCTTATGCTCTTAGGGACAGCTGGATTGGAGTGGAATTTAGTTCTGGGACAACATGGCAGTGGCAGTTCTGCAGGAGGGCAGCTATAAAAACTACTTATGGTTTCATAGGGATCCCTCCTTGTCTAGTTTGTCTGGAAGAGGTGCTCAATCAGTCTGTCTTCAGGCCTCTCTGGAGCTCACCATTCCTAGTCCTAGTTCATCAGCTTTTGGGGCTGCATTGGCTAGCTTTCATGCCACTAGCTTAGCAGTAACTGTGGGTATTTTTTTGCACCCTTGCTTCTGGTGGGCTTTCAACCTTGGCAGTACCACCAGAAATTAATCTGGGCTGTTGAAGATGCTCTCTATAATAATGTCAGACCATATAAGTTGTTATATTTATTGAATTATAAAATAGGGGTGGGAAAACCCCTGACATAGGGCAACTCTGCTGGCCTCAGTTTCCCTCCTTAAGAGTCACCTGCAACTCCATACAAGCTTTCTTTAGTCACTAATATCCTAATTGGGGCCAGTTTATTACCAAATCTAATGCAAGTTAGTCCATAACAAAAGGCTTAAAACATCATCTATTACTTGCCCATGGTGTATGTCGGGGGTAGGCAACATATGGCACGGGTGCCGAAGGCGGCACATGAGCTGATTTTCAGTGGCACTCATGCTGCCTGGGTCCTAGCCACCAGTCTGAGGGAGCTCTGCATTTTAATTTAATTTTAAATTAAGCTTCTTAAATATTTTAAAACCCTTATTTACTTTACATATAAAAATTGTTTAGTTATATATTATAGACTTATAGAAAGAGATCTAAAAACATTAAAATATATTACTGGCACGCAAAACCTTAAATCAGAGTGAATAAATGAAGACTTGGCATACCACTTCTGAAAGGTTGCCGACCCCTGGTGTATATAGTTCTTTAAAAATTCCATGACTTCTAGTCCGGTGATTTGGCAAATACCCCTCTCGAGTGTGTTCTACCACACCTGGGTCTTTCATTAGTCTTCTACTGACGTGCTGCCAGGACAGCTATCCCAGCCCTTTCAGCAGGAACGTAACCCTGTTCTTCCGAGTGAAGAACACTCCCCTCTCTACAAAGCCTCTCTGCTGGAAGTTGATCCTCATCCAGGAAGCATCCACGCCTTCCCCTGTTCCATTAACGTCTCATTTCAGACAGGCCATCAGGTAAGCTCCTCTGCTGCTTATTTCCCATCATCCCTCTTTGGTCCTCAAGTCCATCTTGGGAGTCAGCCGGCAACTCCCTTTGCTATGTTTCTTGTCTTCATCCCTCTCCAGCTGTTTGGACCTGGCTATCTGGCTTGGGGGGGTCAGCTGGACAGCCCACCAGGAGCAAGGGAGGTCTGCTGTTTTCTGGCCATGGCTCTCCCGCTTTAAAGTCAGCAGGCAACTCCCTCTCCTGCTCTCAGCCATTAGCCCTAGCTCTCCATCTTAAGTGGTCAGTCATCAAACCCCTCTTATGTCTCTCCTATCAGCCTTCCCCCAGAAACCTATAGCTTCCTTCAGGGAATTCCTGCAGTCTTCTTGTCTCTGGCAGCTCTCAGCTGCCCTTTTTCTCACTGACTCCTTCACTGTCTTTGTCTCTACCCAAATATATGGCCCACGTGCCTTCCTTTAAGCCCAGCTGGGGTCAACTGACCAGTCACAGATGACCTGGCCTTTTCCCTTTTCCGGTATCATCCTGTTTCAATCCCCAATGTTTTTTATCAAAAGTACTATTGAAGAATACACTTGAATGTTTGAAACTGATACTGCACAGCTACAATTGTTTCTGATCTTGTCACAATGCATGCAAGTGATGCTGTGGGAGTTAAAAACTGTGGATGATCAGATTGAGAGATCATCGGCCAGAGACAGTAAGCTGCTACTGGAGAAGATAGGAACAATAGGGAAATAAGCTACACTGGGCTTTAATCTGTCCAAAGGTCGGAAGGCAGTTTGTCACACAGTAACAGTGATTTATTTGTGAGCTTCCCAGAGACATAGAGGAAAGTTGTACCAAAGTCTGAGCTGCAGACCAGACTTGAATAGTGTGTGTTGATATATTAAACAAAGAAAAATGAAAATCACTTTGTACAAGAAGGGAATAAATCTATACCCTGGTTTAGAAATTAAATGTCTAGAGCTAGGGAACAGGGAAATTTTCCCCCTCCAAACTTTCTAACTTCCCTATTCCTTTAATAACTAAATCATTTCATGGAAATACATGTATTCATATATGTTAATATGTTGAATTCCCCCAAAAACGTAGGTGAATGAGGTAATATAGTTTACTGGACCAATTTCTTGTGGCTAAAGATTCAAGCTTTTGAGCTTACAGGTCTGAAGAAGAGCTCTGAGTAAGCTCAAAAGCGTGTCTCTTTCTTTCACTGTGAGAGGTTGGTCTAGTAAATTATATTACCTCATCCACCTCGTCTCTCTAATTTTCAGGAACCAAAACAGCTACAACAACACTGCAAACAAAAAAACTATGTATTAGATAGAGAAATTATTTTAAATCAGTTTTGGAATAAGGAACATGAAAATTTTGAAAGGTTCCATAAATTATCCAAATCTCTTCTTTTGCTTACTTTGCAGTACCAGAGCACATGAGCTATTGAATGAAAAGCTGAGCTTCTGTGGGGACTCAGTGGAGATGATTGCAGATTGACCTAAACATGCCAGCTGGAGTGAAGTGCAGAGTTTGAACCTATGAACTTTGGTAGCTAGCACTTACAGTTTTACTGATGACTGATGCTTTCTCCTATTTACTAAGTCGATTTGAGAGGATGGGATGAAAGCAAAACTAGCTGTAGTAATAAAAGTCCAGAGGTGGCAAGTCAGTTGACTAAGAAGAAGAAATAATTTGCTGAACAGTGGTCACAAAAAAGTATAAAATTGTGATTTTGTTATTAGAGCTGGAGACTGAGACAAGAACCTTTGTTTTCATTCACAGCCACTGCTTACTTTCTGTGTGTGTTTAACCAAGTCATGTACAGTCTAATTTGCAGAAGAGCTGAGCCTCCACAATTCTAACTGCATTCCACTCTTGTCTTCTGGATTGCCCTGTCTGCTGTAATGGCACATTGGGGCCCGTTTGTATCTGGGTGTAACTTTTAGACCATATCTGTTAAATATTTGTTATATACAATATTATTCCAAAGAATGTTGGCATTGCAATCTCCTGATGCATCTTGTGTGTGCTCAGTGCACCTCATCCACTAGTTTGTTTCATGGTATCGTATATCCTTGTCTTGTGCATCTGCTTGTGATTTTCTTAATTAAGTTATACAGTCAAAATACGGGGCCATTCTTTAAATTTTTAACTATAAAATCCAAATTAATTTGCCTTGTAACAACAATACTTAAGACAGTTATTAAACCTTTGGATGAATGTTTTTAAATATTAAATCCCTTTTGGCTTTTTAAACTGGTTTAGAAATAGATTCCTGTGTGTGACCCAGTGTCTCTTATCATTCTCGTGTGGGAAAGTTTCAAAGTTCTGGTTTGCCAAAACTGTTGCTAATGCCGAAGGCTGAGTGATATAAGGAGGGCAAGGTCTAAAGGGGCTTCCCCTGTTGGCTGTCAGAATGATAATGCACAGGTGGTCCATTGACATTTTATAAATCTGTCAGCTCAACCTGTATACAGCTACTTAATTTTTGGAGATCATTTGTTGCAGTTAAGTAACAGTAAAAGATAGAGATGATAGTTACTTTGTAGAAAAGTGCATGGGGGTACAATATGTAGACTGAAATGTGTTTAAGTGATCAGATCTATGTGGCTTGGTGGTGCTCTCATAAAAAATACCCAAGTATTTTTGAACTGACTATTCTTGGTCTCTTGCATGATTAAAGGGCTAAATCACGCAGTCTAGTTGTGAGCCTTGGACAGGAGCAAGAGCTTACAGCTTGGTGGCCGTAAGCAGATGGATACGATTTTGCGAGATATGTGTGTGCCTTTATTGAGAATATATAAAATACATTTATAAGAATGTTAAGGTTGCAAAGTCAAGCACTTGAAAGTTAAGAAATGGCAGAATTTAAGTTCCTTGTACAACCTTAAATTGATCCCATAGTGTGTATTCGTTTTCATAGACTGGGCCAACATCATATTGAAAGTCTGACAGAAGTAGCAGATTCCCAGCTCACCTGTGTCCCAGTCCAGTGCCTTAAACACAAGAGAACATCTTTTTTCTCAACTTGAAACTTTCTGCCTCATTCATTGTCCATTCTGTGCACTAAATGACTCAGGGGCCCTGTAAAACAAAATATAATTTGAGTTTATAATACATATATACATGCATACAGTGGAGGTAGTTTAAGTTTGCAGAGGCAATCTTAATTCTGGGATTTAGGCCATTTACAACTGATGTCTTGAAAGGCATTTATTAGCCTGTTTATTAGCCTGGCATTGCTAAACATATTTTGCTGGTTAGTAAGGTTTAACACACAGAGAGAACTTTTTTTTTTTTCCAAATCTTTCAAACTAGGGAATATGGTGGGTTTTATTTTATTTTTTCTATTGAATCGATCTTTGACGGAGGTAGTGTCTCTTCTGCCATATTCACTTAGTCTTTTAATCCCTTTTCTTTTTTGAATTTCTGGTATTTTTTTGCTCACATCTGTTTGAATGGAAGGATTTTTCTTAGAAGGTGTTAAAGAATATTACTAAGTATTAATTTTTTTAAAGCAAAAAAGTTGAGATTATATAGTTTTTGGATGTAGGAATACATGTTTACATGGACTAGGTTTTGCAGTTAACTCATACTTTCTCTGTTATACTTGCAGGATTTGACTTAGAGTATAATTTGAATTCTTCAATATAGAGAGTGTCTTATACTTTAAACATTTGTTACACAGTTGTAAAACCAATAGCAAAAAATATAAGTACCTACATTTATTTAAGAATCTTGGCAACCAGCACTAAGAGGAGCTTGCTTAAATGCAGAAAAACAAGGACATTTGTAGGAAGTAAGCCTCCTATAATTAGAACTAGTGGCGTGAAGTTAGATAACTCCCCAAGTTACCTCCTTAGAGACATAGCTATTTTACATTCTCAAGACTTATTTATTTTATTCTACATAAGCAGCAGTTTTGTTTGTGGTTCATTGTGGCTTGTATGTCAACTGAGCTGTTCTGTATCCCCCTCTGTGGTATAGGATCAGTATAGTAGGCTTATTATCTGATCCTGATAGCTAGTTTAATATTATAAATATAGATATCCTTTAGGGAGGGGTGGATTAATTTAAAAAATAAAAATACTGCCCTCCAGCCTTCCAAGCTCTGTAAAGTGCTATAGGTTGAAATCTTCAGCAGTTTCATGTGTTGTTAAAAAGTGAAAAGGTATTAGGGAGGAAGTATTTATCTAGATAAAACAATGATGACTGTGGGTTGTAATAGATTTAATCATATTTCTATCAGAATAAAGTAAAGATGAATATATTAACTGCAATTTATCGTTCTGTCTAGGATTAGAAAATTGAAAATGGTGCTGAGCTGAAGTGGCAATATTTAGTGTTTTTTGCATTTTAAGTGCTAATGTTGGTCTTCCTCTCTGCCAGCTGCTGAAAACAGCAGAAACTAATATACTTTGTTTTATGGCTCTCCTGTGTAGTGTTCCACTAAATTAAATCCAAAACACTTGCCTAATAACTTCTATTCTCAATGAATCAATATGCTTAATGTGGCAATTTTTCACAGGAATATGTGACAATACATTACAGAATGAAGATCGCCTGTGCTAATGCATTCGGGGTGCTTTTGGAAGCTTGTGTTTTAAGACAGGCCTTTTGATTTCACCACTTATTGCATGCCTACTACATTTGAAAGTAAAATTTACATTGTTGAAATAATGCTCTATATCAAATAGCTTCTAAAAAACAGTTAACCTGAATTAACATTGTCTGATTCCACATAGAGGATTTTCTTCCTCACAGCGTTCCTGGATTTACCTTATTTGGATTTCTAAGAAAAAATGTAATGTGTTTTGGATTTATCTTTAAAACCTTTAAAACAAATCTTGAGCATAACACACTTTTCCTAATCTATGTCTTGGATTCTTTTTGGGAGGCTGCAGTTCTAAAATAAATTTTTGTGGTTTGAGGTGAGGGAAAGTAGAACCCATGTTAAAGTATAAATTTGGTCTGAGGAGAAAGTGGTATGGTAGGAATTACATTTCTTCTATGTCCTGACTGATCCACAAGGGAAGCTCCTGTCTTATGGAATTGTTTGCAGTATCATACAGCTAAAAGTAGGAGTAGAGTGAGGGGCAAAGAAAAAAGACAAAGGTAGAAAGCAAGTCATAAATAGTGAATTGTTGAAGGTGAAATTAGAATGATTTTTTACTCATGTTTTTTGTAAGAAGTCAAAAATGCTTTTGAGAGGCACAGCACTAATTGCACATGTAAGCATTAAAGACTGAAATACTAACCACAGAAGTTATGTAGATCTGTTTCTTTTTAATTATTTTGAACTGAAGCATAAAACATCTGTTATGTTATGGCTGGAATTATATGACCATCTGGAAAAGTGTGTAGGTAAGATGTTTTTCCAACCCATCAAGAATAAAAGTGCCTTCATTTTTGTCCTTTATTTTCAGATTATTTTATAAAAGCCGTGGCTAATTTTAAAAGACACACAAAGATGCTTGTATGGTATGAATTCCTGAATATTTCTAGCTTATTTATTTCTCTTAATGGAAGATGACTTGCAGAGTAAGAGTTAACATTTAATTTCATTTTGTAGCCATGCGTAAAGCTCTGAGAAACACTGATTTGATAGCAGAAACAAAAATAAATTTGCATATGCATATACTTTTGCATATATCTCTTGACAATGAGTAGGATTAGCACGGTGAACAATATACTGTTAAATTCACCTATGTGCACTGGAAGGAGATACTTAGTGCTGCCTTTCATGTGTCACTGGGGGATCCAATGTTTATTTTCCCCAGGTAAATCCATTGGAACATCTGGTTCCTTCATATCTGTTTCCGTTTTGCTTGGGTGTTCTAGCTCAGGTGAATTATTTTATTTCTTCTTTTAATAAACTGGACATCAAATTTGATTTTTTTTTTTTTTACGTTTTTAAAGCAATCATTTAGCAGTACCTAGGTGCTATTGTTTATAAGATAATGAATGTGTGATCAAGCTGCTTATAAACCTCATAGTTGACTTTAGATAATTAAAGTGTGGTAACATATCTTTCAAGCATAAAAAGTTCACTATATAATAAATCCATGCAATATTTTGACATACCTATTCACTTTTTCAGTATTTTTGCTTTGATAAATATCCTTATTGTGTCTCTTGTGATGACTACTTGAACATTTCATGCCTAAGGTTCTTTTGATGCTTCTCTTCCTGTACTATACTATCACAGTTGAAATCAGCTATAGCGGTACAGCTTCCTTATTGTAAATGGGAGAGGGATTCTATCTGGGGACTCTTCAGGAAGGCCCTTGGACCTTGCTCTAGCAGTCTTCCACTCTGTGGAGCCATCCCAAATATATTAAGCTTCTGGGCATGCTGCAAAGTCTGCCTTTTTTCCCTCATCAAGTGTTTGAGTGGGCAAAGGATTGGATTTATTTTATTATCCCAATTTCTGTTAAGGTGGGATGCTCAGTCCATTATTGTTGTTTTATTGGTGTTCTGTATACTTATGCAATAGGCTTCTGTGAGGACACTTATAAATTTAAATAAACTTAGCTGAGATCTGGATTTCATGCTCAGAGGAAATTTGACCTATTAACTTTTTTAAGTTATTTCACTTTCCCAAAAAAACAAGTGTAAGTAACGTTTGCCCAGCACTTCTGTAAATTTTAAGTGCATAATATAAGAGCTAATTATTGTCATTAAAACTTGTGTTTAATTTTCTCTTAAGGTTCTTTATTTGATTAATAGCTTTAAGTACAAAAATTGGTGCGTGTTTTTTTTTCTTTGAAAGACTGTTTTCTCAACTATCAGAATGAAATGTATGTCACCAAAGCCTAAAACAAGTAATGCAGATCAGTCAATCAGCACACATTGACATAAAGCCTATACAACATTCTGATCCTCTAATCCTGGAGAAGGTTCTACAAGTGCTAGTGTGGGAAGAATCCCAGTGCTTTTAATGGACTGACTGGGACTATAGAATAGCAGGAATGGGGCTACAGGATACTATTTTATGCATATGTGTGACAATTAACTGATATAGTACTGGTATAGATAGTACAGACATGCTAATAAAAAGACTGAATTTTTACATGTATGCTTGGAGCGCTGTTTATATTGTTTGCGAGTAAAGCTGTGGAATCAAGTTATCAAACTTATAATCATGCTTAAGATTTTTTTTTTTTTCTATCTCTTGAAGTGTGCCTTTTCAGGTGTGTGTTCTGCAAGTTTTGTGGTCTCTTAGACTTATTACAGCCTCAGGGATGACTGCAAACCAGATATTTTGAATGTAGTCAGTATTGCAGATATATTACATACTTTTACAAGATTCCACCTGATGTTTGTTTTCTTTGTGCTTTGGCATCTCAGATTTAAAATTTAATGGAAATTCTCACTCTTTCTGGAGTCCTTCCCAGCATGACTCATAGCGTTTTTTAATCAGTACAGCCTGCATTATTTTACAGCTCAGTCTAATTTAATTAAACAGGATGGTTTAAACCACAAGGGAGCTAATCAGAGCCATTAGATAAGATAAGCTAGACCTAACGAAGCATGACATTTACATTTTGTGTGTGTGTTATTAAAACAGTTGAGGCATTTTATTTGAGACTGCTATATATTACTTGTACTAGTCTAAGAAATCTGAACTGTGATACAAGCTGAAGAAGTGACAACTTGATATTTAAGTGCTCTTGGTACCTTTTCATTCCTTGGATCTTTACTCCTTGAGTGTCATGCTTTTTAAGGCAGGCGGCGTCCAAGGAGCTGCATGATGGTGTATGTGTCTTCTTTGGACATGCACTGTGTTCATAGGTTAAGTACAGATACAGCTTGCGCTTTCAGTGCATCTGTGTAATTCATATTTGTTTTGAAGGGAGTTACTCTTTACAAAGGGGGAGATTCAGTGCTTTCCCCTTTCCCTCTTCTACACAAAGCCTACTGGCTTTGTGGGAGGACTAAGCAGCATTGGATTATTTTATTTTTTGGGCAGGGGACGACTTAGAAACTATCTCTGTGGCTGTTCTGCTCCACCCTGGAGGCTGGAATAGCAATTGTTGCCTTTCCGTGTTCCTGTGTTAGAAATCCTGGGTCTTACAGCTACCAACACGTTAAAAGTGCAGTGTAGCGACCTCTTTCTGTGGCTTACCCCTGATTGTTCAATGCCATGTTAGTCTGTTTGGAGCCAGCACAGAGTCAAGTCTGTGTTGTTGTATACCCCTCCTCCCAAACGCCATTTTCTTTTGCCTATGTACTGTCTGCCCAGTGGTGTGTTTCATTTGAACTGTTCAAATACAGAACTTTAGAAGTACAAGTTTTAACATATTGGACAGTACTCCACTAGCCCAGCCCAGCCCAGCCCTTACTTGTGAACTGTGTCACTGAACCCATAGCATTCAACTGGAAAATATATCAACTAGAAGAAACAAACACTCTTTTTCCGTAATATTAATTAAACACATCCATATACACATCAAACCATTTGTGTTAGCCATTTCTCCTAGAATTATTCCCCTGAATCCTGGCAGGATCAATTTAATTATCCCTTAACTACCCTGATGGATGCGTAATGTACGGTCTAGTTTTGATTATCCCCAGTGATAGTAATTCCACAGCCTTTCTTGGCAGCTTATTCACTGTCTGGTTTTGATATACTGCCATGCTTTAATACACACTGAGCATGTTTCATTAGGTTTATATAGTACAAACTATTTTGCTTTGTCATATTGATCACACTATTTACGCACTTGATCCTTACAGGTTAAATTTTTTAACCTCCTACAGCATCTTTGAATTACATCTGAGACAAAACAAATATGAACATTTTGTAGTTTCTAGCCACCAGAAAGTAATCTGTGTAAGCTCTAACGCTTGTCTCTCTCACCAACAAAAGTTGGTCCATTAAAATATATTCCTTCATCCACCTAGTGTCTCAAGTCTCCTTGAAACATTTTGGTTTTGACAAAATATTCCAAGTAGCTTGAAAGTTTTTTTCCAACACAAGAGGGAGCTCATACACTGTTTTAGGAATAGTCTCTTTCAGGATGCAATTTAATATGTGAATGCAAAACTCACATTCCAGAAATAGGGAACATTATCGTAAAACATTTTGTAAAAAGCTAAGTTAAAATGAAAAGTTAAGTTTCTTTAAACATTTAAGTAGTATCGCACAGAATTCCTGCTAAGGCAAGATGGCTTACTTGTCCCTTATGAATGCTACCTGGGATTGATATCTAGTAGGTGGACAATTCTGTTGACATGTATGGAATTGATACACAGTTTTCTCTTGTTTTCTAACAGTGGCTGATAACTTCGTGTGTGATTTGTTTGCATGTCATTGTTTACATTGTCATCTAAATCATGAAATTCTTGCTGCTTGAAAATCATGCTGGGCTCTAATCAGATGGCAAGTAATAGAAATGGAAAAGTTCCAAAGTGATAGGAAAGAGTAGGCAATGCAAGTAAGAGTGAAGAGTAGGCGGTGGAAAGGGGGGATGTTGCTGGGGTTGGGGCTGTTGCAGTCCCAAGGTGAGATGATGGTAACCTAATGGTGGTGGGGCTTGACTGTATGACAACAGATCAGTGGGTTTTATTTTATAAACAGTGCTCTGTTTATTTTTTGTAACTTTTTTTTCCCTTTCCTTTGGTGTGTATTTACCATCCCACTTCAAATCGTCATTCTTTGAGTGGGCAAGGAATTGCCTGAGCCAAATCCCAAGATCTGTGAAAGGCTCCACCTCCAATTGTATCTGCTTTGTCTCGGGAAGTTAATTCCAAGGACAAAGAGGGTTATGTCTTCTAAAGACATCCTTTGTTACTTCTTACAATTTTTTAACTTTTTGAGCTTAAGCGTAGTGTTGATGCTGCTTTGTGAATTGCTCTTTTGTTGCCTGTGGCTGCACTGTTCTTTGAAGAGTTGGAGAAACTTTTGAATTTTAAATAGATATGGCACCGTTGTACAAATTGTTAGAGTGATCAGTGCAAAAACAAAATCCAGCTTGCAAATTTAGTTTTGGTTATATAGAATGTAGCAGAGGTTTAAATGAGGAGGGCCAAATTGGCGCTCCATTGATTTAACAAATTGGAAGCTTTCTCCAGCTTCAGAACCCAGTCTTCAGTAAAATCACTGGAATTCTGCCAGAGTAACCGGCAGAAGAGTTGGCACAGAGTTTGTTGTAAGTTCTCGTTACACTGATTGTGCACGGGAGTTGTCAAGCTCAGAGGCTTCTGGTCTCTGTATGAAACTGAGCAACCATAGCAGCAGTATTTAAACTAACAGTAAAGCCACCGGTGAAGCAACTCAGGGCTGGAGTCAGAATCGGCTTCCTTCCTTGAGAAGGAAGTCTACAGGTTTTAATTTTGATTTTTAGTAGTAGAAAATAAATGTCACCACTGCTAAAGTTTGCTGCAGACTAAATCAACTGCTAAGTAATGTAAGTAATGTACTTGCCTATTATACTTAAATGAAAGAAAGGAATCAAAACCAAAAGACCCAGTGATCATATCTTGCTTTATCACCTACTGCAGAGTGGGGTGGGGTGGGAAACGCCAGTTGTCGGCTGTGGTCTTGTCATTCTATACATGCAGGCAGTGAGTATATGTACTTCAGGACCCTCCAAATGTCTAGTTCAGGCAACCTTTCAGAAGTAGTGTGCTGAGTCTTCATTTATTCACTCTAATTTAAGGTTTTGCGTGCCAGTAATACATTTTAATGTTTTTAGAAAGTCTCTTTCTATAAGTCTATAACACTGCTCTGCAGCCAAAATGCTTCTGAAATAAATGTAGTCAAACTTTACTAATTCTGGGTCACTGAGAACGAAAATGATGCTTAAAATTGTTGACTGGCTCTAGTCTAGCTGTTGGACTTCCAGACACAGCAGTGAATTCCTGGCAGGTGATGTTGGGTTTCCATGTTCCGTGACCGTCAAAAGGATCTTGTCCATTCTTCTTCATGGAAGGTGATCTTGTAGCCTGAACAACATCGATGGTGTGATGGCAGCCCACCATCGTTCACACTGTGATCCAGATAGTGGAGACTGTTCATTGATTCATAGAAGACTAGTCTTAACGCTGTTTTGCTGCATAATGGCAATGTTTTTGCTATCGATTCCAGTTGGTCATGCAGTCCATATGAAGGAAACTATGAACACAATGAACAACTTTTGAGGTGCATAAACTATGACCAACATAGTGCAGCTTTGTGGCGATTTGAAGGTTTGTTGCTCTCCTTGCTTGGTTGCAGACAGGATTACACAAAGTACTGCTGTTTCTCTGTTGAATGGGATAGTCGTGCAAGAGATTCCCACTACATCAAGAAGAGTTGGCCACTCTGATAGTCATTGGAGCCTGGAGAGGAAAAGTGTTCAGCATCCACCACTTATTGAATCAGAGGAAGATTTTGTCCACCTTACACATCCAGCTGGGTCTGATGAAGAACTTTGTCAAGCCATTGACAAACACAAGCAGCTTTCAAGTACCTCATGGAAAATTTCCAAGTTAAGTAAGCTAAGATAAAGGAAGGTGTCTTTGTTGGTCCTCAGATTCGTGAACTCTTTCGAGATGATGCATTTGACCATGCACTGCATGGCAAGGAAAAAGATGGCATGGAAGCCTTCCAGTTAGTGGCAATAAATTTTCTCGGAAACAACAAGGCAGACAACTACACGTTGTTGGTGAAAAATCCCTCAGGCAACAAAAGCCTTGGTTGCAACATGTCACTAAAGAACATTTTTTGCACTCTCATCTAGGTTTCTTTCACCGAACTGCGGCAGTGAGCGACGAGCCAGTGAGCGACTTCACCAGGACATTGGAACAATGGAGAAACGCATCAGGGGAAATGGAGCCCATCAATGCTTGCAGACTATTGCTGGACAGTGACAAGAGATGCTCCATTTAAATGAATACAAGAGACAAGCCAAGAAGCGCCGAGTAGACACTGAATAGGACTAAACTATGTCATAATAGTTTTTTGCCTTTGTTTCATAATAAAATTTTATTTTATATACCGTTTTGCTGATTTTAAAGTGTTACATAAACAGGACAGGTGTAATATTATCATGTAAAGCAACCCTAAACCGCATGAAAAGACCTAGGTTTACAATTTATATCTAAAACTCTTACTATCTACACAATATACATAGACATAAAATGTAAAAACTTAAATATCTTAGAAACAGTAGCCAATCAGTTGTTTTAATTGTCATATTTGAATTCAGCACATCAAAATACATAATAAATACCACATTTTATCTCTGAAGCAGACGACTTCTCAAAAATTGTGGACCAGTGTAATATATAACTAAACTATTGTTGTATATAAAGTAAATAAGGTTTTAAAAATGTTTAACAAGCTTAATTTAAAATTAAATTAAAATGCAGAGGCCTCCGGACTGGTGGCCAGAACCCAGGCAGTGTGAGTGCCACTGAAAATCAGCTTGTGTGCCGCCTTTGGCACATGTGCCATAGGTTACCTACCCCTGGTCTAGTTGCACTGAGCAAGCACACTTAATGGATTGATGTTTGTGTTACATCATTTGGTAAAAAAAGGGTTCAATGTTCATATTTAAACATGCCATTAAAGCACAAATTGTAACCTTTGTAGGTTATTCCTACATAGGGGCTTGTAAATAGCAAGTCTGGACTCATGAAGTTCCTGTCTGATTTTCTGAGGAGAAAAGAGATGAGAAGTGGGAACTGGCCAGCAGACAGACTGAGGTGAGGAGCTGAAGTGGTGGTGATACTATTCTAAGCTCATCCACAAAAATGAAACTTCTCCCGTGTGAGTAATCTAAATGAGTGTAGCTCAGACTCCTTGAGCGTGGCTCCCCTTGGTGGAGCTTGTACATGTTTTGGTGGGCTCCTTCTTGATGTTGCAGAAGGGGAGTGGTGGGTTCACCCCAATGCCCCTTTTAGAACTAAAATGATGTCACTCAGGAAGTGGAGAAGATCTGTGATCTACCCTCTCTTTTCTTATGAAAAATGAAATAATTTAAATGTCAACATGGTTTATTATCACTGGGCATCTGAGCTGAGATGAGTGGGCAGCTCACACCTCTCTTGTTCCAGGCTCTCTACAGCTCACATCTGTGCATCAGCTATACTCAGTTCAAATTTTTAAGGCTTTCTTAGCAACTATAAAAGCTAGAAACCTTTATTTAAAAAAAAAAGAAGCTGAGATTTTGCTGCTACTCATGTTTTTCAGAGAGATGCCATTATGGTGTATGGGCACATACCAGCTGTTTCCAAGCCCTGGATTTGGTTATGCAGATTAGGAAGGGAGGATTTCTGTGCCTGATGCCTAGAGTCTCAGGAAATTTGTTCAAGACCAGGTGCCCTCCATTCTTGTTCTCAGTTTCCCTTTAAACACAATTCCTTTAGGAGGGACTCTATGGCTCCCAACCCTCCTCTTTCATAAGATTTCCCTTTTTTGTGAGGGGGAAGTTGCATAAATGAATGTTGACTCATTCATCACTTACTTGGGTATTCCTTATGAGGCTGGGGACAGTGACATTGCCCAAGATATGGGCTAACCTTCTGGCCCATCCCTTCCCAGCTGCAGAGCTCAATCTCTGGAGTCAAGGGAAAGGAGAATCATGCCATAAAACCAATCTTCCTTCTTTCCTGACCCTGTGCAGCTCAGATGTATTTTTTTTTTGGCTTTAAGATGCTAAAATATGCTGTTCTTATTAATTTATTTTTAGGATCAGTCAAAGTCTGCACCATTATATAATTTCTTGTAAAATTTATAGAAAACTGTGTGTCAGCTGTCATACTAAAACAATGGCATAATTTGTCAAAGATTAATAGAAATAGGTAAATCTTTAAATAACTATAGCTGCAGAAGCAAATGACCTGTCCTGTTGGTCGTTCAGGTTGAAGAAAGAATTAGGTCTTTTTTCTTTTAATCCTCACCTGCTCATCTTTTAGTTCTGGCTACTGAATCCTTATGAAAAGTATGGATCTATCATGGTGTAATGTTCCTTATTTTCTTCCTCTATGTACAGATCTGTGTCTTTGAATTTTCACTAGAACATCATTGCATACATCCTGTTTTCAAGAATTAAAATTAATTGCTTTATTGCAAATACTGGACGTGTGTTTTTCTTAATATTTGTTCTTTATTATTAGCAGTTTTAATTATAGAATATGTTGTATCATACTAGCAAACATTTTGCATTTACACAGATCTCAATATCTAAATTTTGGCTTTGCAATACTTATGCAGATATGTGCACAAAGTACTTGTTTACAACAAGCTTGTAGAAAGATTTCTTTTAGTTTTCTGTGTTGACTTTATGTAAGTTCAAGTTCATTGTGGTGGAACCCACTGCAAAGAGCCTCTGATTCCATTATTCAGTATTTTTACTCCAGAATTATTTACAAATGTAAAATGTGGCATAATTTTATCATTGCGGTAGATCTGTGCGAATTCACATTTTCTGGGAAACCTGTTCCTGAGTTGGCTAATTTAGTGACGAAACACACACACAATCCAAGATAATGCACAACTAAATTTACTTGGTTCATTTATTTGATACAGGATAGTTTCATTTGATTTATACTAGTACATGTGACAGTATATTTTGTAGAAGTGCTAATTTTTGAATAGTAATATTTTAGACAACTAGTAGCCATCACTCCATCAACTCTTTTAGAAGTAAGGAGCAAATCTTGTGTGCGAATGATGAAGGTATGCAGACTAGCAAAGGTCAGATTAGCCTGACTTTTCTGTTAGAGGAATGGTCTGGTCATAAATATTGGTGAGCTGCTTCCTCCTTTATATGGATGAAATTAATACAGTCCTGTCCAGATAATAACAATACTTCTATAAAAACAACAAGGAGTCTGATGGCACTTTAAAGACTAACAAATTTATTTGAGCATAAATCTGTTAGTCTTTAAGGTGCCACTGGACTCCTTGTTCTTTTTTGTGGATACAGACTAACACGGCAACCCCCGATACTGAATACTTCTATAGTCTTCCACTGGAAGATTACAAAGAGCCTCACAAACCTTCAATAGTTACCCCCCATCTCATTTATCCTTATACAAGTGTTAAATTCCTCACTTAACAGATGATGAAATGGAGACTCAAGTTAAACAACAAACTTAAAGGTCACATGGTCATTCAGTACCAGAGTCTAGTTAGAACCTAGAACTTCTGACAGCAGTCCTATTCTCTAGACTATACTCTAGTTTTGAAAGATGTACGTGTTAAGAACACAACTAATATTCAGTACATTTATCTTGCAAGAATGATTTAAGTGTCTGTTTACTAGCGCACGCGCGTGTGTATATAATATATAGTTCATGCTGTTACTTTTCTGTATAACTACAGGCCTTCACATAGGGAAGACTGGAATAGTCCTTGATATGTTTTTTGTTTGAACCAACTGCTTAAATAAATGAGTGCTGTAATCATTGAAACCAGACTAAAGGAAAATCTGAAGTACAGGCTTGTTGTACTGATGACTGGGTTTTTGATAAGTTATCTTCATAATTGGCTGGACAGTGCTAGCAGAAGTAAGCACTGTTGAGAGAGGTCAGCACTACAAATGTAGGCTTTTTAAGCAAGAAACCAACATGTCCTAAGGCCTGAAATAACCTATCCATTGCTCCAGTCTGGATTTCATTTTAGTCCAGATGTTTTGAAAAAAATTCATTACATCAGATTAAAAAAAAGTAAATCTAAACTGAAATGGTTTTGTGAATGTGCGGTGGAGGGTTTTCTGTTCAGAGTAGCAGAAATGATTTTTTCCCCATACTGAAAAAATATAAACATCTCTAATATGTGAAGAACTGAAAAAAGTTGCCTCAAATATTGAAGTGCATTTATCTGAAATGTACAGATTTAAAATGTAGAGGCTAAACATTTTAGACAATAGCAGCAAAGATTAAATTACAGGCATATAGGTGATTTTTCCATATCTGTCTGATTATTTTAAAATGACATATGCAGGCATCATGGTGATGAGCATGACATAGAAATAGATTTGCCTTAGGTGGGGTGTGGAGGAAATTAGGCTATTCATTTGTATCAGATGTGGAGTTTTATATTTATGTTGTGTGTGGATAAAGTTTGTACATATGCATTGAGCCATATGGAAAGGTATATTTTAGATTTTTAAAATGCAGTGAAACTATGCAAGAGACTGCTTCTATTAGATATCTGATTAATTTGAAGGTACCTATATATGAAACTTTCATTTGAAAGCCACCTCTGCTCATCAGTCAGATTTTTGTCAGCCCTTTTGAGTGGTTGCTTTAGGCAGATTTTACTGTAAACATTAGATTGTATGAAAACTGTGCCATTATCCCCAGCAATTCCTTGTCACAAATGAGTGAGCTACATGCTCTTTCATCAGAATATTCCTCTTCTTGCTTTATTTCATAGTGTCTCCAGATAATAGGTGTCAGGAGTAGTAGTGCCACTGAAAAACTTTCAAAGGTGAAATGTTTCAAAACTTTGAAGTGCAGTGCTACCTGAAAAGTGGCTGTGGGAAAAATGGCAGTGCCGTTTACAGATATTTCAGTCTGTCTTCAAAGTCCTATCTGCTTAGCCTTGTAACTGAAGGTTTTTAATTGCTTTTTTTACTCCTGCTGTTCTGTCTTAGAAAGTGAGTTGGATTCTATTCCTTATAGTATCCTCATCGACAGAATTGCTGTCTACTTACTGAAGGCAGTGAGTTTGCACCAAGTGTTAGAGTTTCTGATTAGGCAAATGGCATCTTTATTACTGGAGGTATTGTTCAAGGAGGGCTCTCTGTCACGTTAGGTGTGCAGTGCTGGGAGCTGGGAACACTGATTGAAAAATGGACCATGTCAATAGTGAATGAAATTTGTTAATATAGATTGCCTTTTTCGTGGCATCCACAAATCAAGTTGGTGGTGTCAAACCTGTTCTTGGTAGACTTCTGAAAAACTACACTATTACAATGCTTTCTAACACCCTTCCAAAAATTTTTATTTTATTGGGTTCCACCCACCCCCATGAGAGAAGAATAGAGAATAAAGACAAAAGAGCAAAGCAGGTAAAGAAAGGGAGGAGGGGAAGCAAAAAAGTGACACATTGGTTTCTATTTTGTAGAGATTAATCAAAGATTCTAAAAAGTTAGAGCAAATCTTTTCAAATATCTCTGAGGTGTGAGGTAGTTATTTGGTTTCAAGCACTGCTCTGGAGAACCAAGCTTTCTGTGAGATGGAGATTTTCCAAGATGAAGGGATAAATCGCTAAACACGGTGCTGGGAAGTAATTTTTAAGGAGGTATCTATTATCATATTAATCTTCCTACTTACTTCTAGCCAAAAGGATTGTATCAGCTGCAAAACTTTTGAGCCAGGCTGCAGGAAACCCATTTTTCCAAACGAAGTCTGTTTTGGCAAGACCTGTTCACAGTAACCTATATGGGGACCAGTATCAATGAAATATAATTCTCTGCTGGATAGAGTTTTTAATGTTTTGCAAGGCACTTCCCCATTGGCTAGTGGTCAAGGGTATACATAAATCTTTGTTCCTGGCATGGTGCAGGCAATTGAATTAGGGAGGGTCTTTAGGGCCTGTAAGTTATAGAATCATAGAACTGGAAGGGACCTCAAGAGGTCATTTAGTCCAGTTCCCTGCACTCAAGGCAGGACTAAGTATTAAATACATAATGGACTCCAGTTGGTTGGGTGAACTTACTAAGCTCTCACCACATCAACAACAATTCTGAAGTCTCTGGTCCTTCCAAGCGCATCAGGGTCAAATGTCCTTCAAGCGATGCTTAAGTTGCAGGTAATGTCATGCAGGTGGACCAAATAGATTGTAGTGTTGGAGTTCTTGGAATAGGAGAAACTGATCCCTGCAATCAGTTGTGGCGCCCAAATTATCCCTTTATCCATCCACTCTACCCATTAATGGTTTCTTGTCAGTTTTCAACAATTGTTGACCCAAGTACAGCATGAACGTGTGAGAAGAAATAGAATTCAATATTTCTAGTGAAACTGGCCCACACTTGTCTGGTAGCCAATATTATTGCTGAGATTCTACAGTCAAAAGAGTAATAGGTTGAACATACTATTCCTGCCAGTGGGAGAGGATGTATCACAGCTTTTTTTTTGGCAGTTTCAGCAGTACATGTGTCAAATATTTGAGTAGAAATGGAAGCTGATTTCTAGAGATGATCTGTTCAGGTGAGGGTTGGAGCACATTGGATGGTCAGTGTTGGGAAGCTTGCATTGTTGCTGCTGCTCATGCTGCAACTCATTTTGGATAATGACTTTGGACTCCATAATTTCAATCCAGTATCTTTCAAATGTAGTAGATAATTACTTGGCCTTCACTCATAGAGGTCTGCTGGTGCTCATAAAATTGAGTTCTACTCTCGCAATTTCATGATGACAGAAAAGCTCCTTGAGTAAATTTAGTGTCCACTCAGGGGCCATATATTAAAGAAAGAAGTTGTTAAACATTTTAAGGATAATGGAACCAAAATCAGTGGGGTTCAGGGTGGGGGGGAATATAAACTGAATATCAGAGTGCCTGATGATGAAATTTGTTAGGCTTTTGACTAGTCTCAAAGTAAGTGTTGGAAGCCCCATCACTTGGACAAAGGAAAGTACTGATGTGAACAATCATTCATAGCTAGGGAGATGGCTGGTCATTTCACAGAAGTGACCGTCAGATGTCAATGATTTTCAGTCATTGCTGATGTAGACCAGTTACTGAGATGTAAAAAGTATAGGATATCATTCCCCACACCCAGGCTGATGATGATAATTCTGTCCATACCCATGAGGGAAATGGTATCTTTCCAGTACTGTGGCGAAATAAACTATTTTTTAAAGAACATTAAAATGAGTCCTAAAAATAAATTTAATGCTCTTTTTATAATTATTTCTCATTAACCATTTAGGTTTTATTTAAAAAATTTAAAATACTGTAAAAATGAAGCTGCAGTTGTCAAGGTTGATACACCTGAGAGAGCATTTCAGGGTTCAGTTGGCAGGAGACATGTATGAGCCTTCAAAAAAAATTAAACAAAAAGGAATTAACTTCTCTTGTAACCTGTCTTCCGTTTTCTTTTCAAAGTGTCAGTTTGTGGTTTTGATAAATGTCAGAAACATTTTTTTCTCAAATAAAATTCTCTGCATAATCCTGTGTTGTGATTTTTCTCATCCCTCCAAAGATTACTTTGTCCTTCCTATGGTTTCTGATCAGAAAAGTGTCTGAGTAATGGGATGAATTTGACAGCTGAGTGTGTTTCCTACTTAATTAGTTTCGTGTGATAACTTAAAAAGGGAGAGAAGGGAGTTCATTTGTTTAGCTGTTTTTTTTGTTTTGTTTTCCTATAGTGTTGGATGTTCATTAGACTTTTATTTTTATTCTTACTTTAAGTGTTGTTGAACGCTTACTGTATTTTTGCTGCCAGGCTGTAGGCTTTCTTGTCATGCTTTCTACAGTGTTTTGGGTAAAGACAATGATTAATAGTTTGTTTTACATGACATCAAGGATATATATGTATACTTATTAGAGAACTGCACCCTCATATCTGTGTATCAGTCTCTGACACAAACCATTGATAAAATGTGTACGTGTGTGCTGGCACAATCATCATCTCCCAATCAAGAAGCCAGGGTTATGTGATACTGACAGCAGTCTGAGTTAAATCACTGTTTGTAAAGTGTCTTAAGGATCTCTTCTCAGTCAAACCAGGAACAGATTAGATTAATATGTAGTTTATAAAAACGTACTGAGAAGAGTTTGTCTGATGTTTTTTAGTTCTTACAAATAAACTCATAGGCACAAGTTCTTTTCTTTTATGAATCGCCAGTGTTTTGAATCACTTCTGTTTTGGTATTTATCATCTGCCTCTTGGGGAATCCTGAATCGTTATCGATGAGGTTATTCTTCTTTCTGGTAAAATATTTATGTATGATAGAAAATTGTTGTTTTGTTTATATTGTGGTAGCATCTAGGAGTGTCAGTCATGGACTGGACCCAGCTGTGTTAGGTGCTGTACAAACACACAACAAAAAGATGGTCCATGCCCCAAAGGGGTTACAGTCTAAGTAAAGCCCAACGTGAACTGCAGGATGATTGTCAAAAAATTGCAGCCAAGTTGTGGACAAACCATGGAAAATTGCAGAAGAGTCCATTATTACTTTTCCTCGATTTTTGCACTGTTCGCTGCCTGGGGCTCCCATTGTAGGCCTCTTGGGTCTGAGAGCGGCGGCTCCCACTGTCAAAATTGCGGTGGAAGTCTAATATTGCCAATCTGCCATTTCGACTATATTGAAAGTAAGTAGGGCCTGAAGTACACCTCTACCTCGATATAACGCTGTCCTTGGGAGCCAAAAAATCTTACCGTGTTATAGATGAAACTGCGTTATATCGAACTTGCTTTGATCGGCCGGAGTGCACAGCCCCACTCCCTGGAACACTGCTTTACCGTGTTATATCTGAGGTCGTGTTATATTGAGGCAGAGGTGTATAAGACGAGAGACAACAGATAGGGGAAGCACAAGAAAACAAGGAGACTGTATTTGTTAATGTGATAGGCAGTTCTCCTAGGACTCCAGCTGCCTAACCATTTTCAAGTTTTTTTTGTAGGCTTCACTGCAAAGGATAGTTTTAAAGAGTTATTTAAGGAGGACAATGAGGTAGCTTTACAGATGTATACAAGGAACTCTTCCAAAGCACAGGAAAGGTACTCTTTTGGAAGCTTAACGAATGCATGTTGAAGGTTGGCATCATTGACTGAAGGGAGGCGAGAGTCAGCATCTCAGTAATGTATGAGACATGATAGGTAACTTTGGGAATAGTGCTTGAAAATGAAGACAAGCAGCTTATATTTTAGCTAATGGAGAAAGGGGAACTCGTGAAGGGATGCAAAGTGGAGTGACATGGTCGAAGCGATGAGCTAAGAAAATGATCTTTGCAGCAGCATTTTGAATGGATTGTGACAAATTAAAATCTGTAAATTTAAATGCTTATTGCCCCTTCCACAATGGGAAAGATGTGTATTACTTTTAATTATTATTGCTCTGCTTTATTTTCTTTTCCATGCCCTTATCCCTTCGATACACAAAAAGGGACTGAATTTTATGAATGTGACTTAATATTCAAATGACCTCTCTGCACGTTCTTTTCTTATGGGGGTAAAATTCATATTAAACTTCTTTAACCCAGTATTTCAGTCTGCTTTTACTTTGTAAATACACAAATAAAATCTGCTTCATTCATATTTTTTATTCATTCTTGGAACTACATTATTGATTCAAAATCTGTCTGATGCTGGCTTCAGAATGTCTGCATGGCTACTGAGTATGCGCTTTTGTTGTTTACATATTTATTTTATTTATTTAAAGACGTGTAAAATCCAGAGATTAATATTGTATTGATTTTATTAGGCACTAGGAATATTGAGAGTATTTTATTCAGGGGGAAATACTATAGTCTGCTAAATTTAAACATAAAACTCCTTAAGTTGAATGTAGTAGACATAATATTAAAATGTCACATTAAATCAACAATACTTTTTTCAGCGGTAGGATGGTTACCACCTCCATCTATATTGCATCTACTGTTGCAATAGTTAGCTAAACTGCTTAGCTGGAAAGGCAGGTCATGACAGTAACTATTATTGTGGAAACTGATTCCAAATATGAAAAAATATGTTTTAAAACTGGAAAAATATTTTCTTGCGAACAATACCAGAGCAGTTTGAGGAGTAGAAAAGAGTAAAATGGCTAAAATGCATTACAGTTGGGAAACACAGATTTCATCAGGTCTGAAGGAAGCATTTATTTTGTTACAGAAGTGTTGTTCAGTCGGTCAGCATCCTGTCACAGCAAGTTAACATTTTCTACTTAGTTGTTTTCTCTTTCCCATATTAAGCTATTGCTGTCTCTGCATGTAGTTTTTGCCTTTTTGGCTTGATTATTCTACCTTCTTATGTGATGGATAGAGTTGTCTAAGTGCGTGTTTCGTTTGTTTGGTTTGATAGGCTGTCAGATTTAGATTTAAACTTCCTACCATCACTACCAACACATGCTACCTCTGCCTCTTCTCATTTGAGATGTCAGGCACGTTTGTTGTTGTATTTGGAGGAGCAGTTTATATTGACAAGCAGTCATTACTTATGGCAGCATTTAGTCAGGCCACATCTACACTACGGGATAATATCGAATTAGCTAAAATCGGTTTTATAAAACTGATATTATAAATTCGATTTCATGTGGCCACACTAGGCACAGTAATTCGGCGTTGCGCGTCCATGGTCCGAGGCTAACGTCGATTTCTGAAGCGTTGCATTGTGGGTAGCTCTTCCGTAGCTATCCCATAGTTCCCGCAGTCTCCCCCGCCCCTTGGAGATGTCTAGTTGAACTCATTATTGTCGCTGATAGGGGCCTCATCTAACGTTCTTTGGCGTGTACAATGTCATCAGTCATTACATTCCTCCGGGGAAAACAAACAGCCTGACAAATCCTTATCGCGCCGTTTTTCCCTGGATTGCCCTGGCGGAGCGCTATGCATTGGCAACCATGGAGTCCATTCAGCTATTGTGTTTTTTTCCGCTTCATAGTTGTACTGGTGCCGCGAGAGAGAGAGGACGATACTTCAGCGCTAACGCCATAAAGCAGCGTTCACTTGCTTTATCGGCAATGATAGCAGGAGTTTGGGTGTCCGGTTGTTCTGTACCGTTCTACTGCCGGAGAAAACTGGCAATGAGATTGACGGTTATTCTCTCCCCCTCTGTACTGTCGCTGCTATCTATGAGTGCCCCTGGCTGAAATCGCGGCGGGCGGCAACGCAAAAGAAAAATTGGGGTGGGACTCACTTGGTACGTGAGTCAATCCCTCCCTTATGGGTGTTCTAAAAATTAGTAGTCAGTCCTGCTAGGATCAGGGGCAAAGTTGTATTAGGAGGCACCAGTGATATCAGTCACTAGCTGCTCCGTGTCTTAGTTATATCACGGGAGCCTCTGCCTCCTGCATACAACCCCACGCCGTTTGCTTTACCCTTCCTCCCCCAACCTTTCCTGGTGCTCCATGGCATTAGTGCTCCGCCCCCATTTTTGTGTCATAAGTTTATAAAGAATGCCAGGAATAAAGAAACAGAACTTGTTTTAGTGATATAAAATGGAGGGGGAGGCAGTCCTTCCCGGGGCTGATGACAGTCCAGACAGTATGGAATTCTTTCTTTACACGAGTAAGGAGAGGTGTGATTGAAGTCATGCCTACCCAGTTTGCTATGATGAAGACAGTACAGTGCCGTTCTGTACCATCTACTGGAAGTAATGGGAGTCATTCCAGTTTTTTACCCAAGGCGCCCCCGGCAGCCTCATCCTTTATAAGGCCATGCCGAGGAGCACTCTACGGGCTTTGTGGCGACGTAACGGTATCATGTCATATTGTACCGATTACCACCAGGTGAGGGGAGGTGAGAGAGAGATACTGCTCTTCACATGCCTGCAGATCGCGCTGTACATCTACCTAAGACAGTATCAGAATATCATTATGATGTTGACATTGAAGAAGTTCAAGAAAATGATTTCTTTCCCTTTTCTCTCAGTGTGAGTGGGGCGGAGAGGGGTGAACTGCAGGAGCTATTCCCTGAACCACGCCAGAACACTGTGTTTTGAACCTCAAGACATTTGGGAGCTCAGCCAAGAATGGCAAATACTTTTCACAGGAGACTGCTGTGGACTGTGGGATAAGCTGGGAGTCTCAGTACCCCCTCCATCCATGAACGTCCATTTTAATCTCTGGCTTCCTGTTTACGCTTTGTCACGCAGGCGCTGTGTAATCCTGGAGATTTTTTTTCAAACGCTTTGGCATTTCAGTCTGTTAACGGAGCTCTGATTTACAACAGAGTTTGTCTTCACCATACAGCCGATTCAAGATCTAGTATCTTCCCGTACGTCCACGCTGGAGCTCTTTTTGGATTGTGTGGGACTGCATCGCCCAAAGCCCATTGCTGCTGATCAGAGCTCCACGCTGGGCAAACAGGAAATGTAATTCAAAAGTTCGCGGGGCTTTTCCTGTTTACCTGCCCGCTGCATCCGAGTTCAGATTGCTGTCCAGAGCGGTCAGTGGTGCACTGTGGGATACCGCCCAGAGGCCAATAAACGTCGATTTCCGTCCACACTAACTGTAATCCGATATGTTAATATCGAATTTAGCGCTACTCCTCTCGTCGGGGTGGAGTACAGAAATCGATTTAAAGAGCCCTTTATATCAATATAAAGGGCGTTGTAGTGTGGACGGGTACAGCGTTAAGTCGATTTAACGCTCTTTAAATCGATTTAAACGCGTAGTGTAGACCAGGCCTCAGACTTCTTTTGCTGCAGTATAAATGTTCGTTTTGCTAAATTGCAAGTCAAGTATGCTTGGCCAGGAGCTCTTACCTCTGCTACAACTCATTGAACCATTTGCATCACTAAGTCTTAGTTATTTAGTCAACCACTCAGGTACAAACCTTGATGAAATTACCAAATTATATTTGGCAAATAGCAGCCAATGTTTTGTAAATAATAATCCCTAGAGCTTTCCTGAGAAATAAAACCCTCCTAAAAAGATCTTAAACTTCAAATATTCCTTCAATATTTTTGGTGATAGATTAAAATATACTGTAGATTTCTTTCAGTTCTTTATATGTCTTCAGTTGTCCAAAAGATGCTGCAAAGGGTACGTACATATTAAAAAAGTAAGGACCTAACTGGTCAACTATAGGTTTTATTGCTAATGTTCTTTATTTCCCTCTATCAACAAAAATGTTGGCAACAATTTTTATGCTTCTGTACCTTAAGTTAGAAAAAGAGAAGTAATGTAAATGTATCCACAAATGAGCATGGCTTAATGTTCCAAAATTTGGGCATCTGCACTCAAGAAGAATAGATCTTCATCATTTGAATCTGATTAGTATTGATTAAAGTATTGTATCACTTTTTCTCATTGCCACTGTCACAGAGTGAGTGGATCTGTAAGGAGGTTAGAGTTCATCTACACCTGAGCCTGCCCTACCCCATATCCCCAGGTGGAAGAAATGAATAAAGTCATGTGACAATCAGATGACTAGGAGCTGGGTGCACTGGGAGATACAAAGGCAGCATCTCAGTGAGAGGAGACGAGAGCCAAGTAGGGAGGACTCCAGGGAGCGGAATCTTGGGAGTCTATGCTCTATAAAGAATTAGGAGAGCAGTCAGGAAGGCTGGTAGTATAGAAGAAACCCTGGGAAAGAGAAGCAAGACAGGTAGTGGTTATGGGGGACAATCAGTCCAATTATTTAGTGTTCCCCAGGCCAGGAACCCATAGAGGGTGGGTGTCAGTTCCACTTGTACTACCACTCTGTTTGCACTCACACCCTTCAATGTCCCCTTTATATAAGTGGGAAGACTGGACTGAAGAGAGCCCAGGATGTCTTGTTGCTGACCCTGGGAAGGAAGGGCTGGAATTGAGGTGATGAGAAGACAGACCCTCGGGAAGGAATGGCTGTGCCTAGGGACCAGGGTGGAAGACTTTTGTGTGTTTTTGGACTTTGAGAGCCCAGAAGAGGTTCTTGTGACTTGGCCAGAGGGTTAAGTCACCTCAGCAGTGGAATTGTGCTGATGGCCAAGAGAATTATTGGTAAAACTAGGAGAGAAACTGAGTCATAGTAGTTGCAGTGCCTTGGCAGGCCATAAGGGGGTTTGCTTTTGGTCGGCATCCTGCAACAGTCCCATTAGCATGTTTTATTTCCTCTTGAAAACTTGATGGTTTAGTTAAGAAGTGTTATTGAGAAGATCTAGTGTGGGCTGGGGAAAAAGGGGAACTACCCCCTTCATCACCCCCCCTCTTTTTTTTTCTAGGTAAAAAGCATGGTGCATCCATAATGAAAACTATTTAGGGAACTCTGCCTTGTAAAAAGGAGAAGGTTGAAAACATTGATGATCCCTAGAGAAAAAGGTGGGAGATCCTTGGTATGCTTGTGGATTTAGCACCCAGCCTTGTAGCCTTTACTCTGCTAAATGAGTTCCGTTAAAATAATCAGTGGAATTACTCACCTGTGTAGGTTCTGCGGGATTAGGCCTTTAGGTCCTGATACTGGTAACATTTATTCCATACTTAACTTCATGCACATGAGTAGTCCTAATGAAAGTACTCCTGTGCATAAATGTCGGTACTTCGCCCCATGATTTGTACAGGGAGGATTCCTAGTCAAACTTATAGGCAGGTAAGAGAGACAGAGGAAGATACTCTTGTAGGGGCATAAGGAGGGAAAAGAAAGGGAGAAAGGAAAGCAGAATTTCGGAGTTTAAAATGTGCACTTATATTCATTTAATTATGCATTTGCCATCAGACTTGCTGGCCTTGGTTCTGTTTCAGAAAGGATATGTGTCATACTATCATTACATTTTTTGCAAAGGAGCATAAACAAAAGGTTGAAGTGTTGACAGCTATGACAAAGTTCAGTACCATAGTGTGTCACCAGATAAGTGATACTGTATAGTTTGTGGCAGTCAGCAAAACATGGCTGCCACTATTCATGTGTCAGTTTTAAAAGACAGGAAGTGTTACCCAAAGGAGAGAGAATATCAGAATTTGACAGCTTGGTAGACACTTAAGGTTAAATGTCTTCTTTTGAATAGATTTAATTTATATATGTATTCATTTTATTTTACGGGTTAAAGTCTGAAATTCCAGGCTTGCGACACTTTTGTTTATCTCATTACTTGGGGGTGTTTGTGCTGTGGAGAACAAGCCTATTTCTTTAAAATTTACTGCTGAAATTGAAGAGTACTAGATTTTAGATGTTATCTTTGATATCCAGGTTTTTTACTGTACAAAAATGCAAATATACATGCAGCCAACAGCCAGCCACTGCAGTGAAATAAGTGCCTTATTCAATTTTTATTAGTAAGTGTCCCATTTCTGAAAATATACTGTATTGTTAATAGATTATGATGTATAGCTTGGACTCAGTTGCTCCACTGCAGCCAGATTTCCTTCGGATTATTCAGACTTGCTACTTTATTTGCAAAACAAGAGCTTTAATTCAGGGTGTTAAATGGAAATTTTAAAACTCTACATCATAGACTCTCTCTCTTTTCCATGACCATCTTATAAGATTCCAGGATTTTCATTCTGTTTGTGTCTCACTCTGAAGCCTAGAATGTCTGAGTCAGTGCAAAGGAAAAAGCTTCAAGGATGGTTGAGCGATCTTTTTGTCTAGAATATTATCAGGCTCAATCATTACTGGAATTCATGGACTTTTATGTCCAATTTTTAAGTTTTTGAGCCATTTTTGGCTTTTTTACACTTTACAAATTTACACCTGAATGACAGCACGGACTTTCACCTAGTTATAAATAATAAACTAGAACCACACTATGTAGGTATTAAGGTTATATTATCCTCCTTTCTTTCACATATTCAGTTTGTTCCATAAGTTTCTTTAACTTCCCAAGCACTTATATTCATTCCTTTGTACATGAAGGAGTGAGGGAGACTCTAAGATATTTTTAGAAATAGTTTTATTTCTAAAACTTCTGCCTTCAATATTCTCCAAATTAAGGGGGAAAAAAGCCACAAAGGTGAAGAACTGAAGCAGTATATGGTGGACCAGTGGAAGCTAAAGGATCTCCTTTGCAAGAAATCTATCGGCAAAGTTTCAAAGAGACTGGTCGTGTAGTGAAATCATATAACGAACACTTGAAGCAGGAAAAGCACTGAATATATGACTGAAAAGAAATATTTTCTCTAACTTTTGATTGTTTAATCTCTGAACTTTTATGCATGTCTAAAGTAAATAACATTCATCAGTGTTTTTCATATTAAGTCTACTGTCTATTATACATATTTTTGATGTGTACAATATATATAATATTTAGAAAGCAATTCTAGATGTTATAAATTGACTGTTTAGCTTCAAAACTATAGAATACTAGATCTCCAGATTTTGAGGATCATTGTTGGTGAAGGTAGTGATCTTAATTGCCCATTGGAGGAACCATCTTGCTCTTCAGATTCCTTCAGCACCTTGTGTTAAACTAGAATAAAAATGTACATGGATGGAGTGGCTGAGCAAAAAAAGCAGAGAATAACTACCAAATGTATTCAGACCTGCCTCTTCCCCTCAAAGATTATAGGCCACATCCTCAGCTGCTGTAAATTAGTGTAGCTGTATAGACGTCAGTTGAGCTTTACCAGTTTATACCACCTGGGGAATTAGTTATCTTGAGAGAAAAGTTCCTGGGATTTCCCTCCCGCCCACCCCCACCGCCCCCTCCCCCGCTTTTAAGCTTCCATACAGTCTAGCCAATGTTAGTTTTCCTCTGCTGAAGCTTTTGCCCTCTGGAACATATACCTACCAACATTTCAAGTGGCTAAAGTGGGATGCAGCACCATTCAGGTTTGGTCCATCCACATAGGGATGGAAGGGCAGACTGGCAAGATTTGATTGATATTGCAACCTAGCACATGGGGTTGCAACACCAATCACGTTTAGTGGGGAAGCGGAGATGGAGAAGCAAACAGGCCAAATGTGAGTGGTGCTGTGAGACCTTGTGTGCCAGGTCACACCACCACCACTGGGTTTGGGGCCCCTCTCAAAGGGGGATCCAGGGCAAACTCCATCCCCTGGGCAGCCCTGAATGGAGGAAATGTTCACTTCAACCAGGACAGAGTGTTTTTAGGATCAAAGCAGGACCGTCCAGCTAAACCTAGGACAGTTGGGAGGTCTTGGAACATCCTTCCTGTTTCTCTCTGTCTCTTTATCATCAATTCTTCATTTCATTTTAAATTACAGCGAGAAACATCTCTTCTCCTTTGCGTATACATCTTAGGTTTCTCTATCTTTTGGCTCTTATTTCTTAGTAACTTTATTATTTAACTCAAAGTGTTTTTGGATAACCATTTTCTTGTCTTTTATTACATTAGAGAGCAATTAGTGGCTAATTGGATTCTATGTTCACCTTGTCATTGACATCTTATTTTGTCTTGGACAAGTCATTTAACCTCTCCTCTCATCCTACGTATCCACCCACATATAATGGTTACCTACTCTGTACCTTACAGATTATTGAGAAAGATAATTAGTTTGTAAAGTTAATTGAAAACTTTGGATGACAAATGCTATCGGAATGCAGAAATTATTAAACAAAATAGTTTTTAAGATTAACTTGCCTAGTGTTAACTATTTTCCAATGTGAAAAGTGGACATGTATAGTCTTTATCTTGTTAATATCAATCATATTTTTGGTGCAAAAGAAATCTTTCTTTTTGTAGGTGCTCGAAGATGCAGAGTCTCAGCATTTGTTCCAGTCCATCTTGCCTGCTATGGTGAAGCTAGCACTGTGCCTCCCTAATATCTGCACTCAGGTAAGTAAATGCAGATAGGTACACCCCAGGGCAGATTAATTTAACATAAACTATAACTAATGGCTGAAGTCAAAATGCCATAGCCATGTTATGTTTCTATTGAAAGCTGTGGTGGTTCTGTCACATTTAGGTGAGTCCTAGGGAGCAGGGAGGACAACAGACATCCATAATGGTACAAAAGAATATTAAAAACTCACTGTCCCATTTCTGAGCCTTAATTTAAGCCATCAATCAAAATTCTATATATACTGGAATGTCTTGTTCTTTCTAATGAAATGACCATGAAATTTTTAAACTTTGAATTAATTCCCCCTGTTCAAAATATATTTAGTGGATTTATACCCTTTTGGCTTTCAAACCACTTTGAAAGCTCTCTTAATCATATGTGAATAATGCTTCTGATAAGGCTTTCCTCTTTTACTTATAAAAATACATGATTACATTTACACCTCCACAGTATCTGTGAATATGCTGTTCTCAATAATGATCATGAATGTTTTACTTTATTGTAATATGGCCAAATCCTGCAGGCACTTCTTAGTTGGTATAATGCTTACTGCAGGGAATAGTCACCTCAAACTCAATAGGACTGTTTATGTGAGTAAAGACTATTTAGATGAGTAAGCATTTGCAGGATAGAGCGTCTGATTTGTAAGCATGACTGTCTCAACATTTTAAATAGGTTTTTCAAAAGTAAGGGGGTTGTATTAGAAAAGAAAACTGTAGTCCTGCTTAGTTATGCTAAAGAGGATGTTTACAGAGGACACAATTTCAGAAAATTGAAATATTTTCTGATCTTTTTACCAGTCATTTGGCTGGAAGAACTTTTCTGACAGCTACAAACTTTTAAAAGTGAGTACAGCATGAAAAGGACACCAAGATGATTAAATTATGCACATTTTAAAGGAGTTTTACTTCCTTGAAATGTTTCTATTTGAGAGATGAGTTATTGACCATTGTACACTATCTCTAGGTCACTCTTTGAGTTTAGATGTAGCTGAACTTAAAATGCAGTAGTGAAATCTATTTTATACACCAAAATGACTTAATCTACAACAGCAGTATAGTTTACTTAAATAAACTGAATTCTGAGAGAGAGGATTTTTCAATCTTTTTTCTTCCATTTTTTCTTCTGATATCATAATCCAGTCTTACAAAGCCCTAATATAGATTGACAGATGAATATATGGAGAAAGAAAAACCTGTGGCCAAAAGAGAGATCTAAATTCAGTGATTATAAATTTAATAACTTTTACATTTTATAAAAATGTATCAAAACATTCTTAATGAAGATTTCATTTACTACATGTCTCTTAGGGTTGTATGTCCAATAATTCTACTTATTGCACCTGTTCACACAGGAAATTTATTTTCACAGCTAGTGCTAAAATATAATAAGTCAGCTCCACTGAAGCTGTTCTTGTTGCATTTGCAGAGAACCAGAAGCAAAGATGGCAATTGTTTAATTGGGAGAGAGGGAATTAGAAAAAGGGATGAAGAAATGTTTTTTCATTTGATTATTTTTAAATGATTATTACAGTAGCTACTAGCCCATTGCTTAAATAATTTTAACTTATTTTGTAATATTGTATCAGTTGTAAAAGTGGTTCTTAAAATAAAATCCCTTGAGTGTTATGGGAAAAAATCAAGGAAAATTTTGACTACTTTTAATGCGCAGTTAAATTTTTCATGCTGTCAACTATGAATAAAGGATAGCAGGGTCTGCTAGTTTGATTTCAGTTTCTAAAATCCAAAGAGCATTAATTTCATCCTGATTTTCAGATATGTAATTGCTTTTACTCGTACGAAAATGTGGCTTTGCAAAATCTGCGTCTCCTGAAGTCAAGTTACCAAACCAAAATGGTAGATGAGGGCCAGTTTAGTTTCCTAATATAGTAGACATGCCATAGATTAGTAAAATTACAAAATGGTCAATTTACTAGAGATGAGTGGGAATCTGCTCCCCTTTTTGGAGGTGTCCTTAGAAACTAAGAATGAATGCCAAGGACTTAATGCAGAGATTATTGGTCTGCTAATACATTAGTGAAAATGCTGCATACATCTGAGAGTTTGCTTTCTCTTGTGTTGTCTAAAGTGATAGATCTCTGATACTTTTTATTCTAACACATTCTATTCTGCCAATACACAGTTTCTCTTTAACAGAACTTTTCAAGACATTTTTATCGCTCTGCAGCAGTATTTCCTAGTTAATGCTGAATAATTACTCTAAATCAGAAATGTCAAAAACATAGCCCCAGCCTGGATTCAGCCTTCCTAATGTGCGTGTGTGTGTGAGAGAGAGAGAGAGAGGGAGAAAGGGGGCATGTTCACATCCTGCAAAATCTGAACTTCTACTGGGGAAGAGGAAAGTTGTCTTCTCATTGTTAGAAAGCAGACATTGAAAACATGGATCGCTTTGCACAGAACTTGAAACAGTAGCTTGGAGAAGTGTAAACTCCCTCACCCCCATTCATCTAATTGATTGGTTAACTCTAATACCTAGTGATGATGCTTTAAATGTGATCATTAACTACTTAATTTCTGATCATTTTCATGGACTGAATGGGGAAGAGGTTGGGAGTGAAGCTCATGGGAGATGAGAACTGAACATTAACGCAAGGAGGGAAAGTGCATTGAAGAAAAGAGGAAAGACACGAGAAGGGAGAAAAATAGAGAAGGAAGAAACACAAAGCAAAAATGGGTGTGGTTCTCATGTACAGCATATTTTTTCACTGAATGGTGTAGAATTTAATGATAAAATAACAGTAATAACTAAAAGCTTAGTTTTTTATATAAATGCTATAGTCCACCTTTGAGCTTTGTGTAAACTTCTAATTGCACTGTGCAGACTGGATGCTCGTTTTGCAGTAGGTTTACTTATCAAGAGGCAACAACCTCCCTCAACCCTTCCCCCACCAAACAAATGAAAACACCCAATTCTCACTTATTGCAGCTCCATATTGCCAAAGAATTTAGGGAGAGGGAAGCCGATATAAATCTCTCTGTCCTTCAGTCTCTGCAGTGGCTCCAATATGCTTAACCTGGTTC
This sequence comes from Chelonoidis abingdonii, assembly GCF_003597395.2. Taxonomy (NCBI): domain Eukaryota; kingdom Metazoa; phylum Chordata; order Testudines; family Testudinidae; genus Chelonoidis; species Chelonoidis abingdonii. The sequence continues at coordinate 12,341,345 of NC_133783.1, read as the reverse complement.
TCTCCTTTTACCCACTCAAGCCTTCTGGAATTCCTATAACCCTCCCAGTAAAATGGCTGTCCCGCTTAGCTGCAAGCTGGGGTGAAAACCAGCTTCCTGCACTTACCACCCCCCACTTCCAGCTGTCTCCCTCTCACTGTAGGTGTGTTGCTTGCAGGGAGTGGGGAAAGAAGGTACCCTTTCAGAGTTGCTTCCATTAAGTGTGTGTTTGTATTGCAGCCACAAGGTGTGGTGGCAGTTCAAGTAGACACATACCCGTGCTAACTTTAATCTAGTTAGTTTGGGTCCTGGAGTAGTGAAGCCACAACAGTGTGCACTTCAGTGCAGGCTAACCCTGTGAGTAATTACCCAAGGTTCTTGGGCTCATACAGCTCATGCTGAAGCATGTGCTGTCATGTCTTCATTGCTCCAGGACCCAAGCTAGCTATATTAAAGCTAGCTTGGGTTTGTGTCTACTGAAATTGCAGTCGCACCCCGTGACTGCAGTATAGACATACCCTAAATCTGTAGCTGCTATCTGGGTGAGGGTAGCATTTCTATAAAGGGGCAGAAACCTGCTCCCTGCTCCGGGTCTTGTAGAGCACTCATAGATGCAGCGCATGATGATTATAAAACCAAATACTGAATATTCTTTGTAGTGTATGATCCCTGTTAATTTGTTGCCAAAACTCCCAAATGGAGCTGCCAGCAAGGAGATTCTGCTTTGGGCTATAGCCCCTTTTAAGTCTCTTCTTTAATTGACATCCATGAGGCTCTCTCCTGTTCACTATAGAACATTTTGTGGAGGGGAGAATTTAGAGAATATGCTTAGTGCATCTGTTAACATTACTCCCATGAGTAATTGAGAGTTAGTGTTAACCCTCTCAGCCTCAGCAAGTGAGAGTTTAGCTATTGTGTCAGGGAGTTGTCAAACTTCTTAACACCAGCTTGTCAGCCTTTCCAGTAAACTTCAGGACTCTGGTGTTCAGATAAGGACGGACCATCTTCAGTGGCCACAGATGTTTCACAGCCATTACTAATGAGCAAATGCCATGTCAGAATAGTGAGCAGACTCAAAGACCCAGTGAACAGTAGAAAATTAGGTTGATTTAACTACCTAGGCTGGCGTGTGAAAAATCCACACTCCTGAGTGGCGTTGTTAAGATGACCTCCATCAACAGAAGAATTCTTCTGGCAACCTCACTACTGCGTCTCAGGGAGGTAGATTACCTACACTGATAGAAGAGCCCTTCCTGTCGGAGTAGGTAATGTCTACACTGATGTGCTACAGTGGTGCAGCTTTGCCATTGTAGAGTTTTGTGTGTGGACAAACCCAAAGGCTAGTTTTGCCTGATGTGAGCTTATAGATAGGGAGGGGGGAAATATTCTTTGTAAGACACTGTTCGTTATTAGTCTTTACTTAAGACTTTCTGGTTTTTCATAGATAACTTTGAAAGTTGATGGCTCATATTTTCAGTATTTCTTTTCAGTTTCTGGCCCCCAAACTTTTTTGTTTTGGCCTTCATTAGGGGTATTTTAATAATAAGAATAATAATAATAATAATAATAATAAAAAGTTACTGTTTTTCCACTCTGGCTAATTATGCTTTCCTAAAGTATTAAATCCTTAATTATGGTGTCCTGGTCTTCATAACATTCATTATGTAGACTTGTAAATTTTTCGAAGAGAGGCATCTTCAACCTGAGGATGCTGCATGGAATTGTGAGATTAAGGTGGATTGAATATGGTGCTAACAAATGGTGTCGATAAAGGTTTACTCACGCAAGTTACAAATGTAGATAGTTTGTAAGTAGGCTCTGTACAACCTTCGATTCATTTTTGCCAGTGCATGTCATTCCTGATCTCATCCCAGGCCTATTCACAGCTCTGCTACTACACTTTAGTTTTGTCCTGTAAATGTTTTGCTAAGTTTGGTCCTTTTTATATCATGAAGTGCTTTTTGTGCTGTGGACAGATGCCCATGTAGAATGAGATTCTCCAAATTGGTTCCCACCTGTGATCAAATAAGATTTGAACAGTGATTCCTCACAGGAGCGAAAATAGTGAATTAAGTTCCACCCAAATCCTCCACTCCATCCGACATCTTCCTCCTCAGGCATATCATAAAGAGACAGAAATTCTAATTTATGCACTGCACATATTTTATAGGGTGGGGAGAAAGAAAGAAAGAGCTTTCAAATTGATAAGCCAGTAATAAAATAAATATTTAATAATAATGGTGCTTGTTGTGTTTGTTCTTTAATTCAAATTATATTCGAGTCTTCTAATTTTACAAAACACAAAATTGGATGAGGGAATCAAAATAAATGGTTGAGTAAGTATAAAATTTAATGTGACATTTGTCCCCTCATTTTACAGCTGTAAATGGGTGATTTTCTGTAATCATGCATTTTCTTTAAATTGTGCGACAGCATTGTGACAAAATGCTGGGGTTCCCAGAACTGAGAGTTAGTGTTAACCCTCTCAGTCTCAGCAGGTGAGAGTTTAGCTATTGTTAAGAAGTGTGACAGCTCCCTGACACACCAGCTTGTCAGCCTTCCTAGTAAACTTCAGGACTCTTGTCAGTCTGAATCTTGCCTTGCAGGCAACAAACTTCCCCAGAGACATCTCCCTGCAATATCCAGTCTCCTTAGTGAACAAACAAGTTAAATTTGTTGCTCCTTTAAGGAGACAGTATACTGCAGCCTGTTAGCTTAAGCGGGTTTAACACTTCCTTCCCTTTAAACAGTGCACTGAATTGTTTTATAGTAAAGGTAGAGCAAATTTATTTAATAAAAAGGGCAGAGGATTGAATGATGCCAAGTATGAGGAATAATAATGAAAGGTTACAAACAAACAAAAGTAAAAATACACTAAGACTAAAACCTGATTCAGCAAACTACTCTCTCTTGTTCAAAGAAGTGTTTCTCAAGTCTCTTTTCCAGCATGGCTGACCAGACTCTCTGGCCAGGACCCTTCATACATCTCAAAGTGATCAGGTGAAGGATGCCAAAAATGGCCTTTTCTCTCTGCTTATATCTTTAAAAAGTTCATTGACCCTGCTTCAAGAGAGAGGCAGGCTTCCTGGGTTGCAATCTTCATCCCCCATTGAGATTGTTAAATAGTTCTCTTTCTCTGCTTGCTCTCCTGATGGTTTTGGCCTTGGCTACACTGGCACTTTACAGTGCTGCAACTTTCTCGCTCAGGGGTGTGAAAAAACACACCTCTGAGCGCAGCAAGTTACAGCGCTGTAAAGCGCCAGTGTAAACAGGGCCCCAGCGCTGGGAGTGCGGCTCCCAGCTCTGTAAGCTAATCCTCTCGGGAAGGTGGAGTACCTGCAGCGTTGGGAAAGCTCTCTCCCAGCGCTGGTGCCACGACCACAAGCACACTTCAAAGCGCTGCCGCGGGAACGCTCCTGCGGCAGCACTTTGGAGTTTCAAGTGTAGCCAAGCCCTTTGTTTATCTTGCACGTCACTGTGCATTTCTTTGTCTTTGGTCATATCTTGCCTACTTTTCAGCAGGGAGACATTCAAGCAATCAGAATCGTATTCCTTTGGAACAGTTGTAGCTTAAGCATTGCTTGCCAAATACATTTTAAGAACATAATTATTACCCTTTGTATACACCTCTTACATACACCATGCAGTGATTTTTGGGACAAATATGTTACCAGTTTGTATAGATATCTTACATAACACCTTTTGGATACAAATCATGACACCAATGTGTGGGGTACAGAGAGTATGTCAGGCCTGACATGTTGCTGAGACAGAGTAATAAACTACCCAAAAGAATAACTTTAGAATCCAGCTGCTGGAATAAATAAAATATAATATATCTTACTTGATTTTAAGATTGCCCGCTTATTACTACATTCCGTCTGTTTCCACCTCTGGAGCCTGTTTTTTCTCTGATAAGTTGTGCTTTGTTGGCCTTATTGTTACTGATTAGAAATCTGCTATTTGTCAAACAAGCTTGTTCCCAATCATCTTAGCTGAACAACCCTTGACTTTAATGGTGCTGCTGATTTAAGGACCAACCAATGGCCCTAAATTACTTTTGCTCTAATTTAGCAAATGTAATTTTGTGCTCCTGGGGGTTTTTTTGTGGGGTTTTTTTTTTTGAATTGCTAAACTAATTATTTCTCTCTCTCTCTTTTTTTTTTGTTCATTCTCTTCTGGTAGCCAATACCTTTACTGAAACAAAAGATGAATCACTCCATCACAATGTCACAGGAACAGATCGCAAGTTTTCTAGCCAATGCTTTTTTCTGCACTTTTCCACGACGCAATGCCAAGATGAAGTCTGAGTATTCTAGTTATCCAGACATTAACTTCAACAGGTATGGCATTTTTGAATAAATGGAGCAGATGACCCTTTAAGGAAAATATTGTAGTCACTTGAGGAGAATCCTGTTTTTCTTTCACATCATTAAAAGCCAATTAACACCAATTCAGTAGTTGGTTTCTTGCTTCTAAAATTACAAGGAAAAAACAGGAAACAATTTAATCACAATATCCATGGGAAATATGAGGGTCTTGTGGATGAAACGTTAATGCTTGAGAACAAGGCTGACCTACCCCCAATCTATTCACAAACTCGCACTGGTTTAATTAAATGAGTGCAACCCCCTGTGTGGACACTCTTATTTCCATTTATGAACATTTATAAGCTTAATGAAAAGTGCTGTATAAGAGCTAGGTATAATCATTGTTATTAAAGAGTGCCTTACTACTTTTTAGCTTCAACCGGTTCCTAATAGACTTAAGTGAAACTGAAATAAATCTGGCTTAAACTGAGTGTGTCCACATAGCCTTTTGTGCGCTGGTTTAGCTACATCAGATAAAATTGCACCTTAAGCTAAAACGAGTGGAATTCTGAGTGTAGACAAGCCTTTATTCTCCCCTTCATGGGCTCAAACTTGCACTGAAATAATTAAATTGATTTTAATTCACACCTTTTGTTAAACATTATATTGGTCTATGCCATGTTGTCTGGCTCTAATGCCTGCCTGTCCCTCATTTTTCTCTTTAAACTCTCTGCCCATCAACCAATATAAATTCCTACATTGTTTCATCACCACTTTTTAAATAAAAGTGTCTCAAACCTCCTGCTTAGGACATGCACTAAAACAAACAAATCCCTTTATTTACATAGGACAGAATGTTGCCTTTACATGCATGCATGCAAGGCTACTGATGCTATGCTGGGGAAAGGAAGAGAACATACAGTGTCCCTGAAAAGTGGAACTGTCTTTGTTCTCAGGGCTTATCCGAGTCCCTGTTGATTTTTACAAGAAACATGTTTTGTCATGGTTTTTGTAAACACTTGCAAATGTTGACCACTGGAGCTGGTGCAATTAACATCAGACTGGCTGAACAGATATCCCGCCACCATCCCCACTAGTTCTCTTACATAGTGGAACCATAGGTATGCAATCCTTCATAAGTCCTTGGGCTACTCCTCCATTCCATTAAATTCCAGTCCACATGGAGTTACTGTCTCACTCTTACTCCAGGTAGTGCTGTGAGTGACATGACTACAGAAAGACCAGCCCTACTGCAGCCATTTGCTTGCAGTTGTAGTCATATCCTAGGCCACCATGAACTCTTCTTCCTATTTCCCTTGCACCGGTAAAGCATAGACTGGGGAAGGGCACCTGGTGTGGAGGGAAGACAAGCCGCTGACAGTGCATAAGGGGAGAGTAAATAAATATTGCAGAGACAGGGAAAGATTAATAAGGTAAGAGCTGCTGAGGAAAGGATGCAAAAAGCAGATTGAAGGATGGAGGCATTCAACAATTAGCAGTGGGAGAAACTGACTAAGAGGAGTAACACTGTTTCCTACTTCACCTTTAACTGTAATGTGGCCCCCTTTGTATTTTGAAAAGGGGGAGAGGTGAGGACGAAAAGGGTAGAGTCTGTCCCATTTTCTTCCCACCCTCAATGCCAATGTTATCTTCTCTCCAGATTTCCTGGTTTTTGAAGGTAGGAAGGAAAGAGCAATAAAATAAATGTCCTTAGCCATTAGTGGTATTGCATGCTTGTAATTAGGACAGAATTTGTCCCATTACATTCTCTAAGATTTGAAAATACAAACAAGCATTCATGAGCTGGCAGCATATGTACAAAATGTACTGGGCAGTGTCCAAAATCATAATTTGTGATTGTTATAACAATGCACTCACTCCACTTTTGAGGAATATCAAGGACCTTTTTCCTAATGTGGTGTGATGAAAGTTCCTCCTCTACCTTGGTGGATCCTGCACTTATTGGCGAATTTTGCTAGCCTCAGAGATCTTCCTGTGTTGGATCAGGAGTTGGGAGGTTTTGGGGGGAACCCAGGCCCGCCCTCGATCCGGGGTTCCAGTCCACAGCCCCATGGACTGCAGCTGTCTAGAGTGCCTTCTGGAACAGCTACACGACAGCTACAATTCTCTGGGCTACTTCCCCATGGCCTCCTCCCAAAACCTTCTTTGTCCTAACCACAGGACCTTCCTCCTGATGTCTGTTAATGCTTGTACTCCTCAGTCCTCCAGCAGCATGTCCTCTCACTCCCAGCTCCTTATGCACACACCACTAACTGGAATGAGAGCTTTTTATACCAGGTGTCCTGATTAGCCTTAATTAATTCTAGTAACTTCCCAATTGGCTACAGATGTCCTAATTAGCCTGCCTGCCTTAATTAGTTCTAGAAAGTTCCTGAGTGTTCTGGAATAGTCCTGGTTATATTACCCAAGGAAGAGGGACCTGCTTAACTTGGAGCTAATGCATCTACTTTCGACCCCTCTCTTGTAGCCATCTGGCCTGACCCTGTCACAGTGGTTAGAGAAGGATATATTAGAAGTTGTTCTGCTGCAGCAACCCTGCTTTCCCACAGAAATACGCTATGGCATCGAGACTTAAACTGTGTGGAAACCACTACATTTAATTTTCTGTATAACTGAATGAATTACTTCCATTGCCTGTAGAAATTCATTTACTATACTCCTTTAATGAAGCAGAATAATTGTGTGCATATTTTTGTGATTTTTTCCTTAACAAATGCATTATTCCATAATTATAAATGACTTTCCGTCTTCCCAACATTTGCATAATACACATTTTTCTTCCTACCAAATCTTTAAATAATAAAATTTGCAGTTTGTTAAGGTAAAAAATATTCGTACATAAGAAATTTCTTAATCAAATGTCTTTAACTTCATACAGCAGTCATGTTCCTAATCTTTTATTATTAATTTATTGTTTTATTCTACAAAGAAATGGCTAGGTATGCACATGCTCAGTGTTTCCTTTTGGAAAGGACTATAGAATCATGGGCCAAATATAGGTATTTTTCAACCCTGTTAATTTTAGGGCCTGATGCTATGATTTGCTATTCAATCTTGTATCTCACTGAAGTCTATGGGAATTGATAGTGCTCTGCACCTCACTGTATCCATCCCTTATCGTTAACAATGATGGCCTTTTGTTTCAAAGTAAGAATGATCTGTACCCTCATAGTTGTGTGGATTTCCCTTTTATGTCAAATTGCAGAATGAACCATGCCGCTTTCACCTCTATTCATTTTAAACACATTTAAAAATTGGTACTTCATAGATGGTTAAACTGAGAAAGGTCTTAAGTCTAATTTAAAATGCTTTAAATCTGCTGTCAGAAAATGTCCCCCTTTTCCACTCTAGGTCTTGGCCATTTCAGGTGATAAAATGAAGTGGTACACTTGGTATGTACATATTAAATAAAAATTGTCACTGTTTGCCTACTGTGATTTGACAAGACTATCAATCTGTTTTATCAAACAAGCCATACTTGGTACAAGAGAGAGAGAACATACCATTTATTTTATTTCCTGTAAACCATCTCAAATGTGCCACTGCTTGTGCTGATGTGCTGATGAAGGCAAGTTTCCCAAGTGCTTTTGTGCATGCTGACAACTTCATGGTCATCTGGAAGGGAGATCGCTTATATGTCAGCGTAACATAAGCCATTTTACACTTTGCCCTTTACAATCCAACTCTTGCTCTTGTCACTTAAAATAAATATATATGTGTCAGTACATCTTTGACTTTGTGGTGCTTAATTTTATAGTACATTGTCACATTTTCATGTACATTTAGATTGTACTTCCTCCTACAAACCTCCTACAAACTGAGGCCATTAAGTAGTAATATAATAAAGTAAAACACTTGCCAGTGTGATTAAATACATCCCTTTTAAACTTGGCAAGGATGTGCCTTTGTGGGCTTTTAAAGTCGTTAATAGTATAATATATAAATTAGAAGTATATCTGATAAAATGGAATTGTCTCTAAGACTCTTTTAGGATTACGATGCTAAAATGTTGCCTTAGAATTGTGATTAGGACAATGTCTATGCTGCCTCCTTTCAAAATGTTTGAAAATATTGTAAGCAGTATTTTAGAAGGGAAAGAGAGATGAAGTTGTCATGGAAAAAAGGCATTTTAACTTGTCTGAATTAAAGAGAGACAATTGGAAATTTAGGTGTTATGGTTGAAATGCCAATCCTATCTCCATCACAAAATAAATAGTTATTAAGTTTGTTATTGTGTGACACCCCTGTTGATAAACTCTGCAGAGAGTTCAAGCGCCAACTGTGCTTAGAGACTGAACAGCATTTTTCAGTCCTAGAGGTGATCCTTCTAGAACATAGTTGAGGCACATTGTTGGGGTACCTGAAGAAACTTACGCTGCTCCTGCTTATGGCGTATCTGTTCTGTGAATAGATAGAGAAAAAGAGTTGTGTTCAGGGCTTTATCTATCTAGCACAGGGTGGGCAAACTTTTTGGCCTGAGGGCCACATCTGGGTGGGGAAATTGCACGCAGAGCTGAGGCAAGGGGTTGGGGTGTGGGAGGGAGGGAGTGTGGTGTGGTGTGTGTGGGGGGTGCTGGAAGGGGCTCAGGGGAAGGGGTTGGGGTGCAAGGAAAGATGCGGAGTGCAGAAGGGGATGGGGGGGTTGGGGCTCAGGGCAGGGGGTTGGGGTGCAGCAGGGGGCTCAGTGAAGGGGTTGGGCTGCAAGAGGGGTTCGGGGTGTGGGCTCCGGCCTGGCGCCGCTTACCTGGAGCGGCTCCAGGGTGGCAGCGGCACCGCACTGCTAAGGCAGGCTCCCTGCCTGCTGGGGCCCTGCGCCACCGCTCCTGGAAGCGGCTGGCACTATGTCCCTGAGGCTCCTGGGGCAGAGGGCATCATGCAGAGCCCTCTGTCCCTCCAACCACCATGATCCCCCCAAGGGCCACAGAGATGTGGTGCTGGCCACTTCTGGGAGCGGCGCCACGGGAGTGACAATCCCGTGGGCTGGATCCAAAGCCCTGAGAGGCTGGATCTGGCCCATGGGCTGTTGTTTGCTCACCCCTGATCTAACACCTTTTGGGGAACAAAATATTCCTCCTCGTTCACTCCCTTGTAAAATAAAGAAATAAAACGTGTATGGCCGAACCTTTTGTTCTTCAATTTCACTACTTTTGTGTGAGGATTGTAGATGAGAATCACAAGGGTTTGTAGGGATTGTGATACTGTTGAGTTTGCCTGTTGTTCCTATTGAGTTATCAGACTTGCCTCTTAAATTCCTACAGTTTGGGAAGCCCCTTAATTTTAATTAATAACTGCCCAAATATAATGGAGTTTGAAGCAGGTTATGAAGGTAAAATACGCTTTCTTCTCAAATTAGTTTTCCGGATAACTGTGAGGGGTTGAGTGGCTTGTCAAGAGCTCAAACACTTCACTTATGTGGCTCTGATCTGCTAGCAGCTGTTGACTCTTAGCTATGGTATGCTGCTACAGTAGCTCCTTTCCCATTTTCCTGTAACAAGAGACTAAGCACATTAAAAGCGCATGGCCCCCAGTCATAAATAGTCTTAGCTCCGATCATAGGCTTCAGTTTCATATTTTAAAGCAGTACATACACAGCATAAACCTAGAGATTTTTTGACACACAAGTAAGAGGGTAAAATGAAGTTATATAAAAAATGCATCTAAATTATGGTGCATTTCTTCAATAGTGACAATATAAAATACTGACACCGCCAATATGTATCCTAAATTTAACTCCAGCCATGTCAGGCAGGATCTTTTAAGCTAATTATTTTAGTGAATGGAAATAGGAAAAAATTTACACTAGTTAAGATATATGCATCTTTTATGGATTTTTTTAATATAGGAAAGGAAATGGACAAACTGTACAGACACTTATACAGGGGAACTGAAATCTGATTTAGCAATAATGCAATTGTCTCTTACCATAAACAACATCAATTTCATAGCATTGAGTATTCTCTGTGGAGTAAATTATCCAGTGTATTTGAGGTGATCTGGTTAGGGAATAGGAATATATATTGTTTCTATAAAAAGTGGCTCCAGTTACCTCCTAACCATCAAATTTCATTGCAAAGAATTGAATATTGCTTTTAAGTATTTTTTTTTGCCCCTTTAGAATGGTGGCTATGTATTCTATTAATCTTCACTATGGATGGAAATGTTTATTATTAAATATATAATTTTCTGTACAACTTACAAATATACATGTGAATTTGGGTTATAAAATGTCTAAATTTCAAATGAAAAATCTTATATTCTTTATAATAAAGTCTAAGACTATATTGATCAGTTCTTTATTATATTATTTATAATCAGTAGAGCAAACTAATATTTGGGTAGTGGGAATTTGGTTTAATGCTTAAAGCATAAAAGCTGAGTTCTGGGTTCTATTCCTGGTTTTCCGATTACCTAGAGTATATCTACACAACAGCTAGACACCTGCAACTGGCCCATACTTGCTGACTTGGGCTTGTGAGACTTGGGCTGTGGGGTTGTTTCATTGCTTTGTAGACTTCCAAGCATGGGTTGGACCCTGGGCTCTAGGGTCCTGCGTTGTGGGAGGATCCCAGAGCTCGGGCTCCAGCCCAAGCCCAGAAGTCTACAAAGCACTGAAGCACCTCTGCAATCCAAGCCCCGTCAGCCTGAGTCGGCTGGCCTGGGTGAGACCTAGGTTTTTCTTTTCTCTGTAGACATACCTTTAGTCCAGAATTTTCAAGTATCTACTTATTTTGAAAGCCTCCATTTTCAGGTGCCTAACTTATGACCTAGACTTTCAGTTACTGAGCTCCCACAGTTCCCTCTGACTTCAGCAAGAGCAAGATTTGCTCCTTAGTGTAAATTTGAGGGTCTTAAGACTTTAAAAAAAAAAAAAAAAAAATCCCCAGTAACCTTAAACAAAGAAGTTGCTATTATTTTCTTTTATCCAGTTTACTTACCCAACATGGGAAAAACCCGGAAATAAGAAATGCCTCTTCGTTGGGAGTATAGTAAGGGAGGGCAGTGTTTGCAATTGGACTGACCAATAAAAATTACATTGCTGCATGTATATATATTCATACAAACCTTAGTGGAAAAAAATCTTTGTTTTAAAGGTAAATTTCTAATTATGCATCAGGTTGTTCAGTGCTCTGGTTTAGTCTGTTTTGTTGACAGCATTTTACACCTGACACTGTTTATAGTCTGCAGTAAGTAAGAGAAGAAATTGCCTGTGAGGTTAAATTGTTGAAGTATAGTATGTTTCTTCTGTTTGAGGCCAAGGGGAATCCCAAACCTCTAAGCTACTTCCTGTGTAAAGAAAGGAATAGAAGACAGGTTTTAATGTAGAAAGATGGGATTTACTTAATTAACTTGAAAAAAATTACAGCAGTACCAAATCTGTTTATTTCACAGTACCTTGTGTGTTTGACTTGTATAAGTCTGCTCTGAGATTTTTCCTCACTAGAGAACATAATAGCTCATTAGATAATTGCATTTCCTCTTGCATTAGCACAAGAATGGTAATCTGCAGTCTGCTTGATACCCATCATGACAAGTTTTCTCAGAATTATCACCTGGATTGTTAGAGATCACTTAGTTTTGACACTGTAAAAGAACATTCTCATAATTAATCCATTTGAGACCTGTTTTTCCACAAAAACCTTGTATTGGTGATTTGCTAAAATCTATATCAGCTTGTACATTAATACTACTGAAAATTTTACTCTTTAAGAAACTTAGGAGCCTGATTTTTCAATGAGACTTAGGTTCACAAGTCACTTGGATGCTTTTTTAAAATATTTTATTCAACAACATTATTTTGTAGTTACCATTTTTTAAGTGTTTACTGTGACTCTAGAACTTACTCATATGCTAGCAAGTATGGCTGTGTTTTATCTTTTTTATCGGAGATTAGAATTTCCAATTCTAAATTTCTTTACATTTCCAAAGATCTCTGTAGACTGCCATCTTATGCTCTGTAGTTGACACTTAACTTCAGAGCTGTCCAACACACTGTTGTCCACAAAAGCATTAGTAGAATGTTGTGGAGACTGATGATGGGAATATAAATAACAGTAGCAAAGACTTATTGAAGCTGTCTGTTCTTCATGATGGGTTTGACCAATAACTGATTCCAGCACAATTTCATCTTACAGAACTTGATCAATATCTGTGATGGAACACAAAATATGTTAAAATGTAAATAGAAAATATTTGTTTAGACAATAAGGGTTTATTTTTTTAATGGTGACTAGAATGATAATACTCTACTAATCAATTGCTTTTATTATTAGCCTGAAACTTCTCAAAAGTAGCTGCTGCACTTATATAAAGAAACATTGCAATCTGCAAATACTCTGTAGAGAGATTCTCCTGACTTTCCCAAACATTTCATACAAAAACCTTACAACTGTATGTGGTCTTGGACTGTGGTTCTCAATCAGGGGTCCAAGGCCACATAGGGGGCTGTGAGCAGGTTTCATGGGGGCCGCCCAGCAGGGCCCAGGGCAGAAGGCTAAAGCCCTGCCGCATGGATTTGAAGCCCAGACCCTGAGCCTTGCCACCCAAGGCTGAAGCCGAAGTCTGAGCAATGTAGCTTTGCGGTGGCTCCTGTGGCATCAGGCCCCAGGCGATGCCCTGCTTGCTACCCCCTAACGACAGCCCTGACTTTGATGTGAAGAAAACCTGTGATTGTGACATAGGTGGGCCGTGGAGTTTTTATGGCATGTTGCGGGCAGCCTCAGGAAGAAAAAGGTTGAGAACCCCTGGTCTTGGAGATGCATGGGATTAAAGCTGCTTTGGAGTACAATTGAATGATAAGGTCAGATAATACTATTGATGTGACAGAATACTTATTGAAAGGTTTCAGGCAAATGTTTATAGCAATGCAAATTGAAGTCTAACAAATCTTTAATGAGTGTAAGAAAAGATCGTTTTGAAAAGAGAAAACACTTCTGTTTTCCTTAAGCAATTCTATGGTGTGGGGGAGAACCTGAAGTCAAGTTGCATGGTTCAAAGAAATAGGCAATGATGGTTGAAAGCAAGTACTTCTATAATCACTAGTTAGCCTAATCTATAAATTGTTAGTGTTTTCCCATTTGACCCCTGTTTTTTCTCTTAGGGCCTGGTGAAGTGGAGTGGAGTGACAACAGTAGGATCTGAGTGTGCTTAGCATAGTAAAGGATAAGGGCTTTAATACCTATGTAGACTTAAGTGTCATTGTAGCCGTATTGGTCCCAGGGTATTAGAGAGACAAGGTGGATGAGGTAGTATCTTTTATTGGACCAACTGTTGGTGAAAGAGAGAAGCTTTTGAAACACACAGAAGAAGAGCTCTTTATGGCTTGAAAGTTTGTCTCTCTCACCAACAGAAGTTGGTCCAATAAAAGGTATTACCTAACCCACCTTGTATCTCTATGTAGACTTAAATCACTCTTCATGAAGTACATACAAGCATAATAGTTGACCTCCTAAGCAGATCCACCCAATAAGGTGGACTATGAAAATTAATAGCTTATTATTTGGGGTTCAAGTAATTGGTCAGCCTATGCATTCAAATGAACTTTTGCTTAAAGATGTGTTGTATCCTTCTGGTATTTTTGAAATGGAAAAGTGAATATTCTTTATGTGCATGGCTGCTTTCTTTGTCCCAATAACATATTATTCTCAAGGATGAAATGGATCTTTATGCAGATGGTCAGCTTCATTTAAGTTCTATATTTTAAATCTCATTTTAAACTATTTTAAGTGCTTAAGTAGGACTTTAGTGGTACATACCCTGTGTGCTGCCCCTCTGGACAGGAATAAATGTCATCATCCACTGTGAGAGCATGTTAAAATCCAGGAAACAGCATGAGTAATGTGATTTCATGTTCAACTGCATCAGCAGAGATCAATTTTTTTTCTTGATGAATAAAGTTCACTACAGAATTTAAATTGCACTGTCTGATAACATGGAACCATAACTGGTGTGTTTGGATACATGTAAATCTCATGGAAGTACAATCAATGCCATATATCTGTGAATGGGAAATTTTATATTGAGATTTTATGTTTGAGCCATTCTTGCCATAAAATGCAAATCTTTAATTATGAGGGTAATTAACCTCTGGAACAATTTACCAAGGGATGTGGTTGGGGGTGAAAGTAACTTAAAGGACTTACTGGTACACTGGAGTCCTGTGCAGGGGGCGGGGCCTAAACTAGGAGGGGTGTGGCCTCAACTGCAAGAGGCGGGGCCTTTAAATCATCCCTGGAGCTACCAGCTGCAGAGGTGGCTGGGAGCCCTGGGGCTTGGGCAGCAATTTAAAGGGCCATGGGCTCCCTGCAGCAGCCAGAGCCCTAGGCCCTTTAAATTGCCACCTGAGTCCCGCTACCAGAGCCCCCGGGGTAGCGATGGTGGCCTGGGGCTCTGGTGGTGATTTAAAGGGCCCGGGGCTCCCAGCCACCGCTACTGCAGTGGAGCACCGGGCCCTTTAAATTGCCAACAGAGCCCCAGGGGCTCCTGGCTGCTGCTGCTACCCCAGGGTTAAGGGCTCTGGTGGAGATTTAAAGGGCCCGGGTCTCCACTGCAGTAGCAGCAGTTGGGAGCCCTTGGCCCTTAAAATCACCGCCAAAGCCTCGCCACCGCTACCTCAAGGCTCTGGCAGCAGGGCTTGGGTGAAGCCCCAGGCCCTTTAAATCACCACCAGAGTCCTGCGGCTCCCGGCCACCTTCAGTACCCAGGGGCTCTGGCAGGGGGGCTCTGGTGGCAATTTAAAGGGCCCGGGGCTCTGGCCACTGCCAGGAGCCCCAGGCTCTTTAAATCGCTGGCCTTGGGAAGCCAGTCTGGTATGGTGCACCAGCTCTTGCTGGTACACCAGACTGGACTGGCTTACTTTCACTTCTGGATGTGGTGGAATTTGCATCACTTAGATGAATATTGGATACCTTTCTAAAAAATATACTGTAGGTTAGCCACAAAATATGATTTTGATGCAGAGATTACTGGATGAAATTCTATGGCCTTTGTTATGTAGGAAGTCAGATTGGAATAAATGATCAAAAGGATCCCTTCTGGCCTTAAAAATCTATGAATTTGGACCCAGTTTTTGCCTGAATTCCAAGTTTCAAAATTAAATGATTTTGTTCTGATTTGATGAAACAGACAACATTTTCAGAACCATTTACTTCAAAGGTTCAACTTCTTTCCATTAGACAAAATCATGCCCAGTCAGTTTTTTGTAGCAAAAAATGTAGTGTTACAACATTGATATACTTATATTGACATGATGACCTACTATATTTCAATTATTTTTGCCTTGTAGTTTTGCCATGAAATGTCTATAAAATATGATGTCAGGAAACTCATTATGTGAAAATGGCACCATGATACAGTAACTCCTCACTTAAAGTCGTCCCAGTTAACGTTGTTTCATTGTTACGTTGCTGATCAATTAGGGAACATACCTGTTTAAAGTTGCGCAGTGCTCCCTTATAACATCGTTTGGCAATCGCCTTCGTTGTCCACTGCTTGCAGAAAGAGCAGCCCTTGGCAGCTAGCTGGTGGGGGCTTGGAACCAGGGTGGACTGGCAGCCCCCCTATCAGCTCCCCGCTCCCCTAAGTTCCCTGTGCAGCAGCCGTCTAGCAGGCTATCAATTGCTGGGAATTCAGCTGTCCCTCCCTCCACTGTTGTGTGCTGCTCCTGCCCTCTGCCTTGGAGCTGCTCCCGGGAGCCTCCTGCATGCTGTGCAGGGATGGGGGAAGGGTGCTAATTTCAGGGTGTCCTCCTCCCCCCCACCTCCACTCTTGCTCTCTGCTCCTTTACCCCATCCAACCATCTCCACAGAGCAGCGGGGGACAGGACAGGATTCAGGACAGAGAGAGCTTGCTGGCAGCAGCGGCCTGTCTCTACTTGCTGATCAACTAAAAAAGGCAGTGTACGTAGAGTGGAGTCAGTGTACCTAAAAGGGCAATGCAGTCTTGCTTTCTCTCACACAGTATGTGTCTCTGTCTCTCTCTGCCATCCTGTCTCACCCTCTCCATTCGTGCTGCCTTGTAGAGTGTGAGGCTACGTTAACAACAATGTGTTAACCCTTGAGGGCTCGGCCGAGTGCTAGTTCATCATTTAGCAGTAAGGCATTCCCTGGGAAATATCCCACCCTCTGACTCCACCACCTCAACCAAGCTTCACAATCATCATTGCTGTGTACAGTATTACGTTGTTTAAAACTTATACTGTGTATGTGTGTGTGCGCGTATATATAATATATAAAATGTCTTTTGTCTGGCGTAAAAAAAATTCCGTGGAACCTAACCACCACTATTTACATTAATTCTTATGGGGAAATTGAATTTGCTTAACATCGTTTCACTTAAAGTAGCATTTTTCAGGAACATAACTACAACATTAAACTAGGAGTTACTGTATTCACTTAATCTAATCTCTATATGTCTGAGTCATAGCTGCCTATACTTTATACATATATTTACTCCTGTAATACAGCAGTGAGATGGAGAGCTGATTTTCTTTCTTAACTAGCATGTTGCCAAGTTAGTTTCCAGTTACAGAATCTCTCTTGCTGGTGATGGTAAAGGACCCAGAAAGAACGCAGCCTGAACTAACTGGGTGAGGCCTTCAGAAAAGCCATTAAGCATGTTCTTAAGTACTTTTTTGAACTGGGGCTGCAGTTTGCAGACCTAACAGTTGGGGTGTGGTAGATGTTTACTTGTAAATAAATTGTAAAGTTGTAAATTCTGTGTAGAAGTAATTACACAATAAACACACAATCTCGTGATGTCATTTTTAATGTTTCAGTCAAATCAAAATTTTAAGCAAAGTGTAAAATTAAAGACAGTTTTTAAAATATTCTTTGTTTCTAACCATACAATATTGAAATTGTTTATTTTAAATACTCCTCACCACTATCACTATCCCACCACATACTCTGTCATATTATATATTTTTGTGGCACACTAATATATTGGAACTAGGGCTGTCGATTAATCACAGTTAACTCACGCGATTAACAAAAATATTAATCATGATTAATCACAATTTTAATCTCACTGTTAATAGAATACCAATTGAAATTTATTAAATATTTTGAATATTTTTCTACATTTTCATATGTATTCTGTTATATGTTGTAATTGAAATCAAAGTGTATATTATTTTTATTATAAATATTTGCACTTTAAAAATGATAAACAAAAGAAATAGTATTTTTCAGTTCACCTCAGACAAGTACTGTCTTTGTCGTGGAAGTGCAACTTACAAATGGAATTTTTTTGTAACATAACTACACTCGGAAACAAAATAATGTAAAACTTCAGAGCCTACAAGTCCACTCAGTCCTACTTCTTGTTTAGTCAATCGCTTAGACAATAAATTTACATTTATGGATGATAATGCTGCCCTCTTATTTACAATGTCACCAGAAAGTGAGAATAGGCATTTGCATGGCACTTTTGTAGCCAGCATTGCAAGGTATTTAAGTGCCAGATATGCTAAACATTCGTATGCCCTTTCATGCTTAGGCCACCATTCCAGTGGACATGTTGATTTCCATGTTGATGATGATCATTTAAAAAAAAAAATGTTAAAATTAAATTTGTGACTGAACTCCTTGGGGGAGAATTGTATGTCCCCTGCTCTGTTCTACCTGCATTCTGCCATATATTTCATCTTATAGCAATCTTGGATGATGACCCACCACATGCTGTCCGTTTTAAGGATACTTTCACTGCAGATTTGACAAAACGAGAAGAAGCTACCAGTGTGAGATTTCTAAAGATAGCTAAAGCACTTGACCCAAGGTTTAAGAATCTGAAGTGCCTTCCAAAAGCTGAGAGGGACAAGGTGTGGAGCATGTTTTCAGAAGTTTTAAAAGAGCAACACTATGATGCAGAAACTACAGAACTGAACCACCAAAAAAGAAAATCAACCTTTTGCTGTTTTTTGTTTTTTTACAGTGCAAATACTTGTAATCAAATATAAATGTAAAGTGTGCACTGTACATTTTGTGTTCTGTGTTGTAATTGAAATCAGTATATTTGAAAATGTAGAAAACATCCAAAAATATTTAACTAAATGGTATTCTATTATTAATCACAATTTTTTTATTTGTGTGATTAATCATGATTAATTTTTTTAATTGCTTGACAGCCCTAGTTGGAACATAACCACTGTAATTTTTTATGGTTTTTCTTCTCAAGTATAGGATTTATATTCAGAATATAAACACTGAAAACAGTTGAAGATTAAATCAGAAAGAATATTTTGTTTGGCTGCTAATGTTAACTGAATATCTTGTTATATTGCTCCCACAAGTCTGCTTACTTTTATTATTGACCTTCACTCCTGCCTGTTCTTTGGTTCCTCAGAATATCTATATAAAGGTCTTCAATTTGATTAGCATTGCTGCTTTTGCTTAGAAGCTAGAAAGTCAAAGATAAATTGTAGATTGCCTCAGTGGTCAGCTCAGCAGACTTTTTGCATCTGTCTCCTTAGTAAATTGAAGTATCTGTGTGGCAGTTTGACAGAACTCTTGCACAAAGCAAAAGTGGATGAAAATGTGTAGTTGCAAGTAATTTATCAATTACTTCAATTTAAAGTGGGGCTTGCAATGCTTTGAGTTTGATTTACAGTGCAGTTTAGTTGGAGGAATTCTTAAAATTTGTATTAATGGTTTCTTGCCTTGGATTCTTATATTGATAAATTTATAATCTACATTCCACTCAGGGAATTGCTTTTTTGTGATCTTGTCATCCTAAAGAGCTCAAGAAAAATTCCGGTTAATATGCATCATGCCGTAACTAAACCTATTCTTTTTAAAACTACAAAACTCCGTACTTGGAATAAATGTTTTCATAATGTTGCATATTGACCAATTCACTTAAAGCTTCATGTTAGCGAGTACAGGTGTTAATGAGACCTCACCATTAAATTAATATCTGATATTTCTGGTTCCATGTAGAGACAGTTGATTCTCGAGGTTGTTGTACAAATGTATATTAATGTTTCCCCAGTGTCCTAGTAATTTCTATTAATGCTTTGTCTCCATGTTGGAGATTTGAAAGATGCTTAATTGTCTGAGGCATATGCACTTGAGACATGATTTGTTCATGTGTTTGGACTTAGTAGAGAATGTTGCATTTATTTAGATAAAATATGTGTGTTTTTAGTCCATCTCCTATTGGCTTCCTTCAGGGGAAAAAAAGCTCTGCTCTTGCAATTGAAAACTTGGCTCTGGAATAGGTTCACTTTCTCAGACAGAGAATAGAAGTCTAGGGTCTGATTATATTTTTTCAGAGATTTTAAATGTGGATCTCTGCACCTCTGAAAATAGGACCTTTGGCTTGTCATGTGTGGAAGGTGGCTGACCTTACAGCCCTTTTGAGCACTTTGCAGACTAGTCTGGTGTGGGAAGAAAAAGTAGGTGGATTTAAATTGAGTTTTTGGAAACTAATAAACTGAGACTGTTTAGTGTATGTTAAGATTTGGGTGTACATATTAATATAGATGTAATTTGAGATTTAGCTCTCCAGTAAATTTTTGGGCAGGATTTTCGCAAGCATTCATCATTGTCCTTATTCTGCTCCAATTGAAGTTCATCGTGAAACTCACACCAACTTCACTGGAAGCTTGGTTAGGGCAATGGTGTGTGCTGTTGAAACCCTCTCTCTCTATTACTGTGGTAATAAGCTTACTGCCATAACAATGACCCTCTGCTTTATAATTTATAGGGAAGGCCTAAAAGGTTGTTCGTACATTTGTTTGGGGGTTTTTTTCATGAAGATTTCATGCTTGCTTTTGATATTATAATCCAGCTAGTTCTGTAGTCATTCAAGAAGCTCTCCAGCAATGTAATCTTTTCAAATGTGAAACACTTTAAAACCCCAACAATCTTTCAGAGCATCATTCATCACAGTGTCGCCAAAAAAATAAAAATAAAGGCATATACCTCTCTCCCTCCCCCCTTCCTCCCATCTGCATGGAGGTCAACTTTAATGGAGTTTGGAAGTCTTCTAAATTGATCATTTAATCTCTTTGAACACTGAAAAAAAATGAACTAAACTGGGTACTGAGATTACATTTGGATGCATTTTCATAAACTGATAAATGTAAGGGTGTAGGACAGAGGTTGGCATCCTATGGCATGTGTGCCAAAGGCAGCATACGAGCTGATTTTCTGTGGCACTCGCACTGCCTGGGTCCTGGCCACTGGTCCGGGGGACTCTGCATTTTAATTTAATTTTAAATGAAGCTTCTTAAACATTTTAAAAAGCTTATTTACTTTACATACAACAATAGTTTAGTTATATATTATAGACTTATAGAAAGAGACCTTCTAAAAACATTAAAATGTATTACTGGCACGTGACACCTTAAATTAGAGTGAATAAATGAAGACTTGGCACACTACTTTTGAAAGGTTGCCAGCCCCTGGTTTAGGGGCTTATTCAAGGACCACTATAATCAATAGGAACCTTCTCACTCACTTCCATGGCCTTTGAATCAGGTCCTGAATTTCTAGAGATGTTTATGAGCCTCAGATGAATAAAAGTTTCCTGTCCTAACTGTCTCAACATTGTAAAGAACTAAAATGTTTCTCTCATTCTATGTTTTGTCTTGCTAAGTGATTTTAAAAGTATGGCTGCTATACCATATTTTAGATCTGTACCGACAAACTCACTAATTTTTAATAAGCATACGTGGAGATTATGAAATGACTCATAGCATATTCATACAGTATTTTCAGTCATTTGTTCCCCCCCGCCCTTAAATTGCCACTCCAAGACTTCATTTTGTGAACCTCTTTGATTTGAACCAGCATTAATTGTGATGAATTCAGAATTATTCTGATTGGAGTGGGCATGGATTTGGGGCTAGTGTCAGGGTTACATCTTTCTTCACAAGTAAATATGGGACCACTGGCTTAAGGGAGATGCACTGATTTACATTCTCATCTAACTGGCCTTTGCCCATGAAATCCTTTTTTCCACTTATGGCCATGGAAAAAAGCTCTAATAATGAAGGCTTTATCTTAAATATAAACAATTAGATTGGAAACTAACTGTCTAAGAAAAAAATATTTTATATAAATGACCTTCTTGATTGTAAATATAACTCTCCATTGCTTTAAGAATGCAAAAAATACTGGAACTAGGAGAAGGAAATAGGAAATGAATTCATAGATTCTAAGGCCAAAAGCGTCCATCTGATGATTAGCAAGTCTCACATGTTTAGGAAATCCACCCAAATACTTCTGAAAAGATGCTCTGCATTGGCCTTCACTCCACTGCATTGAAATCAGTGATAAAAATCCCATTTACTTCAGTGGGAAAGTTAGGCCAACACTAAGGACTGCTATTCCAGTTCTTGGCTTTTTCTATACAGGAGCTGTCTGTTATGCGGAATCATTGTTGGCTTTGTGAGGTGGACAGCCATCCATTGAACATTTGGTTGAGATTAACAAATTTATTTACAACCTAAATGTTATTTCAATTTAAATTGAAGAAGAAAAAGGCTAGTGTGCTCATTATTAGTCCTGTGTATAAACTGTCTCAGATAAAGGCCACAAACATTAAAATAAAGTCACAAGTTTTTAGAGGAAAAACCTTTAACACATACCTAATTTATTTTTATTTTGCTGCTTTGATTTGCTGCTTCAGCTTGCCTCCTTAGCTCTACAAGCTCTGTACTTTATTAGTGCTTGCACTAACCCCATTTTAAAATGGGAGGTAAGGAGTACACGTAAATTTTGTTTTCCTGAAGTCCTTGTTTGCAGATTCCCCCCTCCTCCCAAGATTAGTGAAACCAGGACTAGAGACTAACCTTCCCTTCTTCTTCCCCCTATCCCAATTAATTTTTTTATTGAATAACAATTTCCCAGTAAAATTAATCTGTTCACATTGAATACATCCTCTTCACATAGTTCTTATGTAAGTCGTCTTTTCTAAATATGAAAAATGTAACCCATTTCAGTACTGGAAGGCTGAATTCACCTAAAGCTTTCTGCTTTTGAAGCAGGGTTGTCTTTGCACTACAAGGAAGTAGATGAATAACATTCTGTCACTTTGCATTCCCATTCCCAGCCAGTTTTGCTATACTTAAAGAATGGTTTTCAGAAATGAGATCTTAAGCCCCAAGGACTTCTACTGTATCCGACATCTTTCAGTGAACTTCTTATTCAAGGCACATGGCTTCCAGAGCCCCCTATGTTCTTCTCTCCAGACAAATTGCATTATGTGTTACCAATAACAATGCCATGTCATTTTATAGGAAACCAAATTAAGTGCAGGTTATTGGAATACAAGTGCAGGCTATTGGAAGCTAGATGATGCAGTAAAAATAGTATTTTGGTTAAGACTGAAAGAATGCATT
This sequence comes from Chelonoidis abingdonii, assembly GCF_003597395.2. NCBI lineage: Eukaryota > Metazoa > Chordata > Testudines > Testudinidae > Chelonoidis > Chelonoidis abingdonii. The sequence continues at coordinate 12,318,692 of NC_133783.1, read as the reverse complement.
CACTTAATGCCTAAAAGTAAGGAAGTTTCTTTTTATAACTTACATTTTCATAAATGGATTTCTATATTTCAGTAGTAGCCCTCTAGGTAATTTAAAGTAGAGCTTTTCTTGTTTTTGTTTTGTTTTTTAATCCAGAAGAAAGGGTAGCTGGTGTTGTCTTCCCCATGGAATGAAATTTCTGAAGAACAATGTTACATTATTTTCATTCCTAACATGATTATTACAAGCGTAAGTAGATAAAATTCAGTTTTGTCTGGAGGAGTTGGATGGCTTAGGGTGTTGGGATTTGGATTTGCAGCTTTTCACTTCTTGGTTCCTAGTGCCAGTCCAGTCCAGATCAGTAACAAAACAAAAACAAGACCTCTTTAATATCTGCTAGTCCAGGCAGCCAGTATGTAATGAGTTAGTAGTTTCAGCTGCAATTCCCAGAGGACAGGTTTCTTTTTTTTAACATTACAAAATCCCTATAAACAGGACTAATTGGTGTTCTTGTTGGCAATCTCATCAGAGAGACCAAGCATGGAATAGATATAGCAAGCAAATGAATTTTTCACCCCAGACGTGATCTCTACAATTCAAAGTTCAAAAGTATTAGTGGTATAACACAGAGAAGCTTGCATTCCTGCTGCCCATGCTGTAGCTCTTCTGTAGATAGATTCTAGTTTCCACGATTGTCAGTCTGGCACCTTTCATGAGCACTAAGTTCATGAAAGAATTTTGAAATTAATGAGCAAAATAATAACAATATCAGTGTAAACTTCTCTCACACTTTCCCATCAATAGTTGTCAATCTTGACCTTAGAGAAAAGAAGGTAGACTCCATAATTTGTGCTGCTTTTAAATTCTGTGTTTTAAGTTCAAGGGAAAGTGTGTGCTAATATTGGTCCCAGTCCTGCTGTTGGATCTGGTTGGGTAGACCATTGTGTTTGTTTCGAATCAGATTGACTCCAATGGGATTCTGCACAAGCCCCTGGGTCCACCCACGTGGCTCCAGATGCAGAATGATATATTGGAAACTTCTGGTTTTTCAGTTCTCAAAAAAATAAAATAAAAAAAAAATTCCCCAAGTTTATGGTCTCTCAAAATATTCCGGTGAGTTCATTCATCTCCAATTTAAAATACTGAGTTTGTGTTGGATTTGCCATTTTTTGAATTTGTATATGTACATGAGCATAGATCTGTCTCTTTATGAAATGGTATATTGAGTCTTGTAGGGATGAGGTTGTTGTCCAACAAATGCTTTACCAGCTTTTCTGTGGAACAGACATTGGCCTTGATGCCAGTTTTTAGTTAGCAGTAAGGAACCACAGAGATGGCAGATTGTGGTTGCCAGAAGCAAATAGGACTGAAATAAACTTCTCCTTTTCTTTCATTTTGTGGTCCATAGTCGCACAAGGGAGCATTTGAGGAGTGGGAGGCAGTGGGATATGTGGCTCTAATTAACCCAGGTTAGGGATTGAGTGAGTCGTGCATAGATGAGTAGCTAGTTTGGCAGTTGAGGATAACTTTCTTTTTATTTATTATCATAGAAGTGATTTGTTATCCACAACTGTCCTCTTACAAGCTGTTGTTATAAACTTACCAATGCTAGAGCAATTGAGGTAGTTTATGTATATGTATTGCATTTTGAAGGAACTAACCATGGCTAGGTTGAGGAGTAGTTGTAGATGATCTGTGTGTTACAAACCAAATAGGATGAAAAAGAACTAGCGAAATATACGCCCTTTGTCATATTGACCACTTTGTATTTTGTATGTCTTTTCCTCACTTGTTATCTGCCTTTTGTCATTTTAGGACCCGATCCTGCAAACAAACATGTAACTTTTCTCACCTGAATAGTCCTCCTGAAATCTATGGGGAATACTGCTCTAGGATCAGTGCCTTTCACTGTAAACTGTTTGGGGCAGGGGCTGTCTTCCTGTATGTCTCTACGACTCCTGGTATACTTTGGGTGCTTTTGCAATATAAATAATAATCTAATGAAGGATAAGTAGGGGATAAACAGGAAAATATGTTTGTAGGTTTTTTAACAGATTTCTCTGAACTTCTATTTCTAAGGGCACCTATTTCTAAGGAAACTGATAATATATTAAAAGGTTTAGTGTCTTGGAGAACTGAAGATTACAAGGAGATCTGAAGCTTTAGTTGTGTACCATTATCTCATTAAGGATTTTTTTCCCTTTAAAATAAGGATGGTAGTATTCTTGCATTTAATTAACCAAAATAATTTGTTGTTTGGTCCACTTAATACTAGTGGGATTAAATTAACCCCACTTTGGAGGGCCAGTGCAAGGCTATCTGCACCACTTAAACTCTGTAGAGGTTCCCCGAGGCTGTCCACTGGCTGAGCAACCATACAAATGTGCCTCATGCCCCCAAGGTGCTACTGAAAAGGTCTCTGCACTCAGCGTGCATAGACCAGCATGTAAATGCAACACTGAGGGCGGGCCAGGGGAAGGCTGTATATCCACACCCCATACAAATGCTGTGGAAGGTCTGTGGTTTCGAGCTTGTAGACGAGAATAATGGCTGTGGAAGGGCCTTGGAATCTGACACTTAGTTGTTGGATGGATTTTTTTTTTCCTCAGTGTCTCTACTTCATCTGCTTAAAGCTAACATATTTGGGCTTTATGCAGGCAAAGTGGATTTTAATTAGAGTGTGTAAGTACTGCTAATAGATAAAGACAAAATTATGTAACTAACTTCTGATTTACAGTCCTTTTTGAACAGAGAAATCACATTTGTTTTCCATGTTACTTTTCAACTTAAATGAGCGTGACACTTTTATCTTATTAAACATCTAGAGAAGCCTCTGTTACTTTCAGAATCCAGTCAGATCACTGTTATTAAACAGCTTAATTATTACTCTATGTGCCATTGAAACTAATTCAATCACTTTTATATCTTTCTTTTTATTCAGATTGTTTGAAGGGCGGTCACCAAGGAAGCCTGAAAAGCTTAAAACCCTTTTCTGCTACTTTAGAAGAGTCACAGAAAAAAGTATATCCTTTTATTAGTTCATTTCTTTTCAGTGCTGTGAAAAATGCTGCTTAGTCTGAGCTGCAAAGCAAAAACATAGAGAATGTATAATAAATGGAAAAATCTATAGCAATACAATGTTATGGTGAAGGTTTTGAACAAAGAAGTCAAGAAATTGAAAATACTGGTTCCCACAGGATCTGTAGCTTTGCCCTGAGGTATACAATATATAAAGTGTTGAATTATTATGTAAGATGCTAACTTCTATGCACATGCGCGTGCGCTTTCTCTCTCACAAACACACACTTTAACACTGTGTGTGTGTATATGAGAGGATGCAGTGTAATTGTAGCCATGTCGACTCCAGGATATTAGAAAGACAAAGTAGGTAAGGTAATAATTTTTATTGGACAAAATTCTGTTGGTAAGAAAGACAAGCTTTTGAGCTACACAGAGCTCTTCTTCAGCTAGGAGTACCTTTTCCACACCTGAAGAAGAGCTCTGTGTGGCTCAAAAGCTTGTTTCTCACCAACATAAGTTGGTCCAATAAAAGATTTTTACCTAAGCCACTTTGTTTCTCTAATATGTGAGAGCACGGCAGTTAGCAGAATATTCAGTAATTAAAATATATGTATTATCTTAATTATTCCATATGCTGCTAACTGCCATTCTCTTTGTTGTCCGTAAAAAGAGAGAGAGCGAGAGAGCACTCACGCACACTGCAGTTAGAAGCATATAAATACACCCTCACTGTCAAGATAATGGTTTCCAGGGAACTATAACTTTGAATTTACTGGCTTAAATGCATCCAAAATCTCAGGTCTGATATTGCAGTAATGCAGCTTTTTTCATTTTTTCCCCAAACATTTTTTTCCCCTTCTTCCCCAGAAGCTCATAAGAGAGTTGACCCATGTTTAAAATAAACCCACTAGATGAGCAACCCAGTGAGATGTTGGGCTCCCCCAGCTCCCGTGAACTTAATTGGATTTTAAGGCATTCAGCTGCCTGGCAGGATATGCTCAGAATGCATTTGTGTAGCTGGACACTCCAGTAAGATTATATAAGCTATCTGAGATTCAAGTTAATATACCAAGTATTCTTAATCGAAGCTTCTTACATTGTCATGGGGTTGCACGTTCACATAAACTTGTAAAATACGTATATGTGGCTGCGCACTCATTGTAATAAACATGTACCTATGATGCTCTAGTTGTATGCATAATCATTAAGGCCAAGATTTAATCACGGATATTTGTAGTAAAAGTCATGGACAGGTCAAGGGCAAAAAAACAACAAATCGCGGCCTGTGACCTGTCCGTGACTTATACCGTAAATACCTCTGATTGAATCTTAGGCGGAGAGGAAAGCCCTGGGTAGCCAGTGGCAGCTCTGGCCACTGCTGGGGGAGGGAGGGAAATCCCAGGCAGCTAGCGGTAGCTACGGCTGCCCCAGGATCACTGCCGGGAGCCCCTGAGCTGTGGCGGTTCCCGCCGCCCCCGGGACTGCTGCTCAGGTGGTCCCCAGGGTCCGCCGCATCAGCCACTGCTTGGTGCCACCAGAGCAGCGTCTGGTGCAGCTGCCTGCAGGGCCATCCGAGCAGCTGGCTGCAGAGCTGCTCCAGCAGTGGACAGTGTGGCTGTTCCCAAGGCTGCCCAAGCAACTGGCCCCAGGGCCAGTTGCTCAGGTAGCCCTGGGATCAGCCACACCAGCTGCTGCAGATGTCACAGAGGTCTCAGGAAGTCATGGAATCCCTGACTTCTGCTACCTCCGTGACAAACACGGAGCCTTAGTAATCATTCACATAATATATATCTTAATTATATCTGAAGTATCAGATCTTGGTCTAGTGTTAAAGATTTTCTGATGGCATACTCCATATAAACATCATGATGTTTTCTACTCTTAAAATTTTATTTTAGAAAATCATTTGTTTTAACATGTAATGAATACTAATTTTCCTTCATAACTAACTCATACCAAGTCAGAAGTGTTTGTTTTTTAAAAAAAGACATTTTTAAGGTATTCAGGTGCAAAATGGCATTTAAAAAACTACTCCCATACTTGGGCCTAAAAAAGATTCCCGTTTTATCTGACTCAGTCTTTCTTTTGACTTATTCTTCCACCATTCAAACTAGTAATACCACATCCTATCCTTAATATACCCACCAAAGTCTCACTGATGTCAATAGTTGTTATCCACAAAGGTCAAGAGTAGAATGTGACCCATGCATGTAACTTTGTGTATAGCTTATTGCATTTTTACATGTGAGTGAAAAGATGTTTACATGCAAACTGAATTACAGCAACCTCCTACTTCTAAATTATACAGCTGCTCCGCCTCTTTATATACTTAGAACATAATCCCAACTGATTTTATGTAACTGGTGAATTGGAATTTTTTACACTATAATACCAAATAATATTTAATGGGATTCTCAAATGTTCTTTCTTGTAGTTACTTGTTATTAGTAACTTGTATTGCACTTTCAAACAGACCCTGTTTCTCCTCCCCACTTTTTTTTTCCTCTGTGTAATGAATTAAGACTGAAGTAATTTAGCTCTGGAAATGAGTGGAAATTAAATGTTTAATTCCCCAGCCCTTTTATTATAAATAGTAATTGAGTTCCCTGTAACAGAATACAATGTAGTATATGTAAACCAAAGCTTATTACTCAAAGTTTGTGCTTAATTTGTGAAACGTCACTTCCATAATATCACAGAACCCTTGTGGGGAAACACTTGATTAATACAAGACCTTCTCTCTAAAAAATTAAGCTAATCTTTTTTTTGTAAAAGTCTTTATAGCCTCATAAAATTTCTAACAGTATTACAGGAATATTTAACACTTTCTGAGGACTATGTTATGCTTTGCAAAAAAGTAAGAGTTCTTAGAGAACAGAAGTTTTAAAATATGTTTTTGTTGAGATGATGCTGCCATTGTCTCTAATAGTTTCTGTCTCTCACTCTAAGAATGCTTTTCCATAGAAAAGAGGGAATAATAATAATCAAAGAATAGATTGAATAAAATGAGTTTCTTCCAAATATTCAAAAACTGATTTTTTGTTGCTTCAACTAAAACAAATTTTTAGTGAAACAAAAGGAAGTCACATAAATAGAGGTAATCTCTTATAATATGTGTCTATTAATGACACATCTTTCTTTCTGTTGAGGGCTGGAGTCCTCCAGGAATCTTCCCATTTCCTCTCTCAAATGCTTCAAGAGATAATTAACTTCCTTCCACTGGAATCCATCAGTCCTTCATATTAATTAGCCAAGGTTCTTGGCTGAAAACATAGGATGCTGCCTTACTACTTGCATGTACTGTTTCTTGTATATGTTTCTTGCTGACTGAAGCCTGCTCAGGGTCTGAAGTCTGATTTTTGCCTATGGCAACACATTTTGCTCTCACCTGAGCTACCAAGGCAATGTGATGATGATTAAAGCTCAAATGGAATATCTGAGAAACAACATGCTTTCCTTCCTTGGTCTGATATTGAAAAGAAACACTTTCATGTGCTCAAATTGGGAATGGTCATTAATCATACCCCCAACTTATGACACATGTCATACCCCCACTTTCTCTTTTTATCGGCCAGCAGAAATAAATAAATGTAAAAAGAAGTGGGGGCAAGGAGGTGAAAGTTTGATCATCACATATATTTCCTTCAGTTTGAACACTGACACTGTCAGTGAGGAAGTCAAACTTCAGTTTTCCTTTTAGGAGAAACAAACATTTATTTTAACCAGCATTTTTATTTTAAATTGGTTTTTAGTATTCCTGAGTAAGAACCACATGTGTTGTAGCCTTAGTCTCTGAATGATTTTAAGTGGTAAGCTTTTAAAACTTGAAACCTACAGCTAATAATGTATGTTTTACTGATTTTTGTTGTTTTTTTTTTTTTTTAAATAGAACCAACTGGATTAGTGACGTTTACAAGACAAAGTCTTCAAGACTTTCCAGACTGGGAAAGGTAAGTTAAACACATCTCTCATTGTGAGAAATTGTTTTACTTGGTTGTGATGACTTAAGGCCTTATGCAACTCCCAATAAAGTCGTAGACTCCTAGTGACTTCATTGGGAGTTGGGTCAGGCTCTTAATCATTACAAGGGACACTATTTTGTATGGATCTTTGTTATTTTTATTCATCAAGTTTGGAAAAAATGTCAGCTGAACTGATCCACAAGCAATTTTGGGGTGGAGGGTTGTTACTCTTTGCGGGGGGTAGTTGTTTCAGACTTCTGTAGAAGTTATGATTTTGTCAAAAGTGCTAAAATTTTGTCAAATAAATTTCTGACTTGAGTGTAATTATGTACTTGTTACCTCATTTCATTTTGTTTGTTCATGATTTAAATGAATATTTAAAGAGTGATATTTGCAAGTATATATGTGGGGATGAGGGAAGCCTGGGTGTGATGATTCATCTGAAGCAGCAATGACAGGAACTCGAATGCAATGTGGCTGACAGCCAGCATGCAAAATTTGATTTGTTAGCTTTTTCATTGGCTAGTGTCATGTCATCAGCAAACAGTCCAAGTAAGATGGTGGCTGCTTGTCTGGGAATGTGAAGTTTTAGATTTAAGCAAAGTTTTTGGATGTTGGAATGTTGGGGCTGGGAAGAGAGGCAAGAAATTGGGGAATTGGGTGTGTAACCCTAGAATCAAAATCTGTAGATTTAGGATTATAGATATAAATACTAGTTAAGATTTAAGATTACATGTTAAATTTGTATCCAAAACTGTAAATAGCACAGTGTAGACTTACTGGCTATTCCATGTTCTTTCTTTTTTTAGACTTACTTTAATAATTGGTGTTTATTAAAAAAGAAACATCTTATAACTGTAGTAGTTACAATAGTTACTACCCCTAAAATGTGCTAAAATAACTAGTGTGTACATTCACTTTTGATTTACTTGCTATACAATGCATATTAACTATAATCTAAAAAATTCACCCTTGTTAGACACATAGTAGAATGAAAGGTCTGATTCTGTGGCCACGTCTACACTACGGGATAATATTGAATTAGCTAAAATCGGTTTTATAAAACTGATATTATAAATTCGATTTCATGCGGCCACACTAGGCACAGTAATTCGGCGTTGTGCGTCCATGGTCCGAGCTAAATCACTCGATTTCTGAAGCGTTGCATTCTGGGTAGCTCTTGCCGTAGCTATCCATACGTTCCCGCAGTCTCCCCGCCCTTGGAATTCTGGGTTGAATCATTATTGTCGCGGGTGGTTCTGTAAATGTCATCCGTCATACCTTCCTTGGGAAACATTAGCTGCACATCCTTTACCGTTTTTCCCTGTAGCCCTGGCAAGACGCCTAGAACGGCAACAGGACCGTCAGCTTTTTTTTTTTCCGCACGATGTGTATGATGCCGTGAGAGAGAGGCCATACGTCCAGCGCTACACAGCAGCATCACTTTGCTTTTGCAATGATAGCAGATGGGTACTGATCATTTCTGTCCGTCTACTGCTAGAAAAAACTGGCAATGAGATGACGGTTATCTCCTCCCTTCTTACTGTCTGCGCTATCATAGATGCCCTGCTGAGAATCGGCCGGGCGCACGCAAAAGCAAAATTGGGAATTGATTCACTTGGAACTGAGTCAATCCCTCCCTTATGTTTCTAAAAAATTAGAGTACGTCCTGCTAGACATAGCAAGTGTATTTGAGACCAGTGTATCAGAGCACAGCTGCTCCGTGTCAGTATTCCCAGGGGTGCCCTGCAACAACCACCCGTTGCTCCCTCCCTCCCCAACATTCTGGCTACCGTGGCATTGTCTCCCCCCCCCCCATTCTGTGTATGAAGTTATAGAAGAATGCAGAATAAGGAAACAAGCACTTGTTAGTGAGCATAAGAAATGAGGGGGAGGCACCTCTCTGGGCTATGACAGTCATAGACAGTACGAGAATCTTTTCTTTACACAGGAAAGAGGGGGCGAGCTTCATCAGCCCCCATTGCTATGATGAAGACATTACCAGCCTTGTCTTACCCATCTACTGGATAACTGGAGTCATTCCCATTTTGTACCCAGGCACCCAGCCAGCCTTGCACTGAGGCCAGCCAGAGCGCTCAGATGGCGACGACGGATAGCTCAGTCATAGTTGACGTCTACACCGGAAGGAGAGGAGCGGATCCTGCTCTTCGCTAGCTGCAGGCATTGCGGTCTACCAGCGCATTCAGTACACATAGGGTTACATTGAAGAAGTCAAAATGATTTCTTTCCTTTTCTTTCATGTGTGGTGGTGGTGGGGGGGGGAACTGAGGAGCTTATTCGCTGAACCCGCCAGACACTGTGTTTGAACCTACAACATTGGAGCTCAGCCAAGAAATGCAAATACTTCAGAGATGCTGGTGACTGTGGAGAATAGCTGGAGTCCTCAGTACCCTCCATCCATGAGCGTCCATTTGAGTCTCTGGCTTCCCGTTACGCTTGTCACGCAGCGCTGTGTATCCTGGAGATTTTTTTTCAAATGCTTTGGCATTTCGTGTTCTGTAACGGAGCCCTATAGAGCATACAACAAAAGTTATTTTAGAAGGTAATCCCATTGAAAGTAGTTACTCAGGGTAGGAGCTGACATTGCATTCCCTTGGCACTCACTGCTTGAATAATTTTGTGCTGTCTCTTGCAAAGAGATTGATTTCTTGAGGTGATGGTGGCACAGTGAATTGTAAGGAAAAAGCACTCAGCTTGCTCTGGTTTCAGGATAAATGTGCAATGATTACTGAGACAGACTTTGAGGTATGGCAAAGGAGAATTAAACCACCATTTAAAAAAGATAAGTCAATTCACAATGCAGAATCCTGGAATTGCAGAAGTAAACAGGTACATATGTGCTGGGCAGAAAAGATGCTGTCATTTTGGGGTCCAAAACATTTTTAAAAAATCTGTTAGTGTAAGTCTCAGAGTACATCAATTCATGCATGTTTAGTAATAACAGAGTACGTATGCTTCTCCTACCAGGAAACTGCACACCCTTACAATTGTATATGTCAAAGGCCAGATCTTCAGCTGGTATAAATCAGTTTACCTCTGTTGACATTGACTTTGCCAATGTACTCAGATGAGGATCTGACCCCAAATTATTTTTCCTAATCTTTCTAAATGTTCTATAAAATGACTTTGTCATATTAACATAGTGTTTCTTTGCTCTATCTGTGTAGCTACGTATTTCATACCCCTAAATAGTAATTGTATGCTATTAAAGGTTTTTAAATTGGAGATTGAGAACATAGACATGTTTCACATTAACCTCAATGGGAGCTAAGTAGCTAATTATTTTTTTTTTTAACAGAAAGGTGAAACATCATTTTATTTCTTGTTTACTGAAGTGAGGAATCTAAGCCATCACTGATATGAATGTACTTCAGTTTACATACTAGCTTCTCGTACAGAATATTCTGTTTCTTAATAGCCTGCTTAAGTAGAGAGTAGATTTATGTCCCCTGTAAATCTCTTAATGGATGATTGTAACTAATACAGCTTAGTTTAAACGTCTCTATTTATTTATTTATTTATTAAATTCCACTGTATTATGGTTAAATGTCAGACTTCTTCAATAAGTCAAAAGATTTAATACTGTTAATAAAAGTATATGGTAGATTAGAATATTCTTTCCACAACATTGGTGATCAATCCATAAAATTAAGTGATTATTTTAATTTTACAATTCTGGATGGAAATTAATGATCAAAAATGATCATTCTGATCAAAATAAGTCCAAGTTTGTGAAAACCCAAAGAGTAGTTATAGGCTGGAGGCTGTAGTTCAGCAGAACTAAAATGGCAGTGAGCAACAGGATTTTTCAACACCAGCAAATCTTTATCAGCATAGATCAAAATAAGTTACTATTAGCATAAAACAATAACAAAAAGATTCCCCCCAGGTGGGGTTCACTCAGGCTATGGCTGTACTCCAGCTTAGATTGACATAAATTATGTTGCTCAGGGGTGTGAATTAGCCACATGCACGCACACACACCAAGTGACATGATTTATGCTGACTTAAGTGCTGGTGTGGACAGTGCTATGTCTATGGGAGAAGCATTCCTGCCAACAGAACTATGACCACTCACAGAGACTGGAGTAATTAAACTAATGGGAAAGCTCTCTCCCTTCACCTTAGAGCAGCTACACATATTGTTTATCGCAGCTCTGTAAGCTCTCTAGTGTAGCCATAGCCTCAGTACCTGGGTGTGGAGTCCTGGTTTCCAACAGACATTCCTCTCTTCTGTTTTTCCAGCATTCCTGCTTATATAACTATTCACCCGAGTTACAGTGTAACAGAAAGGAAAAAGGAATCTGTAGTTAATCCTTTGTGTCCTGGGGCAGATCTGCTATTCTCTCGTTCTGTGGCCTTGGGCGAGGAACCTAACTTCCATTTCACTATCTATAAAATGGGAATAATAAAACTTAATTCATCAAGTGGTAGTGAGGATTGACTGATGTGATCATAGCAAGCGGATATGATTGGATGGAAAGTACTATGTAAATGCAGAGTATTTATTTTCTTCACCTCCCACTTCCCTAACTCATATCTGACTTTTGTCACATTGTACCAAATTCTGCTTTAAGTTATCCTGGTCTTAGTTGTATATCTGGAGTATCCTTTTGGAAAGCAAACAAAGCTTTTCATTGAAGTAAATGAAATTACTTCGGATTTACACTAATGTAACTGAGAACATAATTTTGTTCATTTATTTTTTGCATATTTTTATAATGGAGACTTTTACATTTAGTGATTGTAGTTAATTGATTCACTGTAAGATAACACTGTATCTATATATATATATATTTAAAATTATAGATCTCATAAAAAACTGACCAGATTGTATGTCACCTACGAGGGCACTATAGAAAGCAATGGATGTGGTATGCTACAGGTAAGTGTCTAATAAAAAATATGGCTTTATGCTGTGCTTTTGATGACTGGGCAGTTTAGCAAAGCAATTCATATAGCTCCTTGTTTTTTGTTTTTTTGTTTTTAAGTAGTGATATTATACCGGATAAAAGAAACAACAAAACTGATAATTTTGAAAGACTTAGTAGTGTCAATATTCCCCTGCTCACCTTGTTTTTCACGTGTCCCTGTTTCCAAAACCGTTTGACAGAAAATCACAAGACCTGGACAGCTTCAGGTCCTTCAGTTCAGACATGGGTTGAAGATTGACAGGAGAGGAGTTTCCAGGGTATGATCTTGACAGGATGTCTCAGTTTTCAGTTTATTTTTTTAAAAGCTGTTGCTGTGCCCCATCTGGTGACCAGTTCAGTAGTTCAAGAGGTTCTTTCTGCTGCCAGCACAGTTGTTTTGGTCTGAGAGCCAGTCAGCTAAAACTGATTGATAAGGAGAATGTCTCCTCTATATCCATTAAGAAATATTTAGTTTTGTCTGAAGGGGTGACAAGTTTAGCTTTTAGAATTTAATATAAAAGTTTGTGCTCTGTCCCTTTTATCAACTTATGTTATCCTGTCATTTGAAGTTGCTTTTAGTTCTTGCAATCCCATTTGAAAAGGGGAAATACAGTCCTTGCCTAGGGGAGAAATAGATCCATGAAGTTTGTAGCTGGAACTACAAGGTTGCTGGATAATATCTGGGAATGTGTTTAATGGGGGAGCTCCATGTGGTTTGGAGTCCTCCACAGAATTTCCCATGGGGAGTGACCCTTTAAAAAGGTCCTAGCATCTCCTGCTTACCAGCACTAGTGGCCAGATGGAGTCTGGAAAGTCTGTCCTGCTCCTGTGGAGCATTGCTTGGGAGGTGGTGCCTTTTTTGCCTCAGAGGTTCCAGGGTTGTCAGCTGTTCCATGCTGATTCACACCTGACACCTGCAATGATGCATTCCTGCAGAGTTTAGGAAACCCTCCAGGCCCCAGCGGCCTCCCAGGAGGAAGAGGGCATCATTACATGTGTTGTATGAGCACATTGTGAAAATTGTGCAAGAACATAAGAACGGCCATACTGGGTCAGAATCCTGTCTTCCGACAGTGGCCAATGCCAGGCGCCCCAGATGGAATGAACAGAACAGGTTATAATCAAGTGATCCATCCCCTGTCGCCCACTCCCAGCTTGTGGCTAACAGAGCTAGGGACACCATCCCTGCCCATCATGGCTAATATCCAGCGTGTGTGTGTGTGTGTGTGTACACACTGTTTACTGTATATAAAATCTTGCATGCATATACGTACATATATACACACACACACACATATATATAAAAATATAATAAACAGGAATCAATAATGCAAAGTAGAAGAGGAGAGATGAAATATACAAATATAAAAAGGTGTGTGCCCAGGGTTACTCTTTCTATGGGACAGCAAATATTAAGAGTGCACAGAAGATAATGGTTTGATAGGTTAACAAATGCACAACAGAATGGTTCCCAAACATTTATACTTCTACAAATTCCCGCTGTAACCATATGAACTTATTAGTGTTTCCCTTATCTCTCCTCTCCTCTCTCCTATTTTTTTGTGTCTTGTCTTGAATTTAAACTGTTAGGCTCTTCACAGTAGGGAGAGATCATGTTCTACCTTTTTGCTTGTACAGCAGCTAGGACAGTGGGCCCCTGATCCTGACTGGGGGTCTTTGGGTGCTACCACAGTATGCACATAATACTATTATTCTTCAAATTATCAATAATAGTAAAAGCAGTCTATAAGGTGCCACAGGATTCTCTGCTGCTTTTACAGATCCAGACTAACACGGCTACCCCTCTGATACAATAATAGTAGTAAGTTAACTAGTTATTCCAGGCAGCTCTAAGATATTGTAGTTGATACCCAGTAGCATTAGCGCTGCTCTATTATTAGCCATAAGCAGAGACACAATACCGGACCCAATGATGTGACCCAGCATGGCATATCCTATTTCTCAAGTGAGAGCATCCCCACAAGTAGATTGCTGATATTTTAACATGAGGAAAATTCTTCTCCTTGAAGCCCTTCGTACCTTCATTAAATCCGAGCATCCAGAATCTGCATGGAGATGATAAACTTAAAAACTACACAGAAATATTAATTTTTCTTCCTTCTCCTTAGTCACCCATCCTGTAACTCCAGGAGGGAGGAGGAAATTATGGCTGATACTTTTATAATGCCTTTTATGTATTGTATAAATTTACATTAAACTCAGCTAAAACAAATATACCCGGAAGGGTGGTGATATTCCCTTTTTCTAGCTATTTAGCTTTTTAAGTCTGAATAAATAGAGCAGGTAATCCCTCTGCTTGAATTAAGAACGCTGACAAAACATTTTGGAGAATTTTCATCTGAGTTTTATATACCTCAGTCACTCCTAGCAACACCTCAACCACTAAATGTCTATCAACATTTTCATCATAAGTTTCAGTGGAGATTTGTTGTTATTATTTTGGCTAGTTGTTTCAGAGCCTTTTAGATGCTAAAAATCATTTTAGACTTGACATTTCATATGAGTTTGTGGTCCAAGGGGATTTATTTCTTCTGCCACTCTCTCATTTTGGTTGAACTCTTATTATCTGTTATGAATTCAGTTATCTTAAGAGAGATGTGGAAAAATATAATGGCATTTGAAAGGATGGAATAGCATCCTTTTTTTAATAAAAAATCCCCAAACTATAAATATATGCTGGTCACTAATTTGTAATGTAGACTCACAGACTTTAAGGCCAGGGGGACCATCATGATCATTCAGTCTGACCTGCACACTGCAGGCCACAGAACTTCACCCACCCACCCTGTAATAGATTCATAACCTGTGGCTGAGTTACTGAAGTCCTCAAATCATGATTTAAAGACTTCAAGCCACAGAGAACCCACCATTTGCTGTAGTTTAAACCTGCAAGTGACCTGTGCCTCATGCTGCAAAGGAAGGTGAAAAAAACCCAGGGTCTCTGCCAATCTGACTTGGGGGGAAATTCCTTCCTGACCCCAAACAGTGGCAAGACCCACCAGCCAGACACCTGGGATAGAATTCTCTTTAGTAACTCAGATCCTTTCCCATCTAGTGTCCCATCTCTGGCCTTCGGGGATATTTTGCTACAGGCAGTTGCAGATGGGTCACATGCCATTGTAGGCAGTCTCATCATGCCATCCCCTCCATGAACTTATCAAGCTCAGTCTTGAAGCCAGTTAAGTTTTTTGCCCTTACTGCTCCCCTTGGAAGGCTGTTCCAGAACTTCACTCCTCTGATGGTTGGAAATCTTGTCTAATTTCAATCCTAAACTTGTTGATTGCCAGTTTGTGGGCAGAAGAACAAATGGATACATTGTCTGTTAAATAACTCCTCTCCTCCCTAGTATTTATCTCCCGATTGTATTTATAGAGAGCAATCATATCACCCCTCAGCCTTCTTTTGGTTAGGCCAACTAAGTCGAGCTCCCTGAGTCTCATCTTATATAGGCAGTACCTCCCAACTTTTTGTTGCCTGCAAATTTTATTATCACGTTCCCACTTTTTGCGCTAAAGTCATTAATGAAAATGTTAAATAAGATTAATCCCAAAACCAATCCTTTAGGAATTCCACTAGCAACCTCCCTCAGCCTGACAATTCACCTTTCAGCATGACCCATGCTAGTCTCCCTTTTAACCAGTTCTTTATCCACCTTTCAGTTCTTATATTAATCCCCATTTTATCGAATTTAACTACTAATTTCCCATGTGGAACTGTATCAAATGTTTTACTGAAATCCAGGTAGATTAGATCTACTGCATTTCCTTTGTCTAAAGTATCAGTTACCTTCTCAAAAAAAGAGATCAGTTTGGTCTGGCATGATCTACCCTTTGTAAAATCATGTTGTATTTTATCCCAATTACTGTTTATCTCTATGTCCTTAGCTGCTTTCTTTCAAAATTTGTTCCAGGACTTTGCATACAATTGAAGTCAAACTAACAGTCCTGTAGTTTCCCAGATTACTGTTTTTCCCTTTCTTAAAAATAGGTAATATATTACCTATTCCCCATTTGTAGGGTTTGACCCCTGAGTTTACGGATTCATTTAAAAATCCTTGCAATCGGGCTTGCAATTGCTGTGCCAGTTCCATTAATATTCTTGAATGGAGATTATCTGGGCCCTCTGATATGGTCCCATTAAGCTGTTTGAGTTTGACTTTTACCTCGGATGTGATAAGTTCTTCTTTCAAATCAACATTTCTATTAGCCACTCTGCCACTACCTCTAAACTCCTCATTATCCTTATTAAAAACTGAGTCAAAGTGTTTGTTTAGGTGTTGAACCATGACTACATTATCTTTAATCTCCACTCCATCCTCAGTGTTTAGCAGTCTCACTTCTTTCCTTGTTTTCTTTTTATTTATATGGCTGTAGAGCCTTACTATTGGTTTTAATTTCCTTTGTAAGGTCTAACTCTGCTAGGCGTTTGGCAGTTCTCACTTTATCTGTGTACTTTCTGACCTCCAAAAGGTAGCTTTCCTTTCTGATCCATCCTACCTTCCATTCCATATTGGCTTTTGGCTTTCTGCGTTCTCTTAGTAACCTGTTTGAGATGCTTGCTCATCCAGTTTGGTCTGCAACCCTTCCCTCTGATTTTTTTTCCCCTTGCTTATGTGTAGACTTCAGATAGCTTCTGCAATCTTGACTTAAAGTAATTCCAAGCCTCCTCCACATTCAGATTCTTGAGTTCTTCGGTCCAGTCCCCTTCCCTAACTTATTCCCTTACTTTTTGAAAGTTTGCCCTTTTAAAATCAAGGACCCTAGTTGTAGATCTGTTTTTGTTTATCTTTGTTTAGTTTAAACTGAATTAGCTCATGATTGCTCGAACCAAGGTTGTCCCTTGCAACCAGTTCTTCTATGAGATCCTCACTACTCACCAATACTAAATCTAAAATGGCATCACCTCTTGTTTGTTTGGTGACTGTTTGGTGGATAAATCTGTTGGCTGTCACGTCCAGGAGAATCTGGACCCTACCATTATTATAGCATTTGTTCTCCAGTCTATATCTGGTAAATTAAAAGCAGCAGAGAATCCTGTGGCACCTTATAGACTAACAGACGTTTTGGATCATGAGCTTGCATGCATCTGACGAAGTGGGTATTCACCCACAAAAGCTCGTGCTCCAAAACGTCTGTTAGTCTGTAAGGTCCCACACGATTTTTTGCTGCTTTTACAGATCCAGACTAACATGGCTACCCTTCTGATACTTGGGAAATTAAAGTCTCCCATAATCTCTCAATTCCCAGTAATATTTTTTTCATTAAAAATATTAATGATGTCTCTATCCATATCCCCATCAAATCCTGAGAGGTCCATAGCATATCCCAAGCACAAACCCAGAGGAACCTCTGGAACCTTTTTCCCCAAAGTGCTTTTGACCCAAATAGATTCTATTTTATCCATTCCATCACTTTTAATTTCTTTACAGTCTACCTCATGATTTATATACAGTTGTTAGTCCACCACCTTTATTTCTGTGGATGGAGGCTTTTTTAAAGTGAAATACATGCTACTCCTGCAAAAAAACAAGAACTTAAAGCTTATCTATTTCAAAGAGTGTGTCAGTCTGTTTTGAACAAAAAGTCTCATCCCATTCAGCTGTCCTCAGCCATAGTTCACAGTGAATCTCAGTAGGCAGAGAACTGCTGGTACAGTTGCATTACCAATCTATAAATGGTTTAGGACATGCAGCTGATGGTCAAATGTTTAATAAAGTGTATTTTTTCAAACTCCTGTAAAATATAGAATGGGAAAATTGTAAAGGGATGTAAAAATGGAAACAACAACTATATTTTACTCCAATAAATGTTTGGAAAGAAAGTGTTCCTTTTAAGGATCTTGGACTGAGAGCATTTTGTCAAATAATAAACCCCCACCCCACATGATCTACTAATTGCTTTCTGCTTCTTAGATGAAGAAGGTAACCGGGGGAGCAACAACCTCTTTCCTATCAGCCAGCTGGACAAGCCACCTTTGCAATTAAACAGGGGCAACTCACTTTCTTTGTCAAGCCGGACAGAGGTCCCCACCACTTAATATGCAGTGAGGGCAAGGTGGCTCAGTCATGCTAGTTGCATTTCTAAATGCAAGTGGCCAAACAAAACAACGGCTGAACAGAAAGATGAATCTCATGCCACATTTATTTACCTTATTAAAGAAAGGATGTAAAGATGTTTGCCTATTCTGTAATCATCTAGGACATTTTTTCTACCAGGTTGATTTTGCAAATCGTTTTGTTGGAGGTGGTGTCACTGGTGCAGGACTGGTACAAGAAGAAATTCGTTTTTTAATCAATCCAGAGCTGATAGTATCTCGGCTCATCACTGAAGTCCTGGACCACAATGAATGTGTTATTATCACAGGTTAGTCTTTGTTAACTCTGTGCAGAAAGTTTCAAATACTTATCTTCCTATTATATATGGAATTAGTGTGGTGCCAAGAGATTTCAATTGACATCTCCAACATCATAGAAGCTCAAGCACTATCAACAGTCATATACATACCCTGATTTATTCATGCCATTTTTCTTTTAGATCACAAATTTTAAGTGTCCTGTGTATCTATCTCCTAGTCTTCACACTCATTGCAATGCTGTTTGTTGATATTTTTCTTTGTGCACAGTTCTCAAATGAGTAATTATTGTGATAAGAGATTAATGGTCTAATTATGTTCCAGTGTGAGTTTATGCTAAAAATCCCTCTGACTTCAAATAACTCAGGAACAGGCTTTATAGTAAAAGCAAACCTCTTTTGAATCTAATGGTCTGATTGTAAATTCCTCTTAGGGTCTGCTGTGACTGTGGGTTTCTTGAACTAAAATACTAAGATTTGATATTGAAGTTAGTAGTTATGAAGGTTATTGGAGATATCTACCCTGAACAGTAATGTACCAAATTTTCACTGTGCTCACAGAGTTCTATCTTAGTAAATCACGAGCCCAGTGTAAAACTTGAAATGGCTTCTTTTGGAGGTAGTCTCCTTTTTGATTATGTTAATATTGTGGTCAAGAATAGAGTGGCTCTTATCAGGATGGTTTCATTATTAGCATATCTAGGAGATCCATAGGATTCAATGTGTGAGTCAACAGCGTGCCCTTGTTGCCAAAAAGGCTAATGGCATTTTGGACTATATAAGTAGGAGCGTTGCCAGCAGATCGAGAGATGTGATCATTCCCCTCTATTTGGCATTGGTGAGGCCTCATCTGGAGTACTGTGTCCAGTTTTGGGCCCCACACTACAAGAAGGATATGGAAAAATTGGATAGAGTCCAGCAGAGGGCAACAAAAATGATTAGGGCACATGACTGAGGAGGAGGGGCTGAGGGAACTCGGATTATTTAGTCTGCAGAAAAGAAGAATGAGGGGGGATTTAATAAGTGCTTTCAACTACTTGAAAGAGGGTTCCAAAGAGGATGGATCTAGACTGTTCTCAGGGGTACCAGATGACAGAGTACTGGTCTTAAGTTGCAGTGGGGGAGGTTTAGGTTGGATATTAAGAAAAACTTTTTCACTAGGAGGGTGGTGAAGCACTGGAATAGGTTGCCTAGGGAGGTGGTGGAATCTCCTTCCTTAGAAATTTTCAAGATCAGGCTTGACAAAGGCCTGGCTGAGATGATTTAGTTGGGGATTGGTCCTGCTTTGAGCAGGGGGTTGGATTAGAACAGGGGTCGCGAGGGTATGACATGGGGGGGTCGCAAGCTGTCAGTCTCCACCCCAAGCCCCACTTTGCATCCAGCATTTTTAATGGTTTTAAATATATAGAAAAGTGTTTTTAATTTATAAGGGGGATCGCACTCAGAGGATAGCAATGTGAGGGGGGTCACCACTACAAAAATTGGAGACCCACTGGACTAGATGACTTCTTGAGGTCCCTTCCAACCCTGGTATTCTATGATTAACTGATATGCAGATTGTTAACAACTTGTGTGTTTTGCATATTAAGCCTTTGTATTTTTTGTGAAATCATGAAATTCATCCTGAAGGAGTCCAAAGCACTTTACTGCCTTTAAAAGCAGTCCAGTCACTTCATCTGTCGTTTGATGTGCTGCTACATCTGGGCTGGAAAATTACAGCTGTTTTAATGTTTGCAGAGTTGTTTTAATAGCACACAGCAATGTATGCAACAATTTAGGAAAGGGCTTTAAGAGTTAACTGTTTTTCTGTGGAGAACACAATATGAATATACAAACAGATCTAAAACTATACAGGAATATAGTTTCCCAAACATGTATTGGCCAAGATATCAGGGATAAAAGGAGAATATTTATACTGAAGTTATTAATTTAGGGTCTCGGCTCTTACTGAATTCTGTGGAACGGCTCCCATTGACTTCACAGGGAGGTGGACCAGGCCTTAGACATGGAGTAAATATTATGGAGCTTTTATTATTACTGGTAGGAAAAACCAAACTATCTATAGCCTGCAATATTTTTCCCTACTACTATTTCTTTTTCTATGGCCTAATCTCAAATTTCTTCATCTGTCACTGTATGAGACAAAGAGCAGTGGAAACAAAATGAACTAATAGTTTGCAATGTTTTTGATTTTTTTAAAATTTGAATGTGGATTTGAAAATATTTCAGTTAGGTTTGTATTTCAAGTTGACGTTTAAAAATGGTGCCATAGTGCATGTGTTTTTAAAAAAAACGCATTGTGTATTTCCAGAGAAAAAGGCCAGTATACATCATAGAATATTTTTGTGAATGAGCTACTAAAAAAGTGGCCAACAGCAGGCTGACAAGAGAAATAAAACTCATTTATTACACACAGGTCTCTGGAGACTCCTAAACAGTCTCCACGGCTTTTTTTAAGATTTAACTAAAGAGCACTGCAAAGAAGAGTCAGTAAGTAAAAGCTGCAATCAGTCACCATTAGCAAATACTTCTATTTTGTCAAAAAACAGTTTTCCAATTCCTTCCTGGAATCAGCTACATTTAACCTGATTAAAGTGGGAGATTGAAAACTCAGTCTGAAGAAAGAAATTGGCTTATAGTCACCACAAAAAGAAAAAAAATCAATCAACACAAAGAGCAGAGCAAGACAAGGCAATCCAAGAAGTCCCTCTCAGACTCTTGATTTTGCAAGTTATTTAGACAGAATATGCTCAGGGTCTGCACAGTGCCTGGAATATGTTGTTTTGAAGCTGTTTACAGAAATGTGCAATCTGTTACACCTTTTAGAATTTGGAGTTTACTGTTACTCATGTTAATACAGTTTCTAGCACCAAACCAGGATGGATTACGTCAGGTTTCTGAGCCCCAAAGAGTTGAAGGGAGGCAAAGCTGGGGCTTTGAGCTATGTGGGGTTTCCCACAATAATGATGTGCACAATTAATGGCTTGAATAATCTGCATCACTGGAAAGGTAGACTGAGAGATTAGGAGTAGAAGATGAGTCTGTTGGGGATCTGGGGATGGGGAAGGAAGGTAGAATCTCTTTTGGGCAGAGAGGAAATCAAAGTTGGTGTGAGGGGTCTACAGTTTAATGGAATCCAGCTTCCCTTTAATTCAGACCAGAGGTTAAACAGTGATAAATTTTTTTTATCAGTTTATAATACATCTAAACACATATTTGATAAAACCCTTTGAAAAAATACTTAATGAAAGAATGTACTCATACAAAAGATAGTTTAGTACAATATCCATTTTTCAGGTTCTGTTGTACTTTGAAGCTTTGTTTTGTTACTCATTTGATTATCTTATATATAGTTGTGTCAGTAGGCAGATATCTTCAGGAATATAGTTCATGTGCCGTAACACATTTGCTGTAAGGTGATGTGAGTTTCAGATTCTCAGTCAAATACCTTGTGTTAGGCACTAACAAGATTAAAGCACTGAATTATTTCCTCTCCGCAAAGGGTTAGCTCTTCCAGGTTAAGGTTACTAAAAGGATCATAAAGAAAGAGTCCTCCCAAGAGAAGTCTACGTCTCTGGATACAGTAAACAAAATTTTGGGGCAGCTAGCCATTCACCTTCAAAAATGCAAGCATTTGTTGCTAGGGTCAAACAAGCGTGACTTTTTCATTCAACCAGTATTCTCCCAATTTTTTTTCAATCCACTTTACTTTATTATAGTGCCTTCTAATTAATATCTGTGATGTTCAGCTCCCTTAATGGAAATGGCCATTTCATCATCCTCATTTGATCCCTGGCTCTCTTCCATCTTGGTTCTTAGGCAAGTCTGCATTGTATGCCACTATCTTCCTAATAAATTACATTTTTTCTATGATGCATCTTGACGCAGTGGCCTAATGGATGTAACTGTGCTACTCAAATTTGCAGAAGAGTCTGAGAAATTGGAAAGAAATTAAATTTGTTCTGATTGTGCAACATCTGGTTGAGATCATCACTGTAATGAATATGAAATTGGTCATGCAAACAAAGTAGTTCTTCAACACACAGAGAATTGTCTGCCTGCAGAAATGTTAGAGAGAATGCTAGAGATTCCAGTGATGTATTTCTACTATATTTTCTTGTTTAGATTATATACCACGATTGCCGCTAACAGACTGGTTTCTACTCAGATTGTGAACAAGTCCTGATACTCTGAATTCAGCCTTTTTACCATTTGAGACCAAGTATGTTCAACCAAAGTAAAAACAATAAATAAATAAAAATCTGCTTATTCTGCTGCTTTACTGGTTATAAGTGGTACTAACCTTCTTTCAGAGGATATGATGTTCTATCCTCTTCTATTCAAACACTGTGGGAAAAAGAGGTGAGGCAGTGCCCTTTTCCTCTTCCCCTATAGCTCAGTAATTTAATTTACATGGCTACATCTTAAGAATAGTAAGGTCCTGAGTCCTTATGTTGTTTCTAGTAACATACACAGTTCTTTTTAGAGGCTCTAGGATATGGCAAGCAGAGTTTTCCTCGACTTCTATAATTCGTAGAAGTGCTAAAGAAGGTATATTCTTTGCTACTTTATTGTATCTGATTTTTCTCCTTTTATAAGTACCACCCTCATCTTATTTTGTAGCTTGTCCTCTGAATCTTGGCACTCTGCCTACGTGTTTTGTTTCTTTCGTTGCTCTCGTTCTCTTGGTTGTTTTCTGCTTTGTAAATGGCAAATTATCCTCCTGCATTTCTCTACTTATTGTTTTTCCCTAGTGTTCTGCAGTGTGCTATTGTGTATACTTTCATTTGAATTCAGATGTTGGAAGTGCTAATCAATTAACCTGAAAAATAGGGCAGAAAGTAAAGTAGCCTCTGAAATTCTCCAGAAATGGTTGCAGATTGGATTCTTTTTCCAACCTCAGCTTGAAAGCCTGAGAGTCACAGGCAAGACTACTGCCTGTCAAGTACACCTCTACCCCGATATAACGCTGTCCTCAGGACCTAAAAAATCTTACCACGTTATAGGTGAAACCGCGTTATATCGAACTTGCTTTGATCCACTGGAGTGCGCAGCCCCCCCTCCCCCCCCGCCCCCCCGAGAACTGCTTTACCACTTTATAGCCGAATTCGTGTTATATCGGGGTCATGTTATATTGGGGTAGAGGTGTAATAATCTTTGTCTATCTTTCCAGAGTTTCATTTATGAAAATCAATGGTTTTCATTAATGCCGGGTTTCTGGGACATGAGTTTAAATTTTGTGTGATTTCTTTGAGCCTGTTGATGATTAATTCATCTCTTCATACTTTGGTCATCAGAAGTTGCATTTTCATAAAAAGAAAATGAAAATGACCCTTTAAAAAACAAAACTAATACTTCTACACTCATTAAACCATATGGTATAGTTTCTCATTCCTGATAACCCAAGTGCTTTCCTTCTAACTGCTATACCTGAAGGGGACATTTTCTACTCAAAGTTGAAGGTTTCCCAGGCTATGCTGACAGAGAGCTGTCAGCTCTCTTTTGCTTTTTTTGTTGTTTGCGCAGACATTTTTCCCAGGCATATGAATAAATATTAATTTTAAGCGAGTCAAGAACAGCCTGTATTGAAAGCTGATAGTCTGTATGTTTCAAAATAAGGTTTGTCTTTTGTATTTAATACTTTATAAACTGTACACAGCTCTGTCTTTTCTGTGTGCATATGTGTGTATATGAATGACTGAATGCACTGTCTATGCCAGTTTCACTTGCGTTTGTGACTCTTAACATTTTTAATGGTAAGCGTACTCTTAGGGTATGTCTACTCTTCAGTGTAAGCCTAGGGTTAATGGGACTTGAGTTAGCTGACTTGTGGGAGAAACTCCTGGGTCTGAGTATCTACACTGATTCTTAAACCTGAGTTAAGACTTTCTAACCCAGGCTTGAACCTGGGGCTCTGGCATCCACACTACAGTACACACACCCGAGTCAAACCAATCATATCCCAGAGTCCCTAGTGTCCTCCTGAATTGTGACTTCTAGAGCCTTTTCACCATGATGCACTATGGGAAAACTTTACTTCCTACCCTGCATGTTACAGGATGTTTGAACAGCCTACCAACACAGCCTGCTGAGGAATGATTTTGGTCTGTATACTCCCAGCTAAGAGCCAGTAACATGGAGGAGGTACCTTTTTGAAGAACTTCTCTTGCTTGCGCTTTCACTCATGTGTCAGGAAATGGGCAAAGCTTCCGTGAGGCACTTGTGGACTTTTTGACAGCATTTTCTGACCCACCAAAGGTACCTGACTGATTCCATGATGAAGGAGGGGAAGTACCCTGACATGGCAGACTTGCACTCCCTTATGCTGCTATGTAGACTGCTGCTTCTAGCGCAGGGCCATAAGCACAGACTGTAGGGATCATATTGTCATGCAGACCTGGGATGACGAGCAGTGGGTCCAGAGCTTGCACATGAAGAAAGCAACATTCTTGGAGATTTGTGAGTGGCTTGTCCCCCTCCAGCATAAAGAGACATGAATGAGGTCACCCTGGCCAGTCCAGAAGCAGGTCTCTATAACTATCTGGAAACTGGCTACCCCAGACTACTCTAGGTCTGTTTCCAACCAGTTTGGTGTTGGAAAGTTGACTGTGAGTAAAGTGGTGATGGTGGTTTCTGAGGCAATCAGGCATGTGGTTTACCCCAGGATGGCAGGCATTAAAGATATTCCTGAAGTAATTGCTCGCTTTGAGACTATTAGGTCTTCCTAACTGCGCCAGGGCCTCTGATGGGACTCATATACCCATTGTTTGTCCTCGTCAAGGAACACATCAGTACATAAACCAGAAAGGGGACTATTCCATTGTTATGCAGGCACTGGTGGACTACAGAAGCTGATTTATGAATGTCAATGTGGTTACACTGGAAACGTGCCTGAGTTTTTCACCAATTGGGAGTCTATGTTGATGGACAGTCAGGGACACTATTTTCACCAAATGACATTGTCATAAATGGGGTTACTGTCCCCACCATTATTCTGGGGGACCTCACGCACCCTCTTTTTCCTTGGCTTATGAAACCATTTCAGAGGCCTTGACAAAACAGTGTGCATCAGGCAGATTAAAATTCTGCTGGAAGTGTCTACAGTGTCATCAGTACAGTCCTCATTACTGTGGCTTGCTGTGCTCTTCACAATCTTTGTGAAGCCAAAGGTGAGCCATTTCTCCCTGAATGGAGCTATGACAGCAAGGGGTCACTGAATCCATATACTCAGCCAGAAAGAGTGCCTTCCACAACTGGAGCTGAAGGCACCCAGGCGACAGAAGTCAGGGGTGCTTTGTGCTCCCACATTATGGACTTGCATGGCCCAATGGAAGAGAGGAGGTACTATCTCTAAGTGTGTGTTTGTGGGTGGGAAAGGGGCTAATTAATTTGAGGGGAGGGGTTCAGTGCTTGGCAGGATTGTGGGCTTGATTGCCATACAATGTACTTATGAATAGAGCCCTGTGCAGATACAAAATTTGTATCTGAATCTGATCCATGATTCACAAAAATGATCCGCGGATATCTGTATTCATGGAGGCGGATATCTGAGGATATAAAGCAGATATCTGCAGATATAAAATGTGGATCCGCATTGTGATGGGGCAAGGCCCGATGGCTACAGTAAAGTACTGAGAAACAGGTATGTTAGCCTCAGGCAAAACAAATCCCTACCCTGGTAACCAAATGGCAGTTGCTCCAGGTTAATCAAGGCACCTGGAGCCAATTAAGATCCTTCTAGAAGGCAGCAGAGAGAGCTACTTTAATTAGAACACCTGCAGCCAATCAAGGCAGACTAATCAGGGCACCTGGGTTTAAAAAGGAGCTCACTCCAGTCAGGCGAGGGGAGCCAGAGGAGAAGGAGCGTGTGTGAGGAGCTGGGAGCAAGAAGGCAAGGAGCTGAGAGTGAGAGCGTGTACTGCTGGAGGATTGAGGAGGACAAGCATTATCAGACACCAGGAGGAAGGTCCTGTGGTGAGGATAAAGAAGGTGTTTGGAGGAGGCCATGGGGAAGTAGCCCAGGGAGTTGTAGCTGTCATGCAGCTGTTACAGGAGGCACTATAGACAGCTGCGATCCACAGGGCCCTGGGCTGGAACCCGGAGTAGAGGGCGGGCCCGGGTTCCCCCCAAACCTCCCAACTCCTGATCAGACACAGGAGGAGCTGACCCAGACTGTGGGTTCCACAAGAGGGGAAGATCACTGAGGTGAACAAATCCGCCAATAAGCGCAGGACCCACCAAGGTAGAGGAGGAACTTTGTCACAGTGTCCATCCATCTGCAGATATAAAGCAGATATCTGCAGATTTGCCGGGCTCTATTTATGTGGGGCTGTATGGATGGATCACAGTCTAGGTCAGGAGTGGGAAAACTACAGCCCGGGGGCTATATCTGGACTTCCAGATATTTTAATCCGGCCCTCAAGCTCCCGCTGGGAAGTGGGATTGGGGGCTTGCCCCGCTCCACATGGCTCATGGAAGTAGCGGCATGACTCCCCTCTTGCTCCTATACATAGGGGTAGTTAGGTGGATCTGGACGCTGCTCCCGCAGCTCCCATTGGCCGGGAACCACAGCCAATGGGAGCTGCAGGGGTGGGGCCTGCTGATGGGGCAATGCGCAGAGCCGCCTGGCTGCACTTTGTGTATAAGCTGAAGTGGGGACATGCCACTGCTTGAGGTAAGCGCTGCCCAGAGCCTGCACCCCTGACTCCCTCCCATGCATCGACCACCTGCCCAACCCCTCATCCTCCTCCCACCCTCCGAACCACTCGGTCCCAGTCCAGAGCACCCTCCTGCGCCCCTAACCTCTTATGCCCAGCTCCACCCCAGAGCCCGCACCCCCCCAGCACCCCAACCTCCAATTTTATGAGCATTCATGGCCCACCATACAATTTTCATACCCAGATGTGGTCCATGGGCCAAATCGTTTGCTCACCCCAGTCTAGGTTCATATAAGGAAGTACTCAAGTGTGAATTGTTGTACCTAACTCCATAGAGGACTACAGTTTGCTTAGTAATCTCATTTTCTGTGGCTTTATTATAGGGGGGCTAGTAATACTGGCTATTATAAAGGTTGCCTAACATTTACCATTAAAAGACACAGTTCAATTGTTTATAACTTTGACAAACTGTAACCATTCGGGCTGAAATTTTCTATGCTGGGTGTCTGTCTCAAGGTTGATTTTTTGAAAAAGTTTGGCCAAAAAGATTGTCATTTTAGAGAAAGTAGCCTGGAAAAAATGTTGTTTTTCACATATTAAAAAAAATTCTTGAAACCTTTTCTTGAAAGGCCGTAATACCCCCAGGCTTGGAGCAGGTATTTGAAATTTGCAGAAGGTGTCTTGTCTGCTATCTGGACTGCTTATTTGCCTTCCCCCTAGATGAAATGAGCATGCTCCAGCTCCAGACTGCAGGTCTCAGAAGGACTTTTTCTGTAATTTGCTCCCAGTTGCTCTGAGCTGAGGTGGGGCCAGGCAACAGAACTGAGAGCAGGGAAACTCTCTCCTATGCTGTCAGTGACCCTCTGCTGGCAACCAGGCAGTGTGGAAGAGGAAGCCATTGAATGCTGGGAGCACTTTAATGTTACTAGTGAAGACATGCCCTCAGAGTACAAGTAGGGGTAAGGGCATAGTGAGAGTAGCAGTCAGGGGTTTCAGAGGTCCAAGATGACGCACATCCAGTGGAAGGCAGCCCTGGACCAGATATACTCATTTTAAGGTATGCAGTCTGGATTCCCAAGGCTCCCGCTGGGGTGATGCAGCTCTGGCACAGGGCAACAATAACTGCTTCATTCTGGCCCTTACACATTCATGCATTTTCTAGACTTTCTTTCAGAGAAATTTATGTTGCCCTGTGAAAATGTACTACTCTCTAAGATCCCATTTTCCTCCTCTTACTGTGTTTCCTTCATTAGGGGTATCATTGCAGTCTTTCAGTGAATGGTGCTTAATACGTATACTGAATAGTGGAGTATTTTACTGTCATTGTAATATGTATGTGAGTCAACTTGTTTCAATGTCTCTGTACCTGTGAACCTACTGCCCATGTAGGTCTTGGTCTAAATGAATTAATCATTCATGTCATGTTAAAGAGTTGAACTATATGTTAATGGGTTCTAATCTGTTAAACCTTGTTTTTATATATAAAATAGGTATATATAAAAGAAAAGTTTGACATGGAATTTCTGACCTTTTGAACAATATACCTTTTGAACATTGTCAGATTGTTAAAATTCGGGAAAATATTCTTGCTCGTATGAAAGAACATTTAACTATTCTGTGCCCATCACAGAAAAAAGCGACAGATGATGCACCCGTATTTTGGTCTTCTGTGTTGATCAAGCATGACAGCTCCCTTCCTCATAACGCTGTCAGTGCATTACAGTAATGCTAACCAGACACTTTTCTCAGTCTTTTCTCTCTACTAACTTTTGCAAGCTAATTTTCTTTCCTTGTGTCTCAAACAAAAAAAAAACCCTGTCGGTAAGGCATCTGATCTCTTTGTTAAATAGACATTTACCAGTAAAAACTTGAAGGAAAAATAGTTTATTGGAAAAATTCTGTTGGATTAACTCATGTCCTTCCATTCTTCCCCATTCTTCTCCCCCATCCCCAAAAAATTAACTTGCTACTCCCAAGATCTGCAACCTTAGCCATCAGCCTGATGTCTTCCCTGTTGAATTTCACTCTGGACTGGGGAGGTTGAGAACTGCAGGTAGTTAAATGTATGTTAGGACTTGTGGACACAGGTAAAAGAGACTTGCAGTTGTGACTGCCAGTGCTGGACACTTACTACCCCCTGTGGAAAAGAGACTCATGTTGATTACATAAGAGTTCGGTTTGCCTCGTAATGTTCATATGTAGCTCCCATTAGTATTAACAGAAGTTGCACACATATTCAGAGGAGTGAAGACTCCTTGGAGGGAGGTGATTTATTAAGAAGAGAAACAACTGCAAATTGCATGTGTAACATGACAAATGATTTATTTCAGGTACTGAGCAATACAGTGAATATACAGGCTATGCAGAAACATACCGATGGGCAAGAAGCCATGAAGATGATACCCCAAGGTAATGCATTCAGTGTGGAGTAGCTGAGATCATTTTTACCATTAAAGCTTGGCCTATGTTTCTGAAAAAAGAGTAAGGAAACTATCATGAATGTTGAACTGCGGCTTTCGGGGCACTTTTTAGCTTCTCTTTTACAGATCTGACCAATTGGGTTTTTAAAAACTGCTAGAAAGCATGTAGGTGCTTTGTTATAGATAAGGCTCATATATTTTATGGCAGGGCAATTTACTACAGAATCTGTTATAGTTTAAGGTAATAAACTAATTATTCATTAATTTAAAGCTGTTATGGTTCCAAAGAAAACCTTTCAAAGAGGAACCAAATGCAAACTGTAACAGTATTGTCTTCCTTAGACTGTACAGTTTGCAACTGTAGTTCTGAGAGGCATAAACTGCATCAATTCAGAAAGGGTGCTAACTCTGAAATCTGATGAGTTTATTTTACAGTTTCACTGCTGAGCAGTACCTTGTTAGGTGCCAAAAGCCACAGCTACCTATGACTCCATTTTATATTCTCATAACTTCTACAGTGTAGTTATAAGTCTGCAGTACAAAAATATCTGTAACACATTGAAAGGGCTTTTTTATGGCCTTCGTTACCATGATATCAGTGCTTCACAGACATAATGAATGTGTTTTCACATCACTGTGAGGTAAGGTGGTGCTATTGTCTCCCATGTTTGCGTTTCAGAACAGGTAATTGTAGCTTAGCTAACTGAAAGAGTTAACCTGCTAAATGAGTTATAAAACTTTGAGTCACACTTCAGTTCTTGGAATTGTTTCTTTGACAATATATTATTGATTACACAAAATTTTGCTGTCCTCCTTTTCCCAATGTAGGGATGAATGGCAGAGGCGCTGCACTGAAATTGTTGCTATCGATGCATTTCACTTCAGACGTTTCCTTGATCAGTTTGTTCCTGAGAAAATTAGAAGAGAACTCAACAAGGCCAGTAACTTCTAAGGCCCATTATTTACAGCCATTTCATTAATGTTGGAGTTATGCTTTCCCATAGTTCTTGCAACATCAGCAACTCCTTTGAAGGGGACATCTTGTTTAATTACAGTATCATTTCATAATAGGTATCCTTCATACTTTGCAATAGTAAGATTAAAGTTTAAGCATGCCAGATAGAATGCTTGTGGGTAAATGGTTTCTGTCTTGGCATACATTTTTTAATTTTCTAAATGGAAACTAATAGATCTGTCCAAATCTTCCCAATAACGTTTTTCAAAAATTCTAAGGCCAGAACTAAAAAGTTACCACTACCAATATTTCCTGCAATTTATATTGAAGATTGGTTAACTGTAATGAATCTAGTCTGCCCTATGATTTTAAAGAAACCAAAAAGAAGTACAGTACCTCATATTTTTATAGATTGATGGTTAACAATACTGATATTTCCTTCTCTTTCCCCATCTCCCCCACCCCTGCCCGCAGTTTCTAATTCATGACCAGATTCTGGACTAATTTTTCCTCTTCTAAATGAGTGTCCAACTTAAGTTTCTATTTTCAATCAGACACTGGAGAGGGAAGTCTCCTGCTTTATTATGGATCAGATCCTAGCCTCATCTAGAAACCAAGTAAACATTGAATTCTGATGATACTCTACATTCTTGGTATACTTTCCTGCTACAGGTATCTTTAGCTGCAACTTTTTTTTTTAAAATAAACAAGACAGGTTTTTCATTAATTTCTATGCCTTGTAATTAATCTTTAGCAGGTGTACATATGTACTGTATAGGCCCTACTGTGAAAGGTACTGGGAAACCTCAGTTTCCATTTTACATCAGTGGGAATTGAAGCATTCAGCACCTTTCCGGATCAGGTCCTATTGTGGATATGTAAGTAAATTCAAGCAAGCATAGGAAGCTTTTCATTAATCTTCCAACTGAAAAGGAAATACCACTTTTAAGGTAATTTTTCCAAAAATGATGTACACCGATCAAGACTAATTTTAGTTTAGAAACCTGTTTTTCTTGTATAAAGTAACATACATCACATCATTCCATCACTGATGGTAATGAAATAAGCCCTGAAAAAGACAATAAATGAATTTAGTAAACTTCAGTGACAGTTTAATTGGAAAACTAAATCGCCCACCCCAATGCATTTGAGATCAGACTAAACTTATTAATCATATTGATAGATGCAAATCCTTTCATATATTAGGATAAATGCTTGCATTTTCTTCTGTTTAGAACTCCTGTTAGGCCGCAGTAGTTCAACACGAACAGGTTAATCATATCTGAGGAAAATGCTAAGCCAACTGCTGAGTGAAATAGATTTTACATTCCATTAAGTAAGGTAAACTCAAATGTAAGGAGGAATTCTATACTAAATCATACTAGAAATCACTATGCCTTCTGAAGACAACATATTGCTAGAGTATACAACAGTATTTGTCTACATTGGTTTTCAGTCAGTTTATCTAAATAAACCAAGAGAGTTAATATTGTGTGGTGTGGAAAAAACAATACGTGTTACAATTTCTTCTTATCAAAAATGTATTATGATTTAATTAATTAGACCATTTATTTATTTAGGCCATCCAAATACCTGTTTATACAAGAATGGCACCCCATCATAGGATAGAGATCAATACCCATTAACTCCCACAGTTCTGTTATACTTCTCTTCTGTTATTAAGCATTAAGAAGTAATTGAGAGAGACATGTAATGGAGTGGTTTTATTTTTTAAAAGGATCCTATCTTATAATTTGGTATTGTATCTCCTTTTTAAGCTGCACTTATCTTGGTGGGACCAGATGTTAGTTGTCAGTCAGTTTTCCCAAGAGGCAGTTTGTTGGGACTGACACCTACTCGTTGTGTTGGAATTATTATTAATATAGGAGATCACCAAACACTAATTCAACCATAAATTTCTTTATTAAGTCCAAAGGACAGGTAGTATTTATACAATTGCTCAAAACATGACTAACAGCCTAAAGATCAGCAGTCACTACAGCCAGTACAGTAACAAATTATTCATAAGCATGTGATCAGTATATTTAAAAACAGGTCAGACCCAGGGAAAACCGTCTTATCCTAGCGTGCTCCAGAATGATCAGGTAGGGTCTGACAAAGAACTTTCAGATTCATGGCTCTCTTTATTCCCATCAGCTGACTTGCTAGCTGTAGCAAAAGCCCAGTTTGAAGCAATTTATCCTTGCTTTTTCCCTTCCTTTCTTGTATACTTCCATCTCCTTGCTTACCAGCAGAACAGTGGGAAGGTTTGTGCTCGTTTCTTTTGAAGAGAAAAGGTTTTAAGGCAGTTTTTCTTTGTCTTGCTACTGCAGCTTTTTATTAGTTATTTTTGAACCATACATCCTCCCTACACTACAGCTACCACTACTAATTATTCTCACAGCCTTCCTTTATTTGCTGATTAGGGTCTTTTTCTGCTTACTAGCCAGAAACTATAAAGCAAATACATTATTTTTTAACCAAACTTAAGATAACTATAATATAACTGGCTGTACACCTGGTTTAATCCATCCCTGAAAAAACTGATTGATGTTGTCCGAGATCAGATGTTTAGAATTCTAAGGCGTCCATTGTGCCTGATTTCAATGTTAAGATTTGCAAATACACAATGTAAGAAATGTAATAGTAAGGTAGTACACAGGGCTACTGTTTTATCATCATGATTCCCTTGAGAACAGTGCTAGTTAATAATAGTCTGTCTCTGGTGATACTTTATAGCTTAATTATCCAGATGCAACTTGATCTTTTTAAGTTCCAGCAGAGCATCACTTATCATTGTATGGAAATTTGAGATATTTTATGACCAAGACAGTTCTACTCTTATATTAGCTATAAGGATCATTGTGGAGCAATAAGAGGTACTCCAGGCACTCAGCTTGCTACTTCTGGAGCGCTTCAATCTGTTGTTAGCTAGGAGAGTGAGAGAGAATATAAAGGCAGTTTCTATGTTCTCCATGTATTTTCTCTGTGTACTTCAAAAACACGTCTCACTCCTTCCCGCAAATAAACAAACAGAAACAAAATGGCTATCTTGTTCCAATACAGATCCAGTTCTTTCAGTGGGGGAGGGTTATTTTCCACACAGCTGTGTAATGGTTTGCTAGGTGCTGTCATTTTTCACAAACCTGCTCCAGTCATTGAGCACACCAATATTTCTGACTTGAGAGAGATTTTAAAAAGCCACATGCATCTGATGGAACAGGTAATTTGTGAACTGTTGTTTAAACTCTCTGTTGTAAACTTTGAATAATGGTGTACTGCCAAATCATAACTAATATCTGTCAGAATTTACAGACTACCTGGGGGCGAAAAACTAGGTTTACTAATCCGTACTAGACAATGTGTTCAATACATTTTTGTACCTTTGTAAAAATTTCATGGAGAGATTTGCCCTTTTTCTCCCCTGGGTCTTTTGTAGGAGCATCTTTCTTTATCCAAGATTTGTGACTGTCAGGTTTTTTCCCCTCTTTCCCTCACTTAATATTATATAAGACCTGTATTTTAAGATGGCTTTTTGTATTTTATTCTCAGTTTCAGGGCTTTAAAGAACACGGAACAGATTAGTCCTGCTGTTGCATAGTGGTCTCATAATATTCCATGTGTGGATCAGTGATAGGCTTTTCAAGTTTTCACTTCACAAGCAATCTCAAAAATGCTTCGTTACGTTTAATTTAGCGCTGGGAAAATTTGTCTCCTTTTCTTGTAAGGTCATTCTGTTTCCTTGGCTCAGATGAGTTTCTTTTATCTTCGATTGCTATGGTAGCTGGCAAATCACAAGTTGGTCCTTTCTTGGTCATGGTCTCTAAATTCTGATTGCTTAACTGGTGAGAAAAGATTTTATACCTTTATGAGAAACAATTGGGTGGTCAAAAGACCCAAACAAACAAACAACTTTAAAAAATAAAAAGGACAGATTTTGTATTAACTTTACAGTACTGGTATATGAGAGAGGCACAGTAAGAAAGGATTCTACCATTTTAAATCTATAGCTAATCTAACCTTTAGTTTTGTGAAAGCCAGAAATGAAATACTTCCTTATCCTTGAAAGGTGACAATTATGCAGGGCCTAGGGCAGCAGGAGTTGCATAGGATAAAGGAGATCTTGCAGAAAAACTGCAAATACCTGTGCTTGGATGGAAGCCCTCTGGAACCTGAATAATAGTTTGGGAGGAGGTACTCTTCCCTCTGAGTAGATATTGAATTGAAGCCCCAGCATGGTGTGTACTGGTACTGTACTGCTTTCAGATGAGACACAAAAACTGGGCCCTGACCACTATATTAATTTAAAGAGACCATGGTATTTTCCATACAAGTAGGGTTAATCCCAGTGTCTCAGCCACATTCAGTTTAAGAAATTATTTCCCATTTACCTACATAGGCCCTCCAGTTTCAACTGAGTACAAGTATCCTCTTTCTTTGCTAAACTGTAGCATAGTGTAGCTGTTTCACTGGAAAGATTTCAAGTGGACCATGTGAGCTTTCAGTAAATACAGAGAACAAGTTACGTTTAAATATGTGAAGTGCCTTAGGATCTTATAGAATGAAAGACATTTGTTTTACAGATATTCTTGGAATTCTACCTAGGGCATGAGGGATTCCCTGCTCCTCCTCATTGCTGGGGAAATAACTAGGATTTTGTTTTCCTGTCTAATTTTCACGTTAAATGTTTCCTTTTCCTATCATTGCTCATTTGCCAACAAACTAATGTGTTAACTTTCACTTTTAAGCCAGCCTGAAGATATATTGAATTTTAGGTAACCAGAAAACAGTAGACTAAAGATGCAGATTACTGTTATCTAACACTAAGCTTAAGAATATAGCATCAGAACTACTGTCAAAAACCTCCTCTGTTGATGTGCCTTTTGTCTGCCTGCAGGCATACTGTGGCTTCGCTCGACCTGCTGTTCCCCCTCAGCATCTTTCAGCAGTAGCCACAGGAAACTGGGGATGTGGTGCCTTTGGTGGCGATTCCAGGTTGAAAGGTAAATAGCAGCAATGCTTTAAGGACAGAATGAATCAAATGTCAGGTTGGAGTAAGCTTTCTATTTTAGGTGCTTGGACACGTTGGTTTAGAAGGAAATAAGTTTGTATTCCTCCACCTTTAAAAGTCCCGAAAATTCAAGTGCGTTTTCATAGCAAACAGCTGCTAGCCAAGGGCTGGAGTAGTACTAAAACCATCTGTACTAATCCAAAAAGGAACATGCTTGTTCTTCAATTCATGTATTTTGCACTTTATAGTGGGAGGAGAGTATAATTCTATTTTGACAGGAAAGGTCAAATGGAATGAGCACGGGAATGGGAGCCAAGAATTTGAGTTTTAAATCATTGCTGCCACTGGCACACTCTGTGGCTTTGGGCCAAACCTCTCTGGGCCAAACTTTGAGCCCAATCTTAAATGGACCTTAATTTATGGGCCCACAAAGCTGTCTTAATTACCTAGTTGTACTCACAAATCAGGTACAGTGCTTAGATACCTAAATGACCTAAAATGCAGGTGCAAATCATTTTGGTTGCAAAATAGTGCCTGCAGTTATTTGCAAGCACAGTTTGCAGCAACAATTTGCCTCACCCTCCGTTTGTTCCATCTGTTACAAGTTATTCTCATTCTTTTCTTGTTTATCCAGTGTATGTTTGCATTGTTTTTTACAGGAAAAGCATTAGTGGCCCCTGCCTTAAGCGGGCTCCTAATCTGAGCAAAAGAGGGTTGATACCTTCCCATCTACCCCATGTGAGGGTTAATGTCTGTATAGCACTCTGAAGATGTAAAATGTAAAGTATGATATTGGAGATTGTTGGCTGATAAGAATGAGTTGCATTCTAGGAGAACTTATGCCCCATTTTCTCCCCTGCCACTTTGACGGTACCAATTGCCAGTGCAACGTATTTGACATCATCGTCAGAAAAAGACAGGAAACATAGCTTCCTTTGAAGCCTCTCTAAATGCCTCCAGATGTCTGCCTTCCTACATGTATTCTTGGGACCTGAAGTCTCTTAAATTTCTCCTTCCTTGCATCCAAATCCCTCAATTTCTCTTGCCCTGTCCTTAATCAAGGCACTCAGCCTGTAGCAGACCCCAAAGTCCTGGATTAATTTGGGACTGCTTCCCACTTTGCTTGATTTACAAGTACCCACACTTGTTTGGATTCTGGATTAGTAAATCGCTAAATCTAGTTCTGCATAGTTATAATTTAACATAATTTAAATCTAAACAGAAATTGGCATATTTTGCTGCTTATTGTCAGGTGTTTGAGGCGAAAAAATATTTTCAAAAGTTAGCTTTATAACTATGGCCTAGTGGTTATGTTAGAAACTAAATGTAAGCTTCATGCTGTTCAGGCTGCCAGCTTCATTAGTTTTCTTTCCAAATGTGTGTTACTTAGTGAGAGCCTATTTTTTACTCCATGCTCATTGATTTCGTGACAACTGTTTTTTGTTTTCCATTAAGTAAAATAGATTACCAGGTTCAGGCCATCAATACAAAGAGCCAAATCTGCTGCAATCTGTGATCATCTTTGATGGACAGTTCAAGTTAGGGAGCTTTAATAAATGTTTTAATTTGAGTAAGAGCTCTTTTTAGCCTGAAATGCAATATCCCAGTGTAATACCCAAATGTATGGGTTTCTGCTAGAAATAATGATTGCTTGACTAAGGCATGACTGGACCAACAGTGGACATGAACTTTACAATTGATGGTCCTTCACTGAAAATACCTTTCTTCTAGTCATGCAGAGGTCTAGTGTGGGGATGGCTAAGCAGGACTGTCCCAGCAGATTTGTTGAGGAGAGAGGCATTACCTTTTTTTTTAAAAAAAAAATAAAATAAAATAAAATTCAGTGTTTTAGTAGGTGCAAATTAGAGGACATTAGAGAGAGTGAGAGTATAGGGGCATGGCAAAATTATAAGTGTGTGTTTAAACAAATATAAATTATGTTATGAAGCATAAATAAGCTTTTCTTCAGTTACAATATATGCACAGAAGTTTAATTTTATTTGACTTTTGTTCACTAATGCTGTAGCTTATTAATGTTAGAAAATGTTTATAACCTGATCTCCAGTAAGCAAAGTGCTATAATTATCTCTAGTCTGACAAGAGAAAACTAGCCACTTTCTCTACCTGTTGGTGGAATTTGCCTTACTTTCTGTATCCCTCTGTGTTTTTTCAGAGCTGAGATTCTCAATTTAGTACCACTTGAAAGCAAGTTTTGCTGCTGCTGCTACTGTGTTGAGAATACAGATCAGAATATACACATGTATCCTCTAATCCCAGGGTTCTCAAACTTCATTGCACCGCGACCTCCTTCTGACAACAAAAATTACTTCACCACCCTCACAGCCTGAGCCCTCCCAAGCCCTACTGCCCTGAGGGGCTGAGCAAAGCCTGAGCCCACCACTCCGGGGGTGGGGAG
Source organism: Chelonoidis abingdonii (assembly GCF_003597395.2). Classification (NCBI taxonomy): domain Eukaryota; kingdom Metazoa; phylum Chordata; order Testudines; family Testudinidae; genus Chelonoidis; species Chelonoidis abingdonii. Next base: position 12,280,966 of record NC_133783.1, on the reverse strand, counting down.
GCAAAGCTGAAGCTCAAGGGTTTCAGCCCCAGGCAGGGGGCCTGCAACCTGAGTCCTGCCACCAGGGCTGAAGCCGTCAGGCTTTGGCTTCAGCCCCGGGCCCCAGCAAGTCTAAGCCAGCCCTGGCAATCCCATTCAAAAGGAGTCATGACCTAATTGGGGTCCTGACCCAGGGTTTAAGAACCGCTGCTCTAATCTTACGCTGTGCTTCCATCAGATATTATGAACTTTGGGGCTGATCAACTGAAATTGGTGAAAAGACATCAGTTAGAGTTGGTTGAGGCTCTAACCAGGGTTTGGCTGTGTCAGTACTTGGTTAGTAGAATTGGGGAACAGCTAGGTGATGCATAAGAGGTATTATGATTCAGTATGTGACTTTTTGTTTTTCCCTGAGTCGGTGCTGATATGATACTTGAAGGGTTAAAACAAATTTTTTTTTAATAAAAAATGGGGCAAAACTAAGAACTTGACCAACTTGTGGTCATTTTAAAATCCCATGATTCTTTTCTTGAGAACTGAAGTGGTAAATTCCTGGCCAAATTCAGACTACTTATTACGTTCTGTTTGAGATATGAATTCATTTTCACAGATGATTAAAAAGACAAAGTAGTCTTCATCTCCAAATGTTCTACCACAAGATTCTGCAGATGTTTCAGGACAACTTTTTGTTATTCTATATTTTTTTAAAAACAAAATAGTACATTTGTTCTAGAAGCCTTAATCACACTCCAGCATGATTGAGTGTCACGCATTAAAGAAAAGCTATTGTATTGAAAATATAGTCTGAATCAAGGTCACAGTGAATAACCTGAGAATGCAACAAACTGCAGTATAAAGAAAGAAAATTATCCCGATTATAAATAGAGGAATGCTATGTTGGCGAAATAAGACTTTTTAAAGTAGATTTCAGCTTGTTTGTGACGTTTTTCAATGATCTTAAGCTATGAGCATAGATATTTTGAATACGTAAAAGGTGAGCTTATCTAGCTGTGTACATATATGTGGTAATATCTGTCTGTCTATCAGCTAGAGATACAACTGAGCTACAAAGTTTGGATCTACATCTAAATCTTCCCAAAGACTGGGGTGCTTGGAGGCAAGGTTTTGACTTGGATTAATTTCTACTTTGTATCAAATATGATCAGCGTGAGGTGGGCCTATATCTGTTAAAGTTATAGGCCCACAGAATTGGCTGTTCATAGAAATGCCCCTTTTTTGTCTCCTTCAAAAAATTCTGCTTTAATATTGTGAAGTAGGCTTTTTTTATCTTTCTGAACCGCACTGTTCAGTGTTGTTCCCATGTCCTCTACATTTCTTTGCACAAAAGCTGTTTGGCCTCTACACTCGTTTCTATAGTTCCATGAAGTAGATCTACCCTTAATTCTGTAAATTCCTACTGGAACACTTTATCCAGGCCACCTTAGTTTTTTCTTTAGAAAAATCTAATAGAAAATCATAATCCTATATTGCAGTACTGCCGAAAGGTTACACTTAGGTTTCATGGTTCCATTGTGCTAGTTTGGGGGTAATAATCTGAAGGGATGCTTCTTGTATAGAAAGGAATTGTTTCTTGATTGTTTTAAAATACTTAACCAGTTTTCCAGTATGTTCCAGTTAAAAGGAAGGAGCAAGGTCTCAGATAACTAAAATAAATGCTAAATGTTCAGTACCTTCAGAGTGTTATGAAAATGTATTTTAATGGGGTATGTTTGTGATTACATGAGAGACAAGGTACTTCTCAACTACCCAGATCAGTGTTTTTATAAAAAGTTCTCTAACCTGAAAAAATCTGTTCAAAAAAAGTAAAGTGATAAACCAAAGGGAGTTTTTTTCCATTAGCTTCAAAGGACATTGGATCAGGCACTAGCAGAGGTGAGAAGGGAAAGGGAAGGCTTGCATGGTGGGATGTCTGACTGAGGCCACCACTGTTTATCCCTCACTTTCATGAGTGCCAAATTTACAGATTTTTAGCAATTAAAAGTAAAAACTCGGGTGGAAAGCAATTTACTTCCCATGCTCCTAGTGCAACGTGCAGTTGCATAGTTCATTTGGCCTAAATGTGAAGATTCATTAGATTCAGTTCTCCTATGCAGGTTAGTTCATTAGGCCCTTTATAAAACAGAACTACTGAAGTGTTTCCAAATCCATAGGCTGTTGGTTTAGTATTATCCACAAATTGAGATTGATTGTGTATGTGATGAGTGTAATGAAAAATTTAGTTCTGGGTTTAAAAGTGCCCTTTGATTAAAGAGCATAGGATGTTAAATTTGTCTGTATTAAATAAAATGGGAAAGATTCTTCCTCCTAGCTGAACAATGAATACTTTACTAGTGTGCTTTGCCCTGCCAGGTGTGAATGCAAGGATAATTCCCTATATCATATTTTTGTTTAAAATAAAGTTCTTCATTACCTTCCACCTGGTGAGCATAGAGTGGCTAATATCCCTGATGGACATTGTAAATGGAAAGATTAGCATTCCGACAAGTCTATGTCCAGAGATAAGAAATAGTGGTAACCCTCCATACATTCAGCAGTTGATAGAGATCCATCCTTTGGAACATTGTAGGCTGATTGAACTAAACATGTCATTAAATAATTTGTAAAGTGCCTATCATGCTAAGTAAGGTTTCTTAACATGAATACTTACATAATTTTACTCTTTGGAAGGAAGTAGTCTCCCTATTTTCCATATGAAAAATCCTGCTCTGAGCTTCAGTTTCTGGTTGTATTTTGTTTTAAGTGGAATGATGCTTGCAATTTTACAAAAAGTAGGCTTTAAGATCTTCAGATGAAGAATACTATATGGTGTGACTGTTAATTGTGAAAGCTCCCAACCTTAAATTTAGACCACAAATTACTCTACTTCTATAATAAATTGTCTTAGCCTATATTTACCTCTTTATTTATTTATTTATTTATTTATTTAATGTGCTGCAGCCTTAATACAAATCCTTGCAGCTGCGGAGGCTGGGCGAGATGTGGTTTATTTTACCTTTGGAGATGCTGAGCTGATGAGAGATATTTACAACATGTACACCTTTCTCACTGAGAAGGGCCAAACTGTCGGTAAGTGTAAAACAGTCTCTCTCCCCTGTGAAATACAAAGAGGAATAAATCCATTTCCATTGTGAAAGCTGAACAGTAAGAAATGTAAACACTAGGATCTTAAGTGCTGAATTTAAGTAAAGGAAACCTCAACATTATAGGTCTATGCAAGAAGCTATTTCTGAAATAGTGGTAGATAATAAACATGTGCCATCATATAAGTTAGTTTACGGTAACTGAAGGCCTGCCAGAGCTCTAAATAGAATTTGAAATGCTTTTCTGTCTTTAAAAAAAAAAAAAAAAAATAGGACCCACATTTTTGTTCCTCATACTGTTTTGGTAGGGTATAATGAGTCCTATCCCGGAAGCCCTGATACAGCTAAGTAGCAGATTTGAAGTCATTGGGACTCAATGGCAGTACACAAGAAGCTACATTCATTGCCCTGCTGATAGTAGTGTCTCTAACTTCTTTGTGGGAAACAGAACTCTAAATTTAGGTCTTTCCAAATCACTTCAAAAAATAATCCATTTGGTAACAGTTTTGTTGTTTAAATTTATGAAGTGTATATACACACAGTTACTGTGAAATTCACCACTCCTTGCTCAGAGCTCAGATAATTTTGTGCAAGGAGTGGTGCAAGCAGTGGATTTCATGCAAGGAACTAAGAAGTTGAGGGGGACCCAAACCCTTGTTTTCAACTAGCTCACAAACCACAGGTTATGGTACAGTCCCTCTTGGTCTGCACTTCCAGCCTACACACTGAAATAAGAGCTGCTGCCCCTTCACTTTCCCGTAAACCAGAGGTCTCAAACTCAAATGGCCACGAGGGCCATATGAGGGCTAGCTCATTTGCCTGAGGGCCGCATCATTGACACACACAAACGCCCTCGCTGCCCTGGCCCTGCCCCCACTCCACCCCTTCCATGAGGCCCCGCCTCTTCCCACCCCTTCCCTGCCCCCATTCCAACCCCTTTCCTAAAGTCCCCACCCCAACTGCACCCCCTCCCTGCCCCCAGAGGGTGCATGAGGGGTGTGGTGGAGGCTCAGGGCAGGGAGTTTAGGTGCAGCAGGGGTTTGGATTCAGGCAGGGGGCTCAGGGCAGGGGGTTGGGGGGCAGCAGGGGGATGAGGTGCAGGCAGGGGGCTCAGGGCAGGGAGCTGAGGTGCAGGCAGGGGGCTCAGGGCAGGGAGCTGGGGTGCAGGCAGGGGGCTCAGGGCAGGGAGCTGGGGGGCGGGGTGCAGGAGGGCTTTGGGCTCCAGGGTGGCAGCGGCGCACACCGGGGCCAGGGCAGGCTGCTGGCCCTGGCCCCGGCCCCGGCCCTGCTCCACTCCAGGAAGTAGCTGGAACCATGTCCCTGCTGCCCCTGGGGGAGGGGGGACGCAGGGCTCCACATGCTGCTTGCCGCGCCTCCAGGTACCTCCCCTGAAGCTCCCATTGGCTGTGGTTCCCTGTTCTCAGCCAATGGGAGCTGTGGGGGCGATGCCTGGAAGCCAGGGGAACACACGGACGGAGCCCTCTGCTTCCTCCCACCCCTGCTGCAGAGACGTGATGCCAGCCGCTTTAGGGAGCGGCACAGGGCCTGAGGGGGGCAATCCTGCAGCTGTAGTTTGCCCACCCCTCGCCTGGAAGTAGGCCAGGGGGACGGGTGCAGGCCACTTGGCAGGCCACAGGAAATAGCCCTGTGGGCCACCTGTTTGAGACCCCTGCCCTGAACAATGTTCCTTGCCATTGAAATCCATGTAAATGCAGATCCTCTGGCCTGTACCCAGTACACAGTTGTTAGTTGTGAATATATACGTACTTATAGTATGATGCAGTAATTTTAGAAATGGGCATTGGTTTTATTTCTTTTCATTTTCAAGGGGATGTTTACAGGCTGTTGCTCAGATATTATAATGAAGAATGCAGAAGCTGTTCTACTCCAGGACCAGATGTGAAGCTTTACCCTTTCATATATAATACCCTTGAATCCTATGCAGATTCCACCGATGAAGATGAGAAAGGATTGTGCTTTGATGACTAAAATAAAAATTTATGAGGATTTTTTTCCTCTGTCTAATATATTGTTTGAATTGCTGGGTGTAAAATATGGATGGCTTAACTTAATATCAATGTATATAATACTGCATTTGTAATCCTATAAACTCTCCTAACCTAAAACCAAACTTTGAGGTGAGATTTTCTGTTTATACAATGTAAACCCCATCCATCCACATATATAAAGGGTTGTTTTGTAAATCCTATTTGCATGTCTTCTTGTTCATTGGCAGATTTTGGTCTATATTTGTTACCCTTTGGAACCAATAAATACCAGTTTATGTGAAAACTCTCTTTAAGAAAACCTATAAAATATACCAGTTTCCAACATAAAGTGATTACTAGTAAACCCACAGCCATGTAACTCATGGGCGTGATGTTAGGAAAGTCTGTAATTATCCATTTTATTGGAAATTCTAACAGTTCCAGTCCATCCCTGAAACTGCCATGGTACTTTTTGCCGTTAATTTTCACTTCTTAATTTCTGCAGCTTTGAAAACTTCACAATTTTAAATGTTTTAAAGAAAAAGTAAAAGTTTAAAAACTGCAAGGATTATGGGGAAGCAAAAATTAAAGCAGCACCCACAACTACTCTTCTGGTGTTGGCACTCGAGGAGAGCAGGATAACAGCAAGTTAGACTGGGAAGGGAAAAGAGGGGCTGAGTTATACGGAAAAAAGAGAAACAACATTAAAACTAGAGGAAGCAGAGAGAACCATTTCAGATCATTTACTTACATTCTTAAAAATCTATAGTAGAACCCAAGTATTATATAAAACAGTGAACAAGTTCTTAAACATGATGATGTATCTAAAATTACTCAAGTTTTGCTGCAGTGATTTGTAATATTGCTGGAATTCAGCTATTTGTCAGATTTACAACAGCATCTCAATGATCCCCTGCCTAGAATATATACAGATATATGCACATAGGTGTGTATAAATATGCACATAATAAAAATGAAACAAGGATATGATAATTACTTAGGCATCAGTGGGCAAGAAATCTTTCCATCCTACCAAAAATAAATAAAAACAGCAACTATTGGGGGGGAGGTGCGCATGCCTTTTGAAATATGGAAGAGATAACAGAGTGGAGGTATGTTGTAAGAAATAGTGTAGAAACTGTGCTGTTACCATCTTCATGAGTCCAAAATGAATACTGCTGCTGTACATTAAAGAAATGTACAAATGAGTTTCAAGGCTTTAGGAACATAGCTGTAGCATAACATCCCAGGAATGTATACTGGCCAAACTCTATTGATTTAAGTGGAAGTTTTGCTTCTGGTAAGCAGTCTGCAATTTAGTCCCAACTTGGAAAGTATAGCCTTCTCTCCATTAGGCTTTTTTTGTCCAATCTCATTATTGTAGCTGCTGCTACCAATTAAGCTCCACAGGTGGTAGTAATACTGAAAGCTGTAGAGTAGATAAAGCACTGTTGGCCACCAGCATTTTCAGCATGATGTCTGGTAGATCTCCTCTGAGTGGGCTTAGACAACATGGTGCTTAAATACTGGTGCGCATTCAGAGTCCAGCCTACATTAAAGCTCCTGCTGCTGCTCATACTGTTGGAGCTGAACTAGTGGGAAATTTGGGACTTGAAAAAAGATTAGTGCAGAGGCTCTGTAAAAAACATCTTCATAGTTATGCTAATGGTTCAATGAGGAAATATCAGCATTCCTTGTAATTTAATACATTATGGCACAGGTGATTTAACCCTGCAGTTTCCAACTGTTGTACTTTCTGTCCATCCAAATCCATTGAAGAGCAAATTGAAAAAGAAATCTTGATAGAGACTTGGAATAGCATTTCAGCACCTTTATTTTGTTTATACCTGTGGCTTTAGAGCTAAAGGAAATGTGTCTGTTTCAGGAATTGCTCAGATTCTGACTATAAAATGTTAATGCTCATAGTGAACTCTTATTCCATGCATTTTGTTCTAAGGATCATGTTTTGAGATTTGACTTCAGATGCATTGCTGATAATAAAGACAGCCTGATCATACATGTGTACAGAAAATTGAAACTAAATGTCAAATCATGGTCACATTACTACTTATAGCAAAGGTAAACAGGATTTGGCCTAAACAACTGAAAGAAAATATAGCAGCAAGCTCTGTAGTTGGGCATAACTTCCCACTTTTTTAAATAAATAAATCTTAATGAAAACAAGCATTGTGTTCATCTTGTGGGGGGAGGAGGAATCAGTTTTGTAGATCAGACTCTACCAAATGAATGTCATCATTACAAGAAAGTCTACTTCAGCCATGAAAATGGAGAATATTTGTAACTATAGGATGATTTTCTCAAGTTCATTTTCTGACTGTGTATTCAATTCAGAGAATAAGATGTTTCCAGGACAATCCATGTGATCACATCTATGATGATTTTTTTTTCCCTTAAAATCCTGGAGAATTAAGTAATTGTGGAGCAGAGAGAGCAACCTATTCAAGCTCAGTTCTTTAATGTATGTTCCTCCATATTTTTTTTTGAAATTATAGTTAATAAACTATTGTCTGCTTTTTCACCTGTCCATACAGAATTCATTTAATTTATGTATAGTCATCTGAAAAATTTGAAGTAATATCTCCTGTATCCTTACGTACTTGGTCTTTGAAGGGGACCATACTATGAGGGCACTTGCAATGTAATGTTGAGTGCAGCATAAAGATTATATTTACTTGTACCGATTTGAAGTAACATAGCACACGGTTAAGAAGTTAAGAGCATTATATGCCCAGGATCTTTCTAATCTGAGAGAAAACTAAACTGTCCAGGATGTTCCATCAAAGCCAAAAGGATAATTTTAGGTCAGTGTAATAGTCACTCTACATCTTAATTTCTTTCCTTCCCAATCAGTATCGTCCATACTTTCTGGAGCAAGCTATCCAGTCAGAGGCCCTTCTGGTGCTGAAGTCAAAATATTGAGAAATGGAGAGTGCTGATGGACTAATGTTGCAGTCAGGGAAGCTAGAATTGTACTCTTCTAGAAACCTGTTTGTGGAATGCTCTATTCTCATCATTCTTATAGGGTGTTTGCTACATATGTTCAAATAAACAGAAGTATTAAATTTCCTACCCCAACAATTGTTCTATACTGTGTTTTAGCTGCAAAATAGCATGATCAGTATGTAAAATGGTGGGCAGTCTATTAGATTGGAGTGTGGTTGTATAATCCAGTTAGGGGGACGGAGTGCCTCTGTTCACTTCACAGCTCTTAGACCTAAATTCCTCAGTCAGGAGGTGCTTTTATCCAGTTATGTGTACCAATAGCTGAAAATATTAATTTACAGATTGCTGAAATATTCTTGACACATTCTTAAACTTGCAGTTGATGCATCATATTTTGATTTTTCTGGATACTAATGTTTACATGATTTTTGTAGGAATAAAATATAAAAAAAAAAAAAATCTGATGATCAGAACTTTGTCCTCTTCATTATTTACAATCTTGATGTATCATGTTAGGTAAATCTGAGATGGATTGAGGTTTCCAGTATGTTTACATTGTATAATATTGGCTATGTAGAACTATTTATCAGGTAGTGTAACAGACTTAAATTAAATTTAGCAAAGAGTAGTCCAGCTAAACCTTCTTTGCCTGTTGTGTACTGTTGCTAAGCAGTGTTGAACAATTGCTGCATTTTTTAAAAAGATGATTACTATACATTTCAAGGATGAGCTAAGTGATTTTTGTATAGGCGTCTAACTGAATAAATAGTGTGTGTTAGTGTGCAAGTGCACATACTGTTGGCTATTAAATTCTTTGATTTCTATTGGCAAGCAATTAACAGTATTATGGTATTCACAACATTGCTTTAAAACGAGTGTAGGAAATACGACAGTAGCATTAATTTAAAAAAACTGAAAAAATGTAAATATAAATAGCAAATGCTGTGTGTCCTGTGTTTGCCCAATGAATTTGTAAACGCACTTTGAGATTCCCACTAGATGAAAGCTGTGAGAACCTATATGATTATTGTAAAGTCATCTTTTAAGTGAATTTTAAAATCAATTTTCTTCAGTACAGAAGTATATATATTCTCATCAAGGCTCAGTGTTTGATATAAAATGGTTTAGACTCTAATCTAGCAGGCAACAACCATCCCTGCAGATCTTGTTTGTCTGTCTAGAACTTGTTTTAAGATCTGCATCAGTCAAGCCCAAATGTATTACTGTTACATGTAGCTGTTCATCTATGTCTTACCCCAATGAATCAGTCTGGAATGAGGTCCAGTACATACAGGGAGGTTATTTCCTTATAGAGGTAGCAATGGAATCTTAGTTTTTATTGCTTGCTTTTAAGAAGTGCTATGGCAGAAATAGGAATGTGATTCCAAATTAAAGCAGGAAGTAGCCAGCAAATCACAGCATCTGAAAAAGTGTTTGCTTATGTAGGTGATGAGGGACCAAAGATTAAGCTTGCTGAAAGTGAATGACAATTTGCCTTTTAATTGAATGATAAAGTATTTTGCTGTAGTTTGTCTTCAGCCTGTCACATATGAACTTGGATTCCTATTTTGCATGTGTAAATATTCATGCAGAGTTGATCTTTGAAAACCAGATAACATCAAAGGCAGGTTGAAGTGGCTGCCCCTCAGTGCAGCTCCTACGTAGTCAGGATGCTATCAGTGGTTGCTCCTCTCTAGAATTGCCCCCTACTTCCTTGTTCATTTATGACCTTTTAAAAAAAGTAAATGCCATAGCTGGCAGCCATGTGTATCAAATGTAACTCAAAGAAATTCACCCTTTCATTCATCGTACTTTTATTAAAGGAAACATCTGCTGTCTCCGATGTAACACTAATTGCATGATGACACAGCTAACCTGCAGTGCAGTGGCAAACACTAACATGGAAAATCCACTGGTAGCTGAAAACTTTTGTATTTTTCTTCGGATGCACTGCTATTTTTAAAAAGAGCCTATTCATAACCATGCAGGATGCCCAACTGAGAGCCCTCCACCTTCTCTCACCAGTTACCACTTGTATCAATTTCCCCATACTGTGGTCTCAGTTTATCATTCTTGTTTTCTTTGGACACTTATTTTTTCTGCAGATGGCCACTAAAGCATATTATTGCTTACGAATGTCAAATATCATTTACTCCAGCTTTCTAACTGCAGCATACTTGGGGAGATCACCTGGAGCTGTTTGGGGTTGGCCATCCAACTAAAAAGAATGGATTACTAGATTGATAGCTGCTTCAGCCCCATGGGCCCTAGAGAGTCCATGACTAGCTGGGAGAAATATGCTGTAAATTCAGAAGGACATAGACGAATGAGAGAAGGAACTCTTCCACTCTGCTCCTGCAACATCTTAAGACCTAAAGTAGCCATCAGGCCCTGGCACAGAGTGGTGTAATGCTATGGTACCCTGGGGCAGCAGCTGTGGGAAGTAAGGTCAGCTAATTCTTAATCGAAATTAAGATTCAGAGAAAGGAATTTATGTAAATAAGACTGGGGACTAACCTGAGTTCCAGAGCTGCTTTCCGATGGATTTAGTCAGGTTTTGACTCTTGCTTGAATGCAAGCCTCCAGTTTCCCAGTCAATGTATCTGTCGTTATTCATAGGAACCTCAGGCAATCAGATTTCACAACTGCCAACATTTACGCTCCAAGTGTTTTTCCATTTCACAGAACTTTGATTAGGCTTTGGAATGGAGTTCTGTAGATGTTGGGATACCAACAAGCTGCAATAAACACTTTCATGTTTACCAACTTAATGTTTTTATCACCCCAAAACAGGCAAGCTCTAATACTTGCTATGAATATCTCTAGTAAAATGTTTCAAAAATGTTTATAACAGCATTTTCCACCTGATACTATCTGGCATGTTTTTACATGGTCTTGTTTTGTGATTAAAGGTATTTCATACTCCTTTATCATTGCTTGAGTGAGTGTGACCTGGAAGCTATGTAGGAGGTGTCTCATTATAACTCCATTACAGTAAGACATCAATTCCTGGTTAACTCAGCTGTCAGCTGGAGATACAAAACTATGCGGTTCTGATAAGTGACACTTGGTACACGGTTAAAGGAAGCCACAGTATATTCTAAGCATACTTGATACGGTATTGTGACAGTTCCTTGGACACACAATGATCATTAACATCTGTGGCTGTTTGCTGTCAGTGGGGATAAATCTATTCCAAAAGTTACACAAGAATTGCCACAAGCAGTTAGTAGTATTAGGTATATGGTCTACAGCTGATCAGTTGTAATTCCATCTAGTAGAGGGCAGTGGTTCCTATATACAATAACCATTTCATTGTATCTTTTGCTGACCTGAATTTACTACCTGGCTCTCTTTAAAGTTGTCTATAATCTCAATCTTACTATGCGTTTTAGAAATCCCACCTGTCCTACCTACCAGACAAAGGATTTAATTTCAAAAACAGATTATGAAAAAAGAATGATGAAGCTGGTCTAATTTACAAAACTCCTGCCCCAGTATTATCCCTACCATGGATGGAACAAATGAAAGGGAAAACTGGACTGTAAAATAGGAGATTTGTTATCTAGCAATTTGTCTCCTTTCAGGCTCACCATTCCAACAATTGAGTTTTTAGAGCAGTGGAACCACAAGGGAGGGCTCCCATAACTGCGCACAAAGATAGAAAATAAGAGCCTGAATGACAAAGGTGACTGAGGCACTACAGTGTGTGGCACCCTTCTACCACAGGTGGCATCTTCTGAAGCCTGTACACTTCACCTGGAGTGCTTGGAGAACATGTGTAGATGTCTACATAGCCACTTTGTTGATTTATTGTATTTTCAATGGTGAATTTCTCTTTCTTATTCTCAGTTTGCTTCCTAGCAGAAGGCCCTGTCTAATGAACTAAAAACGCTGCTACTGAAGAGATGCCATCTACTGTTTGCAACTTATTAGCATTGTGCCACTTACTATACAGAGAAGGATCATCAAAATGGCATCCTGCACTGACAGACAAAAATGCCCCCTTCATTGGCTGGAGACCGTGAAATAGAGATAGGTAACATGATTGTCAAATATCAGAGGGATAGCCGTGTTAGTCTGGATCTGTAAAAGCAGCAGAGAATCCTGTGGCACCTTATGGACTAACAGACGTTTTGGAGAATGAGCTTTCGTGGGTGAACACCCACTTCGTCAGATGCATGTAGTGGAAATTTCCAGGGGCAGGTATATATATGCTAGCAAGCAAGCTAGAGATAACGAGATTAGTTCAATCAGGGAAGATGAGGCCCTGTTCTAGCAGCTGAGGTGTGAAAACCAAGAGAGGAGAAACTG